>NC_133201.1:50785575-50940575 GCF_958299795.1 Porites lutea | reverse complement strand
TTAAAAACGAAAGTGGATGGCAAGTGGCAAAGGATTTGCGATATGTTCCTGTTCGAGCTCGTCGAATAATGCGTAAAAGTTTTACTTCACCTTAAAACCATTGTTGTCAAAGCACAGTACGGGGCAGAAAAATGGATTCACAGAGCTCACATTCTCATGCTGGTGCCCATACAAGAAACGCAATCATAATACAATTCTATGCTCTCTCATTGTTTATTTTAAGTGACATTAATTGTTAATTCCCAATCCCCACACCGTTGACACATAGCTCGGTCAACCAACCAGTTTTGCTCCTGTATATTAAGCCAGTTAGGGAAACAAGTGATCAATAAGTCCATAGCGTCTTTATAACTGCAACGCCTGTAGCACTGCCTTCAGTCAAGGAATGGGAATCTGTGAAAATAAGAAAAAGACTTAGCGGTATGTGTTAGGTATCAGCACCTACTAGCAGTTGATTGAAGTATATTATTGCTGCAAATAATAAAAAGAGAAAATGCTGAACAGCCTCTGTCGGTGCGTCTTCATTCATGCTAGTGAACCAATTACCTCTTAAACTCATCACGGTAAGCAAGTGCAGTTGTATGGCATGTGATCCTAGTTTGCAGATTACGCTCAATATAATGCAAGAGTCGAGTATGAAAACAGACCCTTACCTAAGCTATGCATTTTTTTCAGTAGTCCAAGGATGTCCTCTTTTAAAATTCTACAGCTGTAGGTAGCCAAACGTTCTAAACCAGAGAAGGGTACCCAGCAATTGATATCTTTACAAAAACTGAGATTTCATAGTCACCCAAGAGCAACAGTAAGGCACCAGCGGGCCTCACCCCGCCACCAAGGTCCCCCCCCCCCCCCGTGAGCTACTAGAGTAGTGCGTTAAGTACAAAGGCTTATCACACGTCAGTATTTTTTTTTCTTTTTTACAACATGAGACTAGAGTATTACAGTCTACAGTCTATGAGAGAAGAGACCATGGAAATGACATGATGGTGCAGTTTGTTTTCCTTCCAAGAAAATTTTGCGGGAAATGGCAGATGAAAAACAAACATACAACAATTTTCCACCATCTATGCTCTTAAAGACCATAGAAATGTTATCAAAATGTTAAAAATCATAATTCTTAAAGACAAAAAGAAATTTTTGTCTATTTCTTAGATGCCTGTTTTGATGAAAATTGAACAGTTAAGTGTGTTAACTATGCCAGGATGTTCATTAGGTATCAGAGACTGGAGAATTCTGTTTACTATGCAGAATTCTCTGGCTAATGTTTGGTAGCTAATGATTATTTTTATTCAGATGTGGAGCCTCTTTCAAAGTAGTCTCTTGTAATGTTACACCATTAATGAAAACCCTGCTATGCTATTCTGTCTTTTCCTACCCCTTGACATTTAACTTGTATTGGGGCTAAATTTCTTATTAGCCAGTGAGTAAAATGCAAGTTTCAAGTACCACAATCTCTCTATAAGGCCCCCTCTTAATAGCCCGCATTCTATATATTAACATTCTAACATGACTCCTAGGCTTTCTGGCCATTGGTTTGGTTTTCTTTGTGCTCAAGTCTCTTCCCCCCTCTCTAATCAACCCTACTCCTAACTGTCACAATGAAAATGACTACTAATAATAAAGTCGAAGCTCTCATAAGCGACCACCTTGGAAACTCAAAAAAGGGTCATAACTTAGTCTGAGCTGGATGCTTATAAGAATGAGCTCTCGTAAACAACCGCATGGCGAGAAAATAGAGGCCAGTCGCTTACGAAAGCTTCACAAACTCATTAGTAACTCATAAAGAGAAAACAAAAGAAATTAATGTTAAATGTTTGTCTTAAAAAATCTGATATGGACAAGGCTTAACTTAAAGTCCAGTTTTTAGACCAATATAGACCCCAAGATCTTTATCAACAAACCAGTAGAGAAGTGTGCAGTATCAGTTAAGTGTTGATTGAGTTGAATAGGACTCTGAGTGGTCGCTTACGAGAGCTTAAAAACAAAGGAAAAGTCCAGCTGGGTAATTCCAAAAGTTGCTTATGAAAGCTTTTCATTACAAGGTTTTAGTCACAGTTCAGACAGCATTTCACAAAAACGAAAAACAGAGTCTACCATCAACTTAAGTCCGTATTA
The DNA here is from genome assembly GCF_958299795.1 of Porites lutea. Lineage (NCBI taxonomy): Eukaryota > Metazoa > Cnidaria > Anthozoa > Scleractinia > Poritidae > Porites > Porites lutea. The sequence goes on along the minus strand of NC_133201.1, from coordinate 50,938,460 downwards.
AGAATATTTGGGGAGAGGCTTGAAATCTCGTACTCGTATTTTCGAAAGCTAAACATTGGAGGTTTACTGAAGTAATCAAGGTTTACTTGAGAAACTCTCGTTTATCGTTGATTGTAGTGATTCTTGTTCATCAGGCTGCAGGTAATCTGGTGTGATTTCTAAAGCAAGAGGAGAAAAGTACACATCAGTATAAATTGATCGGTACCAACTCATGTAGGTGGAAATGTTCTAGTTAATGGTCGATCATTCTACGACTGTGTTTCTGATGGCGGAGGCACCACTGGACGAGGTAAGTTTTAAAGTTAGCTTCTTATACTGGTTGAGTTTATTACTGAAGGAAAGTTTAAGGTAATAATATTTTTTACTCACCAGAGAAATTATTTATTGACTGGCTGATGTTGCTAGGGGGCGGATACTCTGGAAAAAGATCTGCAAAGCAAAAATATAAGCGCAATTTTTATCGTAAACTCGTTAAGGAAAAAGCCGTTCAAGATAAGACTTGGCCTAGAAAGGTTAAGTTCTCGTTTCAGAATAAAATTATTTCAGGGACAAACAGTGGACTTAAAATTTCCTTACCTTGTGCTCTCAGCAGCGGGAACCTGGTCACTTGGGTTCGATGCCGCAAGAGAACATGCAACGCACAACCAATCTGTTCTTCCTCTGATTACTGCCAAGCGGCTTGGTCGATACCAGTCCCGCAGATACGATGCTGCCAAAAGCCGCAATCGTCGCACTGAAGGGCTTGCTGGCGTGGTCGAACCTCATTTCCGCTCTCGATACAGGGATAAAGGCTCATTGTATAATTCTTTTGCGTACGCGTAACGATCTCTTGTTTCAGCAAGAGGTTGCTATTATTAATTTACCCTCTTTATATATGGTTAACCGGATCAAAATTTATGCGACCGGCTGAAGAAACAAGGAATAACTGAACAAGTCGCGATAATTTATGCCGCGTCTGATCCTAAGGGGAATGATGCTAACACGCTTTGTTCGAGTGGTTAACAATAAACAACAAAAACCGCTGTAAAAGTTTCAGGTTGTTTTTTACACGATAAATCAAACTAAGAGAACTTGATGTATTTTTCTAGTATGTGTGAAAAATTCTGATATCTGAAAGTGTTTCGCTTATAATTACTAGAATCTGTACTGTACAATGAGCGGCTTAGTTCATAGCAACGAACAACGAACAACGCTGAAATGAACAGCGATATTGGAGTCTTTGTTTAACTTCATATTTGCATAGGTTAGCGAGTCAACATTTTATGAGTTTATTCCTTGCGATTTACTTGAGATGTTACTTTTCTTCAAGTTTATACACTCGATAAAATTGCGGGCGACATGACATAGGGTTTCGGGCGACATGACTATGTATTTCGGGCAACATGACTCTGGTTCCGGGCGATATGACTTCGGGCGAAACGACTTTCGGGCGACTTGACCGGTTACCCATGAGCCACCAGTTGGTGTTGCATTGAGGGACCTCATGAGTCTTCCTGATCTGGCTCCCCTCCAGACTGGTTCTGGTGAAACAGCAGTGTCTTCATGTTGTCGCCCATCTGAAGTTCCTGCCTCTTCTTCTTCACCATTTTCCCTATCAGTTTCATCTCCCGGCGTCACCAGCTTTGATCGATGAAGGGGAGGAATAAGTGGCGTACGTTGGACACCTGAGTTATATTGAATAGCAACACAAATCTCAGTGCGGCCTTTGTTATCTGCAACACAATCACCACAATTCACTTGCCAATTTCACCCCACAAACGAAAGGCGCCGAGCTCGATAAACACTTCCAAATATTCAACCACAGTTAACCACAGCAAAACGCGGTGTTTTGGGGAACTCTGACCCCACCTTGACAACAATCTTTCCTATCATGCAAAATGCCATCGTTTAAAAGTGTCAGAAGTTGCGATGAAGAAAACACGAGTTCGGCGAGAGCTTCCAAAGCACCAAATCTACCGAGAAGTATTGTACGATAACGCATGTAAAATAGATTCGACCTTGGAAGCAGTATCCGGATTATGTAGAACAAATTCACGATACTTTGTTGAAAGAAGGTTTACGTGATTTGTCCCAAACGCTACCAATTCTTGCGATGTTTGGAGTAGATTCGAGAGGAAACGTCCTTCCGGCATTTTAGTTACGATTTTGATCATTTTTTTGCGCATCACTAAATATTCGGGCTTTTCACGAGTCTGTTTTGGCAATTTTTTGTTTTGGCAGGGGTGGGGTTTGAAGTATGAGTAATTAAGGGTGGTTCCTATTTATACTAGTAATAGTTGACACTACAGCTGCCCCCGTTCTGTATATTGTCGGTCAATAGTATTCTTGGTCGTTGTGTGGCTCTTTGAAAATATACCGATTCATAATGAAGATTTTTACACATATTCCATACAATAGGTGAGATAAATACAGGAAACACAAGGTTCCATGCACAGTTTCAGCTCGATTTACACAGCTTTGATCAAAACATTCTCAGTTTCGAGGATAGTTTATTCTAAACCCGATAAGAAAAGTTTTATAGAAGTTGAATTTTTCGCTATTTCTCTTTCACTTTTTACATTCAGTTCATTTTATTTCAGTTTCATCCATTCACTCTCGCACATTCTAGTCTTGTTTGAAACTTTATAACGCAAGGACATCTGTGAGCAGGGAATAAGTCAGTACAGAATTTGATTGTTGGGGAATTTCTGTAATCGTGCTAGTGATAAACTAGCTGTTGTTCACTCGTCTTGCTTGTTTGGGGCTGAGTCTTATTCCGGTCAAAGAGAGAGAAAGAGTGTCTGGCAAGCTTTCCAATATAAATCAAAGATTTGTGTACTCGTGTCTGACTCTCCAAGTGTTTATATATACACAGTTAAACGCACCTTATAACCTCATCTGCGCTTAACGAGTGTCTTTTGGTGCATAACTTTCAAAATAAGAATTACTTCGTGAATTTTACCGGGGCCACTTTTGTGTTGGCAACCCACGTGGAAGGGTCGTTTTCATCAACAAGTTTGTCGGGCGACATGAAAATCTTTTTTATTGCAAATATTCTTTAGAGATGAAAACAAGGTGTAATGAATAATGTGAAAAGAGAAAATGTTAGGGAATCCCCAATTTTGAACAGTTGAGAGTTTTCGCATGTCGCTAACGTGATACAGATCTAAAGAAACAATCACCTGCACCGCCAACATCTATTGATTGTAAACCAAGTTCACCTAATCTTGACTTCATCAAATTCTCAGAAGAAATAGGAGAGATCAACCGCATTGTTGAGCTGTGATTTTGCATAAAAGGTCTAATTATTACTTCATGATGATCAGTGTTGTATTGATTAGGTCCTGGATTCTTCTCAACATCTTTACTTAGTTTGAAATTCACATAATTGGTCATATGACTCACACAATTGCAAGAAAACAATGATAAATATTGACGTGCTTTACATTTTAGTTTCATTATCCTGTGATACTGCCTGCTAGTATAGAAAGACAACAAATAAACTTTCTTGGCTATAGCCATTTTATTGAAGTTAATTATCTTTGGAGCCCGTTTGTTATTACATTTATATCGTGCATGATAAAGTTTCCTCACCTTATTAACATAGCGATGGAGCTTTGAAGACTTCAGTATGTAAATCGTTGAAATCTTTTTGAAGACAAATTTCTTCAACATGCTATTCTTGTTAATTGAGACCTCTTAGAAATAGTAGTCGAATTCTGCTCGGTTCACGAGCACGTGTAGATCGCCTTGTAGCACGTTTTTTAAGATGATATAAAGCTAGCTTTGATAAGTGTTCGCATTGATTCTCGATAAATTTCATGATGGAAGGTTCACTCAATATAGATAACTTTGATAAGTCGCTTATTTTCTCGATGGAAGGTTCACTCTTAAGCGATCGCTCGTAAATTTTTCTCTCCAAATATTCACTCTCAAGTTTTCGCTCATAAACTAGTACATCATAAAGGTTGGGGAACGTGTCGTTCCCAAAAAGCTATAATCTTTCTCTTGACTCTCCTCCATACCTCGTGCTTCTCAAAATGGCAGATAAGATTTCAATGAACCAGCGATATATCTCAGCGAACTCTCCCAAAAGTAACGAGCCAGCGATATATCTCAGTCAGCGATATATCCCTAACAATGTAACTTTGAAAAGACAGAAACGCGTTGCATTTTATGACCAGTGCCAGCCTTCGGCTAGGCCCCGGCAACAACAACTGCTCCACAGAATGTCACTGCGTAACGCAAAAGGGTAACACTATCGAAGTATGACGGCACAATAAATAGCACAAAATCTACCTGAGCGGTCCCTTTGGCATTTTCTGTCTTTACGCCATCCTAACCATTTCGTACTTGTGGCGCAAACAATAGAAACGTCATCATTACCTACCGATTCCTCGCGGCCCCTGTTCAAGCAAATCGAGATTTTTTTTATATTGACTGTATGACTGTATATTTCAACTGTAAGTACTTTCCTTAAGAGTGGCTGTCAGAGAAAACCGGGCAAAATGTTAAAAATGTCAACGGAGGGGGTCAACAGAATAAGTTCATACTAACACCACAGATAGGTCTGGTGGAGTAATGGACAAATATAATAAACATAGGTTCTTCACTGCTCTTGTATTAGAGATACGAGCATCACTTTATTCGACTCCCTCGGACGCCATTTTTATAAGCAAATTTTCACCATTTTCTGAAACTCACAGAACCCTCAAAATTTAACGAGCGAAGTTTATTTTTTGCATGCGATACAATACATCACAGAACTACTTTCTAAAACCATAAGATTTGTTAAGCAGCCACGGACAAGACTAAAATTTTCTTATTTTATCTGACCTAAACTCAGTGTCTGCAAACGAGCAAAAAATCGAGCATTTTTTAATTGATCTACAGCGCACAACTAAAACGACAGAACAACTCTGACAGCCAAATTGCAGTCTACTATCATCCATGTAACCAAAACACTAATAATCATTTTGGGCCATTGAAACAGGAAGAAATTAGAAAACTCACATTTGTTATAGTTTCCAAGCTTTTTCTTGCAAACAGGCCGATCCCTTCGTGTTTGTTTTAAGTCCTCTTCGTGAATTTTCCTCCATATTTCGCTGTAAAGTATGTTGAGCAGCTGGAGGAAATATCAAAAAGCTCGAAATACTGCCTAGGTTACTTGTTCAAAGGGTAAAAAGTGCTGAACGATAGGATGAAACTAGAAAATAACAAAGCGACGCCATCTTGAAAATTCAGCACTCAGGAGGGACTGGCACTAGTAGCTGCATTCGATATCTAACAAAAATTGCAAATTTTACACGAGCACATAGAAAACTAGCCTCCCCACAGACAGAAATAAATGCGTGACAAACGAACCCCAAAGGACGTCTGCGGGGAGGCTAATAGAAAACCAAACCTAATATAGAAATGTAACCAGAAAGCGTCGAATTCATGTTAGAATTTTTCTTTATCGAACGTGGGCTATTACGAACTATTACCAGGAGCCTATGGGCTCCTGATTACCAGTTAGATAAAAAACAAAAAACAAACAAACCAGCTTATCAGCGACCTACTCCAGTCTTATTCCTTCTTCGATTACTTCTTTTAGTTGAATTTAGCTTTAGAAGAACGCCTGATCGCAGGTTAATTGGTGATTAACTGGCATTGCTTCATTCCCTCCTCATTTAGAGGTGTCCCGTGAATGTAGGTAATATTCAAGATCTATTTTGTCCCTTTATGAATCACTTAACTTCGCTCTCATGCGAGCTAGCTAGACTTGCTATGTATTAACCTCGCGAGTTTCGAAGCGTGCGGGCTAACCGCGGGCAGTGGATATTGCTTGCTGTAAAATTTGTAATAATTTTTATTACCAACTGTTTATTAAAATAAACATAGTACATACAGTTGAATCAGTTCTGCGGAGAGGGCATTTTAGGCCGCGAAGCGGCCAAGAGAGCCAGTGGACGAAGTACTTTTTTGAAAGTAAGCCTTCTAACTGATGATCCCATCACTGTCACTTCGCATTTCCATAAGGCAATAGACCTTCGAATGTTGACAAGAGCTGTCAAAATAAACTATTCCTAGCGTTTACCAGAATAGAATCTGGTATACCGGAAGGATCCCAAAGGAGCTTTTGTTAAAAAGTACCATTAAAGGAGTTTTTACGACTCTCACTCCGCACCCCTTCCCCTCATTGTTTTTCCTGCTCACTTCTTTTTCAGAATGTTCTTTGCACAGTCCACACAAGATAAACGCCACGTGTAGAGGGAACGCGCAAATTCTCTTCCAGATTGCGGTACTGTTTGCAGCTCAAAAACTTCACGGTTCCGCCGGTCGCATGTAAAGAAAAGGTGGATCCGTGCAAGTCTTTGGCCGTTCAAAAATTTGCAAAAGGGGTCTGAGTGTTAACTCGAGTTGGAACTTTTTCCATCACCGCTGATATTGATCATTGATAGAAGTCGTACACCAGGACGTTTACAGCCACTACGTTCCTTTTAGTTTACTGGTGTAGCTGTGAAAGAATTGACATCTCCTGCATCTCTTCGTCACTGGATTTGTCAAAAACACTCTCACTACGTTGTTTAACATAAGCAGTCCTTACATTTAGAGAAATTGTCAAGGTCTTGCCTTAAATTCAGGGGAGGCAATGATGACAGAAATGGAATTTATTCATCTCCTAGGGAGATATTTTCCAACGCCATTTCGATTGTTAATCTTTTCCACGGCGCTGTTGCAAAAAATGCGCGCGATTCAAACGAGATAGCACAAAATGTGCTAAAATTAGCAAATTTAATGGCTATGACATATATTTCAGGGGCAACCAACGACAATTTTCGGAAAATATCTATTCGGAAGACGATTTGCGATCTAGAATTTACGGAACATTTCATTGTAAAGTTCCTTGCTTGCCTGCCTCTCCTAGGATTTTCGAACATGTAAAAAATGGTATAATTGCCCATTTTTAACGGATTTTTACCCTTAAAAGGTCACCTAGAATTTTCGGAAGCCTTTTTTCTGGCTGAAATTTTCGAAAAGATAAGTTTCGATTCCTATAATTTTCGGATCACTAGACTTTCAGCTAGGAAATCCGAACAGATGAAAAATTTCTAGGGGATAAAAATATGCCTATATCTACCGTTTAAATACTAAAATACGTTTAACAATGCTATGTTTAAGTGGTTTTGAACTATCTTCTCGTTGGGTGCCCCTGATATTTCGATGAAGTCAACCCCATCCCTGGAAAAGGTATCCAGTTACGGTCTACTACCCCGATTTAGATAAATATGGCTCATGGTAGAGTATAAAAACGTAATTTTGTGCTATTTCGCAGCGTAATTAGCGTTGCTAGATAAGTCTGTCCGCCATCAGGAGCCCGTAAACCACAATTAAAACCAAAAAATGTATGAGTAAAGACTACACATCAATATTAATATTAATCTTGTAAAAATTCCAGTATGAGCCATTAAAATTGTTGAATGACCTTCTTCACCTCAGACATTCGTGTCAGTCAAGCGTGAATCGAAGTCCCTCATTTTGCCTTTTTGTTCAAAAAAACCTCTGACCTAGCAGCCCAGCTGCATCTTGCGCCCATCATCTGCCCCCAAAAGGCGAGGATCTGCCTCCTTTTTCATAGGAAATTCATAAATTGTCTACTAAAACACTGTGCAATATGGAAGCAAGGCTAATCTAAGCACTAAGAGCTGCTCAGATATCTCATAATTGGAAAAAAAAAACTAGTAAGAGAAATTGCTCAGAAATTATGCAAAAACTTGCTTGAAACGCAAAAAGTTGCTCGAAATACTAGAAGCTGCCAAAAAGTTGCCGAGCAACTTGTGGAAAGCCCTAGGGAGAAGCGGAGGGGGGGTGGGAGGCTACTCAATAAAGCATTGTTCGGAGAGGTTTCGCCCCGAGGTCCAGTCCCTTACCCTTATATATACTGTTTTTGACAAAAGGTACCCCTTTCGTGTATCTTCCATTAAAAAGTTGTACCCTTTTCATATATATGCTTCGTGAGAATAAATCGGTAAGAAAGGAGGTCTTCGGGCCATTTTCGTGTAACCTTTAACTGAATTAACATGTAAATGATATTGCCATAAGGCGTGTTTCTTCGAAGTATTTAATAAAAGGCCCTTTAAAATACTTAATGAAAGATTTTCCTCTCCTTTCACATACTTCAACTTCTGATTTCCCTACCCTTTGTTACATCTGATGCTTGAAAGAGGTACCATTCTGGCGAAGCCTTCCGGACTGTGAAAAGCGCATCATGAAATCATGAACAGGAGATGAGTGGACCTTCAGACATGGACGGTAATTGAAGGCTGACGCAAAAATAGATGATACTATAAAGATTCCAAAGAAAGACTTATACTGGATAACTCAAAAGGAAGTGAATGAAGAGTAAATGAAGACTGACTAAAGTCATGCCAGTTGGTCATCTTCACCACACCCTATCACTCCACCCAAAAAAAAAAACGACAACACAAAAAAGCTAAATTTAAGTAAAAGTAGTTATTGAAGAAGAAATAGGACTGTAGTAGGTAACTGATAAGCCGGTTTGTTTGTTTGTTTTTGTTTTTTAGCTATTTGGTAATTCATCACGTTGCGGACAAGACAGCTACTATATTCTAGTGCCAGTCCCTCCTGAGTGCTGAATTTTCAAGATGGCGTCGCTTTGTTATTTTCTAGTTTCATCCTGTTGTTCAGTACTTTTTGCCCTTTGTACATGTAACCAAGGCAGTATTTCGAGCTTTTTGATATTTCCTCCAGCTGCTGAACATACTTTACAGCGAAATATGGAAGAAAATTCACGAAGAGGACTTAAAACAAACACGAAGGGATCGGCCTGTTTGCAAGAAAAAGCTTGGAAACTATAACAAATGTGAGTTTTCTAATTTCTTCCTGTTTCAATGGCCCAAAATGATTATTAGTGTTTTGGTTACATGGATGATAGTAGACTGCAATTTGGCTGTCAGAGTTGTTCTGTCGTTTTAGTTGTGCGCTGTAGATCAATTAAAAAATGCTCGATTTTTTGCTCGTTTGCAGACACTGAGTTTAGGTCAGATAAAATAAGAAAATTTTAGTCTTGTCCGTGGCTGCTTAACAAATCTTATGGTTTTAGAAAGTAGTTCTATGATGTGTTGTATCGCATACAAAAAAGAAACTTCGCTCGTTAAATTTTGAGGGTTCTGTGAGTTTCAGAAAATGGTGAAAATTTGCTTATAAAAATGGCGTCCAAGGGAGTCGAATAAAGTGATGCTCGTATCTCTAATACAAGAGCAGTGAAGAACCTATGTTTATTATATTTGTCCATTACTCCACCAGACCTATCTATGATGTTAGTATGAACTTATTCTGTTGACCCCCCTCCGTTGACATTTTTAACATTTTGCCCGGTTTTCTCTGACAACCACTCTTAATATACGCGCGAGTTACTAGAGTGCCTCCTCGGGATTTCGCCTTCTGGGCGAAATCCCTGCGGGGGTAACAAACCATCTGGGTGGAAATCTTGTGCATAAAAACGAGACTATAAAATTTGACATCTTGGGAGAACGACAGGCTACACGGCTGTTATTTCCTGAAGCTTCCCAAACGAAACGGTGCAAACCATTTGATTTTCCAACCGCAATTTCCATTTCTTCCATGTACGGTAAGGGTAAGAAGTATCCAGACTCGTTGAGACCCCGCGCGCGCCTCAACCTAATTCCCAATCTTCTCTCACCCCAAAAAACACTTAAATAGCGACTGGGTACGAGTCTGAGGAGTATAATTCCCAAACCCGTAAGCACTGGGGTCGAGAGTGGCGGCCGCCATTGATGAATGGCGTTGACAACGAATGCGCAAGTCTAGGGATTTATATCAAGCATGGGTTTTATCAGTCGCATTTCTTACCTGTGGATATTTCTTTGTTCAGCCTGTTTTATTTATGTATACTTTGTTATTAATTACGAACTGTTTGGATCTCGTCGGCGGGCGACCCATTATTTGAGGTAAGTACTAGATTTAACATTTTGTTATATCATACATCGAGAATACCGACCTTAAGTTTAGGTGGACCGCTACATTGGGGACGGTGACTTTGGCCGCGACAGGTTGGGAAGGGTCCTCGTCGACATGGCGAAAGAAACAAGCTTTAAGTTTCAGTGGAGGTGACGGTCAAAGACTTTTCTTAACTTTATTGAAGGTTTGAGAATGAGTTCCCTGAAAGAGAAAGAGCTTTTGGTCGACTTTTATAATTATGATGGTGTCATATCACATGAGAAATTCGTTCTCCTGTACGATGAAATCTAGTTGACCGCTTTGTTGCTTGAAGGTGATTGTTCGTCGCTCCACTGAGCGTATTGGCGATCTACGTATTGCCAAATTTTCGCACGCTTCACAGTTCTTACGGCTGGAATTCGAGCCTACACAGCTCCAGGCTTGAAGCGGTAGGGCTCAGTTACAAGAACTTCTTTAGCAAGCTGAATATCGTGATCTTCAGTCCACTCCATCTTCATTAAAATAAGAACAAATTATTCAATAGGATTGACAAGTTGCGCGCAAAAATAAACAAGTTCCTTCATCCTGCTTTATAAAGGGCTTTATTTTGTCGAATAAATGTTAAGCAATTAACACGTAATTTCATTTTGTCCTTCAACTTAAGCAGAAAAAATGAACTAAAAACTTCGTGAATGGAAAAAAGGGTAAAAGTCGATGTTCAGATGGTGAGAGAATACCTAAATGTGATTATTTTATCGCTGGGAATTCTAATCCTGCAGTTGTGCCACTTTCTGCTGTTATATTTTGATTATATCATAAAATATTGTTTAAGTAAGTAATTGAAAAAGGTTTACCATTTGAAGTAAACTAGACACTCTAGCAACAGATTAAAGCGGTATTCTGTTAAAATGAAGATGTTTTGAAGACGAAAACAGGAAGAAAAAGCTCACATTCTCGAGACACCGCCGCACTCAGCTTTTTCACCGTCGCGACGTGCAGACGACGTACAGTCGGGGGACATAAGTATTCGTCACCTTCAATATGGCGGCGTTTGTTTACATTTTGCGCTAGTTTTAACACCATTTGCGGCAAACCTAACTTTAAAATCACCTTAATATTTGGTGAGATGACCCTTCATTTCAATTACATGATTTAGGCGGTCAGGTATGGACTGGTAAAGGTTTCTTATATAATCCAATTCGATGTTCCGCCACACGCTCTGGATTTCAAGCAGGAGATCATTTTTGGTAGTGATATCTACCGCGGACTTTTGTAGCTCTCTCTTCTTGTAGAGACAGATATTTTCTATTATATTTAAATCTAGTGATTGTGCTGGCTATTCCATTGAGGTTACTTCGTTTTGATCGTTATAATTTTCTACAGTGTGGCCTCTCTGAACAGGCGCATTGTCATCCATGAACAAGTAGTCTTTTCCTTCAAAATACCAGACAACTACCGGCCATAAGTTCTTGTCTAGGATTTCAATGTACTTGGCAGAGTTGATGTTGCCTTCAACTGCAGTCAGAGTTCCAACACCATCATAACAAATACATCCCCAGATCATCAAACTTATCTTTCGTTCAGAGCGAGAACAGATAAGATGTGGGTTGTACTTTTCGTCGTCTTTTCGCCAAATGTCAACACGGTTGTTTGTACCGAGCACAATCTGACTTTCATCTGAAAATATTTCTTTTTTCCAGTAGTTGTCTACTGTCCGACCTCTTCGCTCTTTACACCACTTAACCCGCTTTTTTCGATTCGCTTCCCGAAGCACCATTTTCTTTTTCGCTCTTAAACCTTCTTTTATATCCTTCCGAATGCAACACCCTTTCCACGGTTTTCTGGCTGAAAGTATTTGTTTTGCACTCGTTTAGCGTTGCAGTAATGTCCTGTAAGGTAAGTCGTCTGTTACTTTTAACCAAACGCTTTAAAGCATTTCTGTCTCTATTTGTGAAGCTCCTTTTCCTGCCACTTCGCGTCAAAGTCTCCACTATGCCAATCCTTCGGTACTTGCTTAGAACGCTCGTGATAGTCGTTCTTGCAATGTTAAGGTGGCTCCGTAATTAATACAAGAGCATTTTGCTGTGACAAATTTTCGGTCATAACTTTTTGGTTTTTAACGCGATGGCTGCGAAACTTTACAAAAAGCAACAGATATCATTCGGCAATAATACGAAATATTCCGATTTCATTGATGGTAAATATTTCTTGAGAAATTAGCGCTTAAAAGAACCCTACTGTTCAAAGAAAATCGCGTCTAGTAAAAAAATTTGCTGATATTTTTTAGTGAAATTTCTGGTATCGGCTTTAATTGATACAATAAATATGCCAGAGGAATTTCAGAAAAATCGTTGAAGCAGAAGTCCGTAACTAAAAGTCGCTCAAAATTCAGCTCTGAAATTGTTTTGGAATTTCAAAAATAAATTACTATCAGGTAGAAGGAGCCACCAGTTTGAATTTTCGGGACAAGTAAATTCAACGTTTGCTAATTCTTAAAACAAAAGCCGATTGCCTATCGTGCTATTCTTTAAAAGGTACTTTTTAGTTTTAGAAGATTTATAAATTGCTCCCAAACTTGGTCTGAACTAGAATGACTTGTTCTTCGACAGTTTTAAAATATCCCTTGGCAGTTTTGGCTCAAACTCCCGCTGCATACATTTTGATGTATTGCAATGCATTTTCAACGACTTTTACTGCTGTTCGTTGCTTCCAACTCAGGAAAAAAGTATTGACATTGGACGCTACCTCGTATCAGAGCTCAGAAAGAACTGTCCAGCACCTTTGTTTATGACTACAAAATGAGCACGAGCGGCAGTTCTGCGAGGAATTCGCACCTCACCCAGGGGGGACGAACGACAGTGATGACCATGCCTGTAAACCGAATAACATCACAGTGCAAAATAAAATTATCCCTAAAATACTGCCCGTGAATAAATTTACAACTCGGAAATTTTTGTCACTCCTTCCTTCAATGAATGGGTATTTTTTTCTTGATTATTATGTTTTGGTCTGCAATACATGTTTATACGGATCGGTTCACATACATGGGCATCATTGTCATTCGTCCCCCCTGGCTGAGGTGCGAATTCCTCGCAGAGCTGCCGCTCGTGCTCATTTTCTGGTCATAAACAAAGGTGCTGGACAGTTCTATCTGAGCTTCGATACAAGGTAGCTTACAATCCCAATACCTTTTTCCCGAATTGGAAACAACGTACAGCAAGAAAAGCCGTTGAGGATGCATTGCAATACATCAAAATGTATGTAGCGGGAGTTTGAACCAAAACTGCCAAGGGATATTTTGAAATGTCGAGGAACAAGTCATTCGACGTCAGAGCAAAGTTTGGAGCAATTTATAGTGCTTCTAAAACTGAAAAGTACCTTTTAAAGAATAGCACGATAGGCAATCGGCTTCTGTTTTCAGAATTAGCAAACACTGAATTTACTTGTCCCGAAAATTGAAACTGGTGTCTCCTTCTTCCTGATAGTAATTTATTTTTAAAATTCCAAAACAATTTCAGAGCTGAATTTTGAGCGACTTTTAGTTACGGACTTCTGCTCCAACGATTTTTCTGAAATTCCTCTGTCATATTTATTATATCAATTAAAGCCGATACCAGAAATTTCAGTAAAAAATATCAGCAAAATTTTTTACTAGACGCGATTTTCTTTGAACAGTAGGGTCCTTTTAAGCGCTAATTTCTCAAGAAATATTTACCAGCAATGAAATCGGAATATTTCGTATTATTGCCGAATGATATCTGTTGTTTTTTGCAAAGTTTCGCAGCCATCGCGTTGAAATCGAAAAAGTTATGACGGAAAATTTGTCACAGCTAAATGCTCTTGTATTAATTACGGCGCCACCTTAAACATTCTTGACAGTTCCGCTTTGTTTTGCACGGTGCGGTCCGGAAAAAAATCTTGTCGAGTCAAGATGACAGTTTTATTGTCTTTTGAAGAAAAAACAGATGACGCTCCAGCGTGCTCATAATCGGGACACTGTCCCTTTAATGTTGAATGACTGAATAAGCGAGGTGTCAAAACACAAACAGCTCTTATTTCTTTTCTTTCGGGAACTATGCAGTGTTTTTCGTGCTCTTGGTCGGATGTTTCTTTCTTTCTATTTTTGCTAATTTAATCCCGCCTTTATTGACCAAACGCGCGCCCTACATCAAGCTTTCCTGTTGACAGTGCGCACAACGGGGTTAAAATTTCGCGCGTCTTTTTTGGAAGTGACGAATACTTATGTCCCTTGACTGTAGGTTGGATGGCTGAGATGTATGCTAATTAGCCCCAAATCGGGCAACTTTTATTTCCGGTTGCTGTCCTCCACCTTACCGTCCACCCTAACTTAAGGTCCGTAATAGCTTATGTACGTCATATGGGAAGTTTGACTAGAACCAAGATTGTGCTTAGGGTCGGTCGCCTTTTCTCGCGTGGGGGTAATTTTCTCGCGCGCTCGCGTTTCGCTCGCTCTACTATCCCTGAGGAAAAATGGGGGACTACTCGTAGTCTATAGCGCGTGGGTCATATCGCGGGTACTCTGTTGGAGTTTCACGCGTCTCCTCAAGCAAGGGGAAAACAATACATGTATAACAATAATGCACTGTTGACATTCCTGAAAGGTCAATGTGACGCAGTGTTCGATTAGATCATTCGTTGCATGAATGATGCCCTACTAGTCAGTAAAAAAAACCACTTCTTATACTAACAAGACGCCTAAAGTCGTTTCCGTGGGATGCGTTGGTCTATGGAAGAATAATGGCGTTCTATCTGAATTTGGAAAAATTAGGGAAACCGGAAAGATGTGTCATGTTATGAGCATCGATGAGTAGGTTACCTGTATGGGTTGGTTTAATGTGCTTATGACTGAATTTATAGTAGCCTGCGTGGCAGGCTACTATTTCTCCCAAATCCACATCCCCTTTTTGCTTCATCCCTATCCCCTACCCCTTTCGACACCTGCTACGCAAGCTAAATTTATAGTTGTCAGTGAGTCGCAAGGATGGAGTTGATCTTGTTTTGATCTATCGCTATGTAGTTATTTTCATAGCACGATTTGGATAAGAAAAAGAAGTTATTTTGCATCAAAACAAGGTCACAAAGGCCATAAAATGTCACGGATGGAAGAGGGAGAGAATTGGAGTAAACTGGGTAGCTTGGGAGGGCGAGTTTCAACATTGACTCTAATATTGGAAGGTGAGATGTAGTTAATCGCCTTTTGGTTGGAGTAAATTTCAACCCAGTGCTCTTTTATTAAAAAGGATTTTCCGGGATTGAAATGGGGTTGGTATTGTTAAGGAAGGGTAGTCAATGTTTCATAGGTCCCGTGTTCACCCCATTTGACCCTCCAACATGTGTAATTATAGTAAAAGGCTGATAGGTGTGATAGTGAATAACTGAAGGCGAATATGCAGCTAACACATGCTTTCTTTAATGTGTAATAATAATTACTTGTGAAGTTTGTCTCCATATCTAACTCACCATTTTCAGTGAGAGCGCACAATATAGAATTTTCAAAAAATGAATCCAACGGCTCCCATCAGTTAAAATGACGGTAGGTCAAGTTTTCGTAGTGAAATGCTAGGGTATAAATAAGCCCGTTCGTAAACATTTTGCGGACGTGTTCTAGGCACACTGAACCAAAAATCAAAGGACTAAATCAAACTCAACTTCAGAGGAATTCCCTATATAGAACGACCCCAAAGGCTTACATGTCCAGTTTTTGTATGCGAGGTAAAGAGAACTCTGTGTCATGACTGGAATGTTTTGTTTGCGTGTTCTGTCGTTAGTCATGCAACATGTGAGTTAGGGTAGAAAAAAATGACGACCACTTTTGCGCCGATTGCTGTAAAAAATATAAGTGATTTAGGCATTCAGTTAGTGATTCGAATAGGTCTATTTGTTTTCCAGGCCTAATGTACTACTAATGTACACCATTCTTGGCTGGCCTGAGAAATTTCACATTTTCCATCCGCTCCGTATGTTTGGCAAAGCTCCTGATATACTCTGCAGTCATGCAAGATTTAATAAGAAACCAATAAACTGGCTTTTTCCACGAAAAACTAGCAAGTACGTCACAATTCTTAGAAACCCTGAAGACAACTACGAGTCTGTTTTCAACTTTGCTCAGCTGGGAAAATCGTTTGGTTTGGGAGCTGCGCCCGATTCCTTGGAAAAATTTCTAGATAAACCAATACAATCTTATAACCATTCTCGCAAGGATATGATGATGTATTTGGCACGAAATCCCATGATGTTTGATTTGGGATTTAGTTTTGAGTATTTCCAAAATCTCACAGCCGTTAAAGAGTACATTCAGTTCCTAGACAAGGAATTTGATCTTGTCATGATTATGGACTACTTTGACGAGTCGCTGCTGTTAATGAAGAGATTGCTATGTTGGAAGATAGAGGACATTTTGTACGTAAAGCTCAATGAGCGACAAGACAAGGAAAAAGCTACTCGTTTAAGTGCAAGAGTTAAAGAAAATATAAGGCGATGGAATAAAGCAGACGTTTTGTTATTCGATTATTTTAACGCAACGTTTTGGAGAAGAGTCAAGAAAGAAGGACCAAACTTTTATGAGGAACTGGGTACTTTTCGTCGGAGAAAACAAGAAATACAGCAATCATGCTTAATCAACGGTACTCGAATCCAAAGAGCTTATCATAACAAATTTGTAAAGGGCTATACAGTTAGAAAGGATCTTGATGAAAATTCAAAGCGCCTCTGTGAAAACTTAGTCAGAACGGAGAACGATTTCCTCGCATCTCTGAGGAGAAAACGTATGGCGAAACTAAGGGAAACTGGGATTGACAAGCATGACAAAATTAAAAGCGAAACTGGATGGCAAGTGGCAAAGGATTTGCGATATGTTCCTGTTCCTGCACTGCCTTCAGTAGAGGAATAGAAATCTGTGAAAATAAGAAAGACAGAGCGGTATATGTTTTGTATCAGCACCTACTAGCAGTTGATTGAAGTATATTGTGATGAATCATTGACAGGAACGTAGCTGTAACACAATTCTTTTCTCTACTGACGTTTCATAAACTAATGTCTATCAGCTAATCATCGTAGCGAAAAAACTGTTGGCTCCAAGTTTCAAACGCGATCATTAAGCTAATCCTTGTTTACAACACTTAACTATTTATTTTCACAAAGAAGAAAAGAAAACTAGTAAAACAACGCTACAGCCACACTTGCAAAAATAGTTCAGACACTGTACCTTTGCGCGACTGACCTGTTTATGATCTTGTGCTTGTGATCCCCCTTCCACCCCGCGCGTATCAAAGTTGCCAGCAATACAAGTCCATGGAGGAACAATTTTAATGACTTTCAGTTTTTTTTTCTGATGAAGACAAATAGATCGTGTTCCATCTGTTAAGTGTCTAGGGGTAGTAGTGGATGATATGGAAATGGAAGATGCATATCAATAGCATCTTACAAAAGCGAGGGCATCGACTTTCAGTGTTCAACCGGATTTATCACCTCAGTGCTGGACGAGAGAAGTTTAATGGTATACTTTGATGGCCTTGTCCTACCACACCTGGATTATGCAGATGTGTTCTGGGGAGATCAGCCAGGTTTTACAACACAGATGAAACAGTTGCAGTCTTTTCAAAATGGCTTTGCAAAGAAGATTGTAAAGGCAATGTGACATCAACTGAGGTTTCATCGCTTTGACCCGCTTAATTTCTATGTCCAGCTTTATGAGAACTTTCCCGGTATTCCTTTTCTGCTTCTTCTGCTCCTTTTTTTTACCACGCAACCCGTTAGATCTGTACATCACAAAGCGGATGGTGCATGGTACTCAAGTTCTTCTCATTTTCGCACTTCCTGAGATAAAATGGCATGTGGGACTTAATCTTGACAAAAACACCACAAGGGTACATACGGGTAACCGTATACGAGTAGCACACGGGTACATACAGGTACATATGAATACATAGAGTAACAACATACGGGATTTTGATTTTGATCTTGATTGTTATGTCATTTACACAAAAGGCACCGATAAAAGCAAAGCTGTGATTAAAGCAGTCACTGTACCGTAAACATGGCGCGAACACCTTCCAAAAAATGGGAGCTGAATTCTAATTGGCTAACCGCGCGTAAGGAATGTGGTTCGATTGTGGGGAGGCACGTTGCGTGACGACACTAAAAACGGCTGTGTAGCAGACTAGCTGCAGTTGGGATCAATTAGTATGTCGTCAAATTCCTTTTCTGAGGAAAGTGATAAAAATGTTCATCCTTTACCGTATGCCGAAGTCATTGTAGCAAGACCCGAAAATTCCCCACGAATAGAACTGTTTTTAAAGCAGTAGAACACTGAGTTTCCCGCAGAATTTTCAGTCGTCTCCCGATAAATAAAAGGGAACTTAAGTACCACGTCTAAGTTCACGACGACGACGACGTCTGTTGATTGGGAAAAGACTGGAACGAGAACGTCGGTTTCGGCGGGAAAAAGGAAACTTTTATGCAGTCTGTCGGTAGGTCGAAGACGACGTCACTGGATGTAAACACAGATGTAAAACTGTGATGTTCGTTCGCAAAAAAGTTTTTCGCAACGGCGTCTTTTAAAACAATGCAAGATCTTATTTTTAAAGTCGTACATCTAATTTCAATTTTTTGTGTTGTCTGACCTTTTCGAGTGGAAAAACACCTGCTTTCCCTACGAAGATTATTCAACTTTCAACCTGAATGAGCTGACCGAGTACGAGTGTCTGTCAGAGTTGAGATTTGGAAAAAGAGACATTCTGATGCGATAGCGGTTTTCCATATAAAGTTTACTTCCTTTATATTAAAGATATATGATTTACCTCACCTAAACACGTTCAAATAAATTTATCACTTACGAGTTCGCTCGCTCGGCCTCCAGAGCTGTTGTCATTCTTCGAAGCAAAATCAATTCATTAGTCGAATTTTCAATCAACATCGCTTGTTAGGAGAAAAAAGGAACGATACCTGGATTTACGAGGATACCGTATTTATTCGAATAAGCGCCCAACCTCGAATTAGCGCCCACCTCGAATAAGCGCCCATCCTAAAGGCAGAAAAAGTTAATAAGCGCCCAGCCTCGAAAAAGCGCCCACCCCACCCCACTCCCTCCCACAAAAACTCCAATAAGATATAATAAAAGACCCTCCCGAAGACGGAGTTTACTTCAGGGTAGTATTGTACAGAAACCTTGCTTTGTTACATCTTCGCTTTTTGTTACTAGCATCTACTGTTTTGTTGCAAAATATACTACTACAGTTGCTGAGAATGGTGAAAATTTAATAAGCGCCCAGCCTCGAATAAGCGCCCACAAGGTCCAAAAATTTTATAAGCGCCCAGGGCGGTTAATCGAACTTCAAAAATCGCTTAAAACAGTGGATTTATACCTGCCGAAGCTTGTGGATTGCAGGACGACGTGATTCTACTTTATTTGGCGTCGTCGACGACACCACGACGATAACCACGACGATTCAAAAACCACGACAACGGAATTTACTGGTCGCGCTTGCGCAGTACACTGTAACTCACTTCCGGTCGTCGTTGACAAAGTCGTCGTCGTGGTTCTTAAGTTCCCTAAACTCGAGCCCTCGCTAACACCGCGGCAAAACGTTTATGCATGCGCCAGGTTGAGCATTTCCGGTCTCTTTTTTAGTCACACTTTCCAGTCAGATCAAAGTCTTCCGCGCGGTCTCGACTTCATTCTGTGTGCAGCGTGTGGTTCAGTTGTTTTGCTTCATGCTGCTCGTGTTTTTGACTATTTTGTAGTTATTGAAATTGCTTTTATGGATAACCAGGCACAGATCACTGAAACAATTAGTCGATTAGATTCAGAAAAGGTAAGATGATGATAACTCAGTGTGTAATTTTGGCTAGAGCGTCAGGTAAACTGATTTTTATTCACGAAAACAAAGGTTTTGACTGGTATTTTTCACTTACATGTAACCTGGCTGAAACTGAGACATAAAAAGTTATCATTGCAAGCTTGTACACTGTAGTTCTAATTTTCAGTTCTTCAGTTTCTCAGTCTTCATGTCTTAAGGCCGATTCGAGCTTTATTTGGACAACGAAAACACACAATCGCTTTGTAGTTTTATTTACCAGTGAGTTTTACCGTGTTTTGAAACGAAACTCTTCTGATTGCCATGAAACATAACCCTAATTATACTGTTGAGGTTGGCAGGAAGTTGACAACTCTATTAATTTCTTTCATTCTCAGAATCAGAGAGCAAAAGCTGGTTCAATGGCTTTTAGATGCCATGTGTTTAGCAGCTGGAAGTCTCGTGTTTGCATGAGATGCAGCCCAGCCGCACAGTCTGAAATTATTGAAGTCTTCAACCAAAGAACAACCATGAAAAAGAATTAAATAGGCATTTTCTTGAATGAAAGTCATTTATAGGCATGTTTAGTTTCCCGGTACTGAAAACTGCGGGTGTTCGTGACAGCACTCATCAAAGTCGAGGTTGTTATTATTATAAATTCCGCCCATCTTTTGTTTTGAGTTCTTGTTTTCTCTGATAATAAAAAAAGTATTCAATGGAGTAAAATTTTATTTCCTGGTTTTAGTGTTAATGATAATGATGACGTCTTTATTTTGGTTTCTTTCATAAGTATTGTTATTCTTTTCTTTTTTTTAAAAAAAAAAAGATTTAATGTATCAGTTGAGTTTATTTCTTTGCAACAAAACTAACTTAGTTATCGCCTTCTCCCAAATTAACTTATGCCAAACCAGTAGCATGCAAGAAAGTCAGTAAAACAAATTCGTCTTGTCAAGCGCTGGCGACCTGCAAACTTCTACATCATTTTCACCGTTGGTGCAAACAGATAACTTAATATTTATTTTTTTTACAGATTCACTCCACTACATTACAAGCAAATAATGAAATGAAATAAGCTAACGTTACTATAAGAAAAAAAAAAAAGTTGTGGAGAAGGAGACAACTAAAAGCGCCAATGCCCCATACTAGGGATGTCCCCACTAATTAAAATATAACAAAAATATATACAAATAGAAATATAAATGTTCTAGTTATCCTTAATAAAGCTTAAAACATTTCTTTTAAAAGTTGCAATACTGTTTGATTCTCTAATATGATTGGGTAAACCATTCCATTCATCTACAACACGGTTAAAAAAAACTATATTTAAAACCGTCAGTTCTACTAAAATTTGGAATAAGGTCCTGTGTGTCATTTTTTCTCAAGTTATAACCTGTACTTTTGTCCTTACAAAATATGAGCTTATTTGAAAAGTCAATATCATAATGCCCATTAATTACATTAAAAAATGTAACATCTCTAGTGAACCTCCTATTAGATAATGACAACAATTTTAGCTTAGATAGTCTAGTATCATAATCATCATCAGACCTAGTGATCCATCTGGTAGCTCTTCGCTGAACAGCCTCCAATTTATCAATGTTACGTTTAGTATGAGGGTTCCAAGTTTCGCATGAATATTCTATTAAAGGTCTCACAAGACTACCATAAAGTGTCTTCATGGTATCAATATCCTTTAAGTCCCTACAAGTCCTCTTAACCAAGCCTAAAACCCTTAGCAGTTATTTTATCTACGTGTTGGTTCCATCAAAGATTACTAGCAGTAAATAATCCTAAATCTTTATACACATTAACACTTTCCAAAGGTTGGCCTTCAATATTATACTCCCCAACTAAGGGTGGCTTTTTCCTGGTTATTCGCATGATCTTACATTTCTTGGTATTAATTCTCATCTTAACCATTTGGTGCAAAAGTTTGAGGCTAGAAAAATATATAAGCTTTCGAATGAAGTGATTTTTTTCGCCCCCTTTTTGGTCTGTTTCTCCCTTTTTGCTTTTTTACTTGGTGCGACGGCAATATTATGCTTACGCAATTGGTTTATATACTAGACCGGAAATAAAAGGCGGACCGGATGTTAAATTTTGTGCTCATGCGCAGTGCGTTTTGCCCCGGTGTTGCCTTCGCTAACCCCGTCCTAACTAGAACCAGACTCTCGGGACGAGTTATTTGCTTCGAACTCCCGATAACTCAAACTTTTGTCGATTTCCCTAGAAGGTAGTAATTGGGAGGGTGACCATCAATAAATATCCTGTTGTGAGGACTCTTATTCCTTTAGTTTTTCTTTTCTTCTCTACCTTTTTTATTTAGCCTATTTATTGTTTTATGTTTATATGAAAAGACATATTTACCATTATTTCTGTTTATATTTTTTCTTTAGTTTAGATTAATTTTAATTCCAGACCTATTTATATTCACTTTCGACGAATTGTCCATATTCGTCGTATTCGAAGATTTTTAGCTGATGAAAGTGTCAAAACACTTGTGCGAGTCAGGTGTAGACTTGATAATTGTAATTCATTATTATACGGGCTACCCAAAACCTTCAGAGTCCAAAACTGTGCTGCACGACTTATCATGAAAGGGAGAAAATGTGACTGTATCACCCCGATACTACGACATGAGAACTTCACTAGCTCCCAGTTAACGAACGCACTTTAAAGGGACAGTGTCCCGATTATGCGCACGCTGGAGCGTCATCTGTTTTTTCTTCAAAAGACAATAAAACTGTCATATTGACTCGACAAGATTTCTTTTCGGACCACACCGCCGACGGAGATTTGTTGTTTATATTCTCAAGTAATATTTTAGACTTTCGAAGAAGTCTTTCGTCTTATATAAAAATTTGGCTCGCGGTTCGAAGACTCATCGCGACTTTCTCGCTAAGTGGGCCGCCTCGTATCAGAGGTCAATTGTTCCAAGTCCAGTAATATCTGCCTGATTTGCTCGCGTTCTAGCCTCAAACGTTTGAAATACATAAATAAAAATGCAATCCTATGAATCATCACAAAGGTTAGTCAAAAATTATATTATGATTTCATGGCACTAGTTTTTCTAAACGTGTAGCGCCTCTTTTTTGATTTTGTCGGCCGTACGGAGATTCATTTAAAAGTTTAACTAACGCGTCGTTGCAAAACATTCGGCTTCACGAAGCTCCCCTCCACAAGATCTCCTCAGTCACATCAATGTCTCAATGGTTTCTTTCTTACAGTCTTTATTATTGCTGTTTCATTTCTACGTATTCCTTTCACAATTATCTGAGCTTGTATGGAAGCTAGCAGAAGAAATAAGCCTTCAGTCGGCATTAAAGTGCTTCCAATCTTTTGGTCCTCCGGCCAACGGCAATAAAAGTAACGCCAAAAAATCCAGATTTTGTCCAAATCGAAACTTAACAGGAACAATATATCATTGATCTGTAATCCCGAGAAGTTTTAGTGTCGTATTGAACCCGGCCAAGCGCGATGCAAACGGATTTTTCAAGGTTCTCTTACTCTCCTCGCATCTTTTGATTTCGCGACATCCTGTCCAAAAATCAAAGTTTGGTGCATGCGCAGTAACGGGTACTGTTCCTTTAAAATTCTGCTTTTCACCCATAAAGCTTTACATCACTTAGCACCTCTTTACATTCAAGACCTACTAACTATTCACTCTCCGACACGCAACCTGAGGTCGTCCTCGTCAAATCTACTCGCTGTACCTTTCTCTAATTTGAAGACATATGGTGACCGTGTGTTCTCACTCTGTGCTCCAAAATTATGGAACTCTTTGCCTCTTGACGCCATCGTGAAAATGGCCTCAGTATTGATTTGTAAAAAGTTTAGACGTTACCATGCCTAGTCCCTGTACGGCGTCTTCCCAGGCCTTCTCGGTCAAGGCATTTCGGTGGCGTATCCGAGACAAATCTCGCTAGGACCACGTGACCCGAAACGCATTGGCTAAGCAGAATACAAGGCATCGGCAGTCGTTCTTTACAGACCTATAAGCTTGACGCCCCACAGGCGTAATACAAAACTACAACCTTTACACTACTCAGGCAACATAACTACAATCTTGCCGCCCCAGAGGCGTAATAAACAAAACTACGACCTTTACGCCACTCAGGCAACAAAACTACAAGCTTGACGCTACACAGGCAACAAAACTACTAGCTTGCCGCCCCACAGGCGTAATAGCGAGTTTACACAACGACGACGACGACGGCAACGAGAACGGCAAAAAAGAAATAGGTTTAGACAAGCAAAAAAACAACTTTGCACCTACATCGCGCTTTTTTTTTTACATTTCTCTGCCGTCGTTGCACAACTACAACGTGAAACTGCGTAATTTCACGTTTTGTGGAGGACGGGAACAAAAGAAAACAACTTTCTTTTTGCTATTCTAGCTTATTCAGAACTTTGATGCTGAGTCCTTTAGAATTCAACTCCAAAAAAATTTGCCAACATTTGACGAATTAAAGGAGATGGAATAAGTGCGATAAAGTTTGAGACAGCGCAAATTCACTTTTTAAGTGACGTTTTCGAAGCCGTAGAATTGTTCGTTGCGTAAACTCCCTAATATTGACCGCCAGAAAGGCGTTATACAAAACTACAAGCTTGCCGCCCCACAGGCGGACTGTACAAAACTACAAGCTTACCGCTCCACAAGCGTAATACAAAACTTCAAGCTTACCGCCACACAAGCAACAAAACCTATGTTGGAATTACCATGTTGAACAGACAGTGAAGGAAGCCGGCAAGAGATCACGGTATTTTTAAGGGAATGTAGGAAAGCAAACCTACATACAGAGATCGGCATCACGATATATTGAACCAAAATGCGCCCACTTCTCGAATATGCGTCCCCAGTGTGGGGCGGTTTGCCGAAGTACCTTGCAGAAGAGTAGCAGTCTATACAAAACAGGTGCCTACGGTAGATATCATCGGGATAAAAAGAACATCCCTTCCGACTTAAGAGGACAGATGCAACGTGGCGACAAAGCGTAAATTAGAAAGAATTGTAAATCGCATATTAACCACCCAAGTCAAATTTTTCTTACTAAGCCAAATACCAGCCACCGCTTTAACTTAAGATTCAAATCAGGTTCAGTAGCAATACCAAAGTCGGGAACGCAAAGACAATTCGTTTATAGCAAGAGCCGCAAGACTCCTTTTATGATCTGTATTTTTTTTACTTACTTTTGTTTTATTAGAACAGTCACTTAGTAACATTTCATAATATACATTTTTTCACTTTAAATGTATTGACAGGAGTGCTCAGTGGAGCCGATATTCAAAAATGCTGTTTCTCAGGCATCGTGATGCTGGCTGGGAAGTATGGCATCTTAGATAAAAATTGGCTGGAAATTAGTTAAGAATAATAGCTTGCTGGCGATTTTTCTACCTAAATTATTTTTGGCTGGGAGATGACACACAACGCCCACTTCCTGGCTCATACACTCCTTTTTTATCGCTTTGCTGGGAAAAACTTCAAGCAGTTAACGCCCAGTACAACGCCGATCATATGACGTGCAGATGACATCTGAAACTGTTTAAATGAAAACTCTTCGACGCCCCTCTATTCAATATCTGACAACTGGCTGTCAATCAGTGTAAAATCAACTGTTTCATTCACTTTGCGCATAGACCGGTACGTCTGGGTACGTCCAGAGAGAGAGGGAGAGAGAGAGAGAGAGAGAGAGAGCGGCGGAAGTTTTGAGCTGGCTGTCCAAACTGGAATGCTTTAAAGCTATTTATTCCTCGTTCGGAATCGTGGTACGCATTTTCTGGGGATCACAGCCTAGCATTGTTTTGTAACGGTAAGTGCTTACTAATACTTGCTCACTAACTCACTTTTTGCTAGTGACCGACAAAATAAGTATAGTTGTCACGCATTAGCACAGTTGATAAGGTTCTTTTATTGAAATATTCTAGTGTAGCTGATACATCGTACACCAGTTTTGTATTTGCTTGTGTTGTGTGAGCGGTCTGAACGAATACTCGAATTAACCGGAGTGAACTAAGCATCGGATGACGAAGAGTTTTCCGCCCATTAAACTGCGTTAAATGTTAGAAAATGTGGCAAATTATGCCTTCTTTGTTAATTCGCGCTGAGCTTGCCACTTTTCTTGCCTTTGTTTATAACCTTTATTAATAGCAATTTTTGAGTTCTTAAGTGAAATATTTATCAAGTTTAGTGTTTCTTATTCACTAAAATTACATGTATTCCCATTCAGCTCAGACCTGGTGGAGCTTCAAATTGAATCATTGGGGGAAAAATTGGTCCAGCAAAGGAACTTACTTTTAGCTTTCTGTTCAGTTTCATAGTGAAAACTGGGCTGTACAATCGAACTGCGTCCTGCCAACTAGTCGAGCTAGAAAGGGAGATTTTTCTTATCAGTAGTGACAGCTGGTACTGACGAGGAACGGATACCATATTTTTTGACCCGTCGATATTCTAGTGCCCGCGATAGTAGTAACGTGTGCCAGGTCAATTGCTTCAGATAGCATATGACAGTTGTAGTCACTGGCAATTACTAAATATTGACTGTTTTTCTTTTATATCGATCTAAATTTCGCCTAGTAAATTAGAGCTCATTAGAGGAGACAGGGACAAACGAAATAACGTTCTCGTCTCTTAGCTGCCAATATTTGAGTTACGGAGTCTCCCTGTGCAAAAACAAGGCTTTCCCTCCTAGTTGCTTGCATTTATACAGTGCATTTTCATGCCAGCAACATTTTTAACTTCATCGTACTCGAAACTCGAGCAAAATTTCGCAGTGGTATTTTCGGTCGTTTACATCAAGGTGTTCCGCCAAAACCTTCAGTGACGCAAGATTGTTTATATACTTCATGTTGATAACCTAGACTACGAGTAGTCCCCCATTTTTCCTCAGGGATAGTAGAGCGAGCGAAACGCGAGCGCGCGAGAAAAAGCGCTTTTTCTCGCGTGGGGTGATTTTCTGCTTAGAACTTGCAAAACATCGGCGAATTATATTGGTTGTGAGTTCTGTTGAGAACTTGCAAAGCATTCTCGTTGGTTGACTTGTGTGGTGACGTCTTTGTGACTTCTATAAAGATCTTGCAATACATCGGCGATTGGCTACTCTTTGTGACGTGTGACGTCTGCTTAGAACTTGCAAAACATCGGCGAATTATATTGGTTGTGAGTTCTGTTGAGAAGTTGCAAAGCATTCTCGTTGATTGACTAGTGTGGTGATGTCTTTGTGACTTCTATAAAGATCTTGCAATACATCGGCGATTGTCTTTGTGACGTCTGTTAAGATCTTGCAATACATCGGCGATTGTCTTTGTGACGTCTTCTTAGAACTTGCAAAACATCGGCGAATTATGTTGGTTGTGACAGTTCTGTTGAGAAGTTGCAAAGCATTCTCATTGGTTGACTAGTGTGGTGATGTCTTTGTGACTCCTATAAAGATCTTGCAATACATCGGCGATTGTCTCTGTGACGTCTGCTTAGAACTTGCAAAACATCGGCGAATTATGTTGGTTGTTACAGTTCTGTTGAGAACTTGCAAAGCATTCTCATTGGTTGACTCGTGTGGTGACGTCTTTGTGACTTCTATAAAGATCTTGCGATACATCGGCGATCCCCTTTGTGGCGTCTGTTTAGTACTTGCAAAACAGCATCATTAGTTAACTGGAGGTGGCGTCTTTGACTTCTGATAAAATTCTAAAGAAAGTTATGTTGGTGTTGAAAAATGCTGACAATTAAGTTAAGTTTGAGAGTTGGAAAGTGTTGACTTCCGTGTTTTTTTTTTTTTTTTTTTTGTTGCTTTATTACAGGTTTATCTTCGACTTAACCTTGGACAACCTTGAATGCTTGAATGAAAAGAAGTGACTGACATTGAATCAACTCTGTACTAAACTTTCTCTTGCTGATTACAGTATACTGAATGTAAGGTAAGAAAGACATGAAGCATTTATTGTATTCTATAAAATAACTGAGATAGTACGCGTGATCTGATTGGTCAAAAACCTATGGTTTATTATACCGGTAAACCCATAGAAAAAGGCATCCGGACCACGAGCCATAAACAAAACCGGATTGATCTGCGAACGACGATTTAGAAGGGCCAAAAAACAGAACAAGTTACTTACCCAGCCCTTCTTAATATTAAAAGCGTTGGTTTCCACATTTTATTACTGAGCCTCACAATTCGCTACTGCCATAGCTTTAGAAGTTATAAAGTACAAAGCTGGAAAACAGTTTACATTTCACGACGATGCCAAATCGTAGAGAAAGACAACAACTGTGTGAATTTCTGGTGTAGAAAGTCTCTAGGAAAACTTAACCATGTGCCAACCAGCAACAAAACGGATAGTTTTAGCATTCTTGATTTATTTTATGTCAAAATTAAATTCCTTAATGAAAGAAATTGTTCCAAAAAGAGATCTCTGATCAAGATATGGTACAAAATCGGCCGCTGTAGGTTGTAAACAAGCTGCCAACGATGATGAAAGATGTCAGAGTTTCGGGCTGGTTTTTTCCAACATTTGCACAAATTATTCGGTGATATCGATGCCATAACCTACCTCAAACCACCTGACTTCACGAATCGACAAATATTAGCGCCAATATGTGGCTACGGCAAAGAAACCTTTCTCCACCACTGACATATTTCCATCGGTCGCTGTATTGTACGTGCATATAAAGTTACATGCGACAACTTCGCAAATGCAGCCACGTCGTTACCGCAGCATTTCTTAATCATAATAAAGTCCAGAAAACAGATCTTAAGCCACTGCGGCTTGTAAAAAGTGAATGAAGTTCTCCATTATGATAGCTGTCAGATCCGTCGGATCGACTCAACAAAATACAGCTGCGTACAGTCTGATGTTCAATTAATTTCTACTTCTGTAGTAAACAAACCATGAACGTATTCTTCCATTCTACGTTCGCATGAATTTGTGTTGACTTTTCCTGTAAAACAGCTTTCATAAGTTATCATGTAATGAGTGCAAAAACTCGTGTTTTGAAGAGCTGCTGTTTGTTGTTTGACTGAACTGAGTTTTCTGAGTTTTGAGGAAGTTCAACGCTATTAAATCGTGAGTTATGATTGGCTTATGATGACTTTAGAGAGAAGACGTGACTTGATCACGGTACTAGAACCATATTTTTTACCTAAAAGACTCCATTCTACTAGAAGTTATTTTATAAATGCAATAGACCACACTCTATGGGTTTACCGGCGTGATAACCCACTTGGGATGTTGGGAGAACACTCGAAAAGCTTGTAAATCACTCGCCTTCGGCTCGTGATTTACAAGCTTTTCTCGTGTTCTCCCAACATCCCGCGTGGGTTATCACGCCGGTAAACCCAAAGAAAGTGTGGTCTATTGCTTAAGTAACCGATTAAAAGCATGACTTTTTGTAACGATATCAATGCAGGCATACTTATGACGCCTTTTTGTGTCTTTGTATTTGTTCTCTTCTTTACAGGTTCCGTTTTGGCTCCATTTTGTGTAAACGTGCATGCTTGAAGCAGACTTGTTCTTTTGTTAAACCAATTTGGAATGAAGTTTCTCGTACTAAGGACAGTATATTGAATGTAAGTTGGGTAAGAAATATGACGCATTATTCCTTGTATGGCAACTGAACAGTGGAACCTCGATATAACGACCCTCTTATCAAAGGCCTCGATATAACGACCCTCTTATCAAAGGCCTCGATATAACGACCCTCTCATCAAAGGCCTCGATATAACGACCCTCTCATCAAAGGTCTCGATATAACGACCCTCTTATCAAAGGCCTCGATATAACGGACGATTTTCTTTACCTCAGTAATACTAAAATGTATGGAAAAGAACCTCCACGAAGCTTTGTTACTTTTGCCATTTCCTTAGAACTTCGAGACGTCTAGGTTACTTTGCTTACCTTTGCTACGATGTTTTTATTTTAAATTTACATTCACTCAAAACATGGAGCTAGCGCCCTAAACATACTTAAAAATGAACGTATGTTTTAGGATCGGAATGTAATGCAGGCATACTCATGACTACTGCTTCTGTTTTTTGTTTTGAAGATTACTTATTTGGACGTTGAATAAACCATGGACCAAAGTTTCTTGTACTGAGGACAGTATTTTTAATGTGAGGTAAGAAGGGTCAATTTGTGAGGTATGTATTGTTAAAGCATTTTTGTGACTGGTCCTTAATGGCTTTACAGTGATATTAAAAGGAAGAAAAGTTGAATTAGCTGATTAAATCTTGTTAAATTTAGTTAAAATCACTTTTCTTCTTTCTCTACTTGCTGGCTGGAAAAGTATATTCATCCTACATTGCTGGTAGAAAGCAATGACAAATAAAATATTCCTGGCTGGGATTAGGGTCCTCAATGAATTTGCTTGCTGGCAAAAGGGATCCCTTGGACTTTGTCTTGATGGCTCTGAGGAGCGGCTATTTTTTTCCCACGAAAGTTACTTATTAACCATAAACCCCTTCAAAGGTGCCACTTTGTTGTTCGGAAACGAAATAAACCTTATTTGAAAAATTGGTCGTTGAGCACTCCTGTATTGATGTAAATTCATTGTACATATTTTTAAACGATGGATAAATAAAGTTAATTATTATATTACTGGGAGTAAATAATATTGTTCGCTATATCGAGGACTTCGTTATATACAGTTGCGTTATATCAAGGTTCCACTGTATCAAGCATGGAAATTTCCCATCGCAGTTTTATCAATCGCATTTCTTGCCTGTTGATATTTTTTTGTTCAGCGTGTGTTGTTTATGTATACTTTGTCATTGATCATGACCTGTTTGGATCCGGTCGGCGGGCGACCTATCATTTGAAGTAAGTACTGGATTTAACATTTTGTTATGATCATAGTTCGGGCCAAGAGCTTTAATATATCTAGCCTGTGCTTACAGGGATTTAGTGTAGGGATCGCGTGCACTCTGTTGGAGTTTCACGCTTCTCCTCAAGCAATGGGAAAACAGCGAGTTGTCAGTTTATAGTCTCACCTTTCTAACAGTTTGATTTATCTTTATCCTTTCATATTGGAAGTTAAGTGCTGCCGCATGCAGAAAAATCAGGGGTTCAGGGGCACCCTACGAGAATATAGTTCAAAATCACTTAAACATAGCGTTGTTAGAAGTATTTTAGTACTGATTTAAACAGTAGATATAGGCATATTTTTATCCCCTAAAAATTTTTCATCTGTTCGGATTTCCTAGCTGAAAGTCTAGCGATCCGAAACTTATGGAGATCAAAAGTTACCTTTTCGAAAATTTCAGCCAGAAAAAAGGCTCCCGAAAATTCTAGGTGACCTTTTTAGAGTAAAACTCCGTTAAAAATAAGCAATTATACCATTTTTTAGATGTTCGAAAATCCTAGGAGAGGCAGGCAAACAAGAAATTTTAAAACAAATGTTCCGAAAATTCTAGATCTCAAATTGCCTTCCGAACAGATATTTTCCTTATGAGAGGTTAGGCGTCCTCGAACTATGAGCTAGAGCTGTTTCACATCAATTGAAGAAAAGAAGGCGAAAAGTCGAAGATGGAAAGATTTATGAACTGTTTTCATACTTACTCAATAATTTAATCTTCAGTTTTTTCTTAAAAGAGGAGAGGGATTGAGAGTTGATGACCTTGTTGTCAAGTGAATTAAAAAACTTAGGCCCTTAAAAAAAGGGCGAGAACTTCTTCGTGTTTGTACGACAATACAGTAGACGGTAGGCCTGGGAATTTCTTGTATTGTAAGAGTGGAATTGATTGCTTTGAGAGAAATTGTTATTAAACTTTGGAGGTAAGAATGAATTTTTGCAAGAATACATAAATTGGCCCAGTTGAAGCAAATGGATATCATTAAATTTTACTATACCGAGGTCCTTAAAGATGGGTTCAGAATGAGCATTGAAATGTGATTTATTAATAATTCTAATAATGCGCTTTTGCAGGATAACAAGGCGGCGGAGATTGGTTTTATAGGTCGAAACCCAAACGATATTGCAGTAGTAAAAATAAGGATAAATTAAGGAATAGTAGAGCATACGTAAAGACGATTTAGGAAGAAAGAAGCCTGCATCTAGACATTATACCGATTGACTTCGCAACTTTACTTGCAACGTATGATATTTCGGACTTCCAATTTAGGTTTTCATCCAAAATTACGCCTGGAAAATTTGTCTCCTTTACTTCAACAATATTTTGATTATCTATACTTATTTGAATATTACAAATTGAACGCTTTTGTCTTGGTTTAAAGACCATAAATTTAGTCTTTTTAAGATTTAGAGAAAGCTTGTTTGCTTTAAACCAGATTGACAGTTTGTCCATCTCCAAGTTTAACATATCAGAGAGATAGTTCAGATCTTTATGTGACATGAATACATTGGTATCGTCAGCGAACAATATCAGATTTAATAGATTAGAAGCATTGTTGATGTCGTTAATGTACAAAAAGAAAAATAGAGGTCCGAGGATAGAACCCTGAGGGATCCCACAAGAGATTTCATTTCTTAACGAACGGTGGCCATTATATTCAACATATTGCTTTCTGTTTGAAAAGTAACTTCTTATCCAGTCCAGCGCTAAGCCACGAATACCGTAATGTTCGAGTTTATCAAAAAGGACGATATGATTTACAGTGTAAATGGCTTTTGAGAGGTCAAGAAAAATACCTACGGAAAATTCACCTCGGTCAAAGGCCGTGGAGATCTTATCATGCAAGTCGATTAGCGCGGGTGCAGTGGAATGATTTTTCCTGAAGCCGTATTGGTTACTACAGAGGATGTTGAAATTCATCAGATATTGCATTAACCGATTGTAGATAACTCTTTCAAAGAATTTTGAAAAGCTGGGAAGCACCGAGATAGGTCGGTAGTTGGTGAAAAGCGACTGATCATCAGATTTAAAAATAGGTATCACGCGAGCGATTTTCATTTCATCGGGAACAATACCATGCTGGATTGACAAGTTTATGATATGGGTGAGTGGTTCAGAAACAAGTAGAATGGACTCCTTAATGACTGTCATTGGAATCTGGTCGTAGCCAGCTGCTTTGCCTGGAAGAAAAATTTTCGCAATCTCAGCGATCTCATCTTGAGTTGTAGGGTTGAAGAATATTGACTGTGTAAAGGAACCATTAAGAAAACTACGGTTTAAAGCTGACGACTGTATACCTCTTGCTAAATGACCTAAATTAACTCATTGTACCGAACGCTTCCGTTGTAGACTCATACATGTTAACACCAAACCAATCAAAACAACCATTTCAACTTCGGTTCGTTCCACAACACGGATTGTATTTTCATAAGCCTTTTTAATACTACAAGTTTATAACCTTGTAACAAGCTGTTTAAACCGGTCCACCTTCTAACACAGACATTTTGTGACATGTGCATTACGTTGCGTGACAAATTCGCTCGCCCTTTGAAAGCAAGCACTTCGTCGGGAAGCCTATGAAATGAATTAAAATTGCTTATCGAAGAACAAATAATATAGGAAAATCTGTGCTGTTATCTGATTACTCGGGCAGCGCGAGAAAAAGTCGTAAAAGTAAAATTCGATGAGAGACAAGCGTTGCGGCAGTTGCAACAGTACGGGTACCAAGGCTCACAGCAGTACATGTTTAAAATTTTGATGTTCAGTTCTCCCTTGTTCTGAGGGATTGCTGCAAACTGTTTACGTGAAATTACTTACTAGCGTGTTTTCCATTTCATCTATTTTAGTTTCATTTGTTTGGTGTAGTATATGAATGTATTTCTCGTCGAGCAAACTTTGCACAACCGTACACCATCGTTACAAAAACCAAAAGGTTTTATCTTAGGGGGTGAGGGGTGGGGACACAACTGCGTGCTCGAAGGTCGATATATATTGAAGTCAATGTAAAGCCGGCGCGGGGGGAGGCAGGGCATGGGGTGGGGATTATATATTTGGCTTACCAAAGCATCAGAGAGTTCAGAGTTGAACTTGCTCCTGGAATAACCAGAAAAGTCTCAGCGTGTTTGCTTTCCGGGTTTTGGCCCCTGAATAAAATTGTGAGAAATACAGAATTGTGAATAGTGATCACTTATGTCAGAGATAATATTTCCACTCGTAATTTCAACATCAACTTTGTTTGTTAGAATATTATCAATTAGGGTGGCTGAGTTATTGTAAACACGCGTTGGTTTGTCAATAGTTGGGATAAATGAAAAGCTTTGAAGAGAAAGTAAGAAGTCCTGAGCATAACAGGAAGTTTCGGCATGAAGGAGGTTTATGTTGAAGTCGCCCATAATATATATTGATTTGTTTGAGGTAATTAGTCTTTCAAGTTTATCATCAAAGTATTCTTGGAAACGTTTGGGAGCGTTATGTTGTCTATATATCATACCACAAATGATGTTACTTTTCTGCGGAAGTTGGATTTCGATCCAAAGTGACTGGAAGGCTTCATCAGATACTTTTTCAATCATATTTCAGGGAATCATTGATATACAAGCCAACACCTCCAGAAGCTAGAGATGTCGGCACATCCAGGTATGCTTGGATTAAAATCCATCTCTTTACCGCTGATTATTTTAGTTTCTGAGACTCCTATAATGCTAAATTCGAAATTTAACTCGTCCAATAGATGAACTTGAAAGTTTTCAAGGTTTGGCTTAAGACTCCTAATATTATTATGTAAAAGAGAGAATCTCGAATCACTGACACGGGGACTGGGAAGTTCTCTTTTAAATTTGTAGAAACTATATGGGGAATAGTATCGACTATGAATACGATGATTATAGAGACTATCACCCGGATTGGGCTCTTCAAGTGCGTTTAGCCTGAAAAGATTAAGGTCATAAATGCTAGAGAGTTTTTCTAGGTATTCTTTGGCGGACAAATGGGAAGGTAAACAATTATTAAATTGACCATGAGCTAAGTTTACATTTATTCAAAAACACGGGACCTCACGGAATAAAGATAGAGTATCGCGAGAGTTTTGATCGTTAGCACTCATGAATAGAACTAACTAAAAAGTAGATCATAGTAAATACTTATCGAACTGATGATGTCAGGTCTCCGAGAAAAATCGCTGTAGACTACCAATGTCCGTCATCTTTATTGGTCGGGAACCCTTACTCTTGCGTAAATAAATCGTGGAATTCTTGGCCCAGCAGAAGCGGTATTGGACTGGTTCTGTTCTTTAAATCTCTTCGCTTCAAACAACAGGTGTTGTTTTTGGGGGTGAGGTGATCGAAGATTCTGACTCTGTCAAGAACACTAACCGCAGACAAACTGATATTTGATGGGTTGACTTGAGAGGCACTTTGTCGAGTTTCCATGACACTTGCTTTTGCAAGGCGTCTTACAAATTTACAGATGATCGGTTTCGGAGCGCCATTTTGCTGCCTCGAGGGGACGCGATGAGCAATGTCAATGTCCTACAGAAACACTTCTGCCCCCATCTCCTGGAATAATTTTACGCACAGGGCGCTTGTTTCAGCTGCGGTTTCACTGCTTTTCTCCGGCAGGCCAATTAATATTTTTACATTAAATTGGTAGCTATATTCCTCAACCTCGTCAATGGCGTTGCGAACACCTGTGACTTCAGCGCTAAGCTTATTAAGACGACGGCTTAATGCCTTGAGTTGATCAACGACACCAGAATTAGACGCCGACAGGTCGTCGTATTCGTCGCTCAGATATTGTAGACTACGAGTCACGGTTTCATCATTCGAAGCATTATTATTGCTATTACCAGACGTAGCAGCTGCTTCAGCACCAAAGGTAATGGCCGAATGCACCCGAACCTTCGCTTTCAGCTGCTTTATTTCCTTTGAAAGGGCGTCTACCTTATCCTTTAAATCTTGATTTTGTTGCTTTAGTGAAGTAACTGACTCTTTTGGCATTATTTCAGTGAAAATTATTAACAAAAGGACAGTAGAAAAACGACTCATTAAGGTAAGAAGCGGGAGCTCAAAATTAAACGTCCATCTTGGCTCCTTTAGAAAACCTCCAGAAACGTTGAGGAGAAAGTCCACATTTTGGAAGTTTAAATGTATCGTTCTTACTAAAGGGTACAAAGAAAGTCAATTTTATAAGCTTACAGTGATTGTAGCGAATGAGCCATACACTGATCAATTGTACTTGCAAAAATCGACTTGGCTTCTCTTTACTTCCTTTTACTTTGATACCACAGTATCTTAAGAGGTTCAATTGATCAAAAACACGCTAAAACAAACGAAATTTGAAGACCAAACAGTGAAATCCACTCAGCTTTCGCTTGTTCTCGTTGGCCTCCATGATTTCCAGACTCGCAGATCGTACGGCGCATGCGTGAAGCGTGGAAGTGGGAGACATATGTTCGGTCTCAGTCTTTTTCGTCCACGTCGGGGGAAGGAAGATTCAAATGTCCCCTCCCCTGGGAGAACAAGATCAGTCAAATGCCCTACCCTAGGGCCAACAAAGACAATCAAATCCCCACCCCATGCCCTGCCTCCCCCGCCAGCATAACGTTGTTAGGTGCATGAGACAGACAAAATTAATAATTTGAATTTTTCTCTCTCAGCGCCGCGTCTCACCTTTCTCGCGTGGGTTGATTTTCACGCACCCTTGCGTTTTGCTCGCTCTAATATCCCTGAGGAAAAATGGGGACTAGGCGTAGTCTAAAGTTAACGAAAATTAGCCTAGTCGCTCACGCGCTTCAAGTGGGGTAACTAAAACGTCCAGAAAAAAAACTGGACTAGTTTGACAGCCTTTTGAAAGAGCAAGCAAAGTTCTGTGATATATCAAAAGTACATTGCTTGATGTCATCGCGCACTAGAGGCATACCAATGTAAAATAGCTCAATCATCAGGTATGGCAACACAAATGCAACTCGAGGTTATTTTGACGGGAAGTCGCATAGCTACTCGCGTCTTGTGAAGCAGAGACAACCAAAAAGTCAATGAAGACGAAAACGGAAAGCGGAAATTGTCTCTGTATCCGTGTTTTCTAAAGTATTAAGCTTAGATTAATTGTCATGTCAACCAATTTGGAATATAGAGCAAGAGAAAGACCGAGAAAAAGAGAAAGTACGCGGCAGGCCACCGAAGCTCAAAGAGAAAAAGGGCGACTGAGATCTAGAGCGAGAGAAAAAACAAAGGAGACATTTTTTGTTGGAAGAACAACATGAAAATTTTGTAGCGTCGGTAACAAAATGAGAAATGTAAGCGGCCACCAATGCAAGGTGAAAATGAGCGACAGTGAAAAAAAAGTGAACAAGAGAACGTGCTGTTTTGTGTGACATTGACCTACATAAAACGTGTAACTAAGACGTTCCTGGAAGTTTCACGTTGTAGTCGTGCAAAACAACGGCAAAGAAATGTACAAAAAAAGTGTGCTGCATGTGCAAAGTTGCTTGTTTGCTAATTAGACCTATTGTTGTTTTTCACCGTTCTCTGGCGTTGCCTTCGCCGCTTAGCACTACACGATTTTATATTTTGTTTGAGCAAACTATAAGCTTCGCTTTTAGCCCTGGCTAAATCTATATATTAATATAATACGTGGCAGAGTGTCTGAGGAATGAATAATTCCTTTCGATTAGATAATCCGTTGCATGAATAATAGGAGATGTCCCACTCGAGTCGCTAAAAAGAACATTTCTTATAAAATCTCTTTATATGTTACTCACCATTTTCAGTGAGAGCGCACATTGCAGAAGTTTCAAAAAATAAATCCAACGGGTGCCATCAGTTAAAATAACGGTAGGTCAAGTTTTCGTAGTGAAATACGAGGTTCAATAATCCTGTTTGAGAACATTTTGCGGACGTGTTTTAGGGACACTGAACCCAAAATCAAGGGATTACATCAAACCCAACCTCAGCGGAAATCCAATATAGAACGACCAGCTGACGACCCCAAAGGCTTTCATGTCCTGTTTTTGTATGAGAGGTGAAGAGAACTCTTGGTGATGACTGGGATATTTTGTTTGCGTCTTCTGTCTTCGCCGATTTCTGCAAAAAATAATATAGTGATCTAGGCATTTCTAGTAATTTGTGTTCTGTAGATATTACTGGCAGTGACATTCGGCGAATATCGGTGTCATCGGTGGATACTCGGCCAAATAGGCAAGAGGAACCGAATGACCGAATATTTCCCGATACGTCAGAAGTGTTCCCGAGTGAAATTCATCCGATTGCTTCGAGTGGTTTTTTCCTCTCAACAACGTCTGAATCGACCGGCCGTTAATGCCGTCCAGTAACGTCACTCACTACCCAAAAATCGGGTAGTGATTTTGATTGGCTGATTGTCTAAATATTCGCATAATTATGTATAATCATGAAAAATGTTAGCGGGATTGTCGCTTGATATTCAGCGGATCGCATCCTTGGCATTTCTTTCGTGTAGTTCAAACATTTCGATAAGCTTAATCTTTATATTATCTTAACCAGCAAAATTACCCTTGTCTTCGAAACTGAAATGCTAAATTGAAATGCGAATGAAGAATCATTGCGGAGAGTCGGTAGGTTTTTCATTTAGAGCCGCTTTGTGGTTTCGGCGGCCAGTGATTTTGTTTACGCGAAGTTTTCTGAGATCAATGTTATAATTCGACCTTGTTTCCATTTTCACCGTCAAGTGTAATGATTCTGTTAGCTTTTCTTTCTTGTTTCCTTGTTTTTTTTCTTCGTTAGGGACCAAATAGCTTCTTTTCAATTAAAGCAAATAACTGTGTTTTTGAACTAAGTGTTTCTTCTGTGTGTATTTATTTCATTGTGTGATTGCGACCGACTTTGATTATAGAATTCAGTACACACTGACCGGTTCAGAGTTGTACTGCATGCAGTAGATAGTTTGAACGTTAAACATGAATTACGATCGAAAAAATAAAACAATTCTGTATCATGCAGACATTTCCAAACGATATTTCTCGGTTTGCGACTTGAAAATCGTGTTTTACTTTTTGCATGAGTTTAAGCGAAGGTCAAGGAGTAGTGAGGTCACTGGACGGCATTAACGGCCGGTCGATTCAGACGTTACTGTGGGAGTAATAACGACTCGAAGTAATCGGATGAAATTCAGGCTAGAAGTGTTCCCGAGAGTCACAAATGGTTTTACCTATGCTTTAGAAGCCTGTTTGGTAAATTTGAACGATCAAACGTATTTATTTGATCGGATGTGTTATAAGATTTTTGATCGTCTCGAAACTTCCAGGTTCCCTCTTTTTTCTCCTTCGGAACTGTTCAGGCTTCCATGATTGGTCCGGTTGAAAGTTCTAGGACATGGGATACCGGGGGAATAGCCTTATTTTCCATCAGGAAATACTAAGCACGTTTTGCCTCTGGGCCTCAGTTTTTCGAGGAGACTTTTTACAACAATAATCGCAATATCTTGGCACTGAAAATTAAAAACAAAACCTCGAAAAGAAGAGAAAAAACTGCGAATATCTTAGACGAATGGAGGGGTTATATTTTCTCGAGCTTTAGAACTTTTTAGGCAATATTTGCTCCTTATAGAACAGATTTTTGACCAATAAAAGGTCTTGGGTGTTCCAGATAGTCCTGATAGGGAACCACGCTGGAGTGTCCACCGATAGCTCGACCGATATTTCGGTGTATTCGGACACTACCTACGCACTCAGACCAATCCATGGTCAAGACTGCAGAACAGTCCGTGTTTTTGCGTATTCAAGAGGTCTGAACCGATTTTGAGAAAAGAAAAAAAACAACAACAACTGACTGCTTTGCGGTCTACCCATGGTCCAGTAACTTTGTTTCTTTCTTTTTCTTAGCAGGAGCAAATACGTCAACACAACTGATCTTTCGTCGGTGGCTGTAATTGAAGCAGAATGTTTTCCACAAAAACGGATTCTGTTTCTTAAAACGCACAAAACTGGATCAAGCACCATGGCTAACATCTTCTTTCGTTATGGAGACGCCAGGAATCTTACATTTGCTCTGGGGGATGACACCATTCTTGGCTGGCCTGAGAAATTTCACATTCTCCACCCTCTCCGTACGTTTGGTAAAGCTCCTGATATACTCTGCAGTCATGCAAGATTTAACAAGGAACCAATGAACTGGCTTTTTCCGCGAAAAACTAGCAAGTACGTTACAATTCTCAGAAACCCTGTAGACAACTACGAGTCTGCTTTCAACTTTGCTCAACTAGGAAAATCGTTTGGTTTGGGAGTTGCGCTCGACTCCTTGGAAAAATTTCTAAATAAACCAATACAATCTTATGACCATTCTCGTAAGGCGAGTATTATGATGTATTTGGCGCGAAATCCCATGATGTTTGATTTGGGTTTGAGGTTTCAGTATTTCCAAAACCTCACAGCTGTTAAAGAGTACATTCAGTTCCTAGATAATGAATTTGATCTTGTCATGATTATGGACTACTTTGATGAGTCGCTGCTGTTAATGAAGAGATTGCTATGTTGGAAGATAGAGGACATTTTGTACGTAAAGCTCAATGAGCGACAAGACAAGGAAAAAGCTACTCTTTTAAGTGCAAGAGTTAAAGAGAATATAAGGCGATGGAATAAAGCAGACGTTTTGTTATTCGATTATTTTAACGCATCGTTTTGGAGAAGAGTAAAGAAAGAAGGACCAAGCTTTTATGAGGAACTGAGTACTTTTCGTCGGAGAAAACAGGAAATACAGCAATTATGCTTGATCAATGGTCCTCGAATCCAAAGAGCTTATCATAACAAATTTGTAAAGGGCTATTCAGTTAGAAATGATCTTGATGAAAATTCAAAGCGCCTCTGTGAAAACTTAGTCAGAACGGAGAATGATTTCCTTGCATACCTGAGGAGAAAACGTATGGTGAAACTAAGGGAAAGTGGGATTGACAAGCTGGACAAAATTGAAAACGAAAGTGGATGGCAAGTGGCAAAGGATTTGCAATATGATCCTGTTTGAGCGTGAATAATGCGTAAAAGTTTTATTTCACCTTAAAACCATTGTTGTCAAAGTATAGTGTGTGGCAGAAAAATGGATTTCACAGAGCTCACATTCTCATGCCGGTGCCCATTCATACTACAGTTCTATTATCGCGCTGTTTATTTCATAATACTCTTTAATTAATATGACATCACCATCATCATCTCTTTAATTTATTTGGCATCACTGACGCTGCTCTCCCATGCTTCTTAGCGTATCTATCTGGACGTAGCCAGCGCGAGTCGGTAAATGGAGATAGATCAAATTGTTATCCCTTGCCATTTGGTGTTCCTTAGAGTTCGTGTCTAGGGCCCCTACTCTTCAGTGCCTATGCAAGCAAGCTGTTCGAGGTCATCAAGCTGTACCTACCCAACACACTCACATTCGCTGACGATACTCAGCTTTATCTTTCCTTCAACCCAGACAACTCCCTTAATGAAGCAGAGGCAGTACATGTTATGGAACAGTGTATTCCCGCCATAAGGGCGTAGATGCAAGCTGACAAACTGAACCTTAATGAGAACAAAACTGAGGTCATGTTAATCGGAACCCGCCAACAACTTAGCAAAGTTAACCTAGATAGTCTGAGTGTTGGTGATACTTGTTGCTATTGTAAACAAGGCGCGAAATCTCAGAGTTTGGTTTGACTCGCAGCTGAATTTTAAAGTCCACATTACAAAAACATGTAGTCTATCCTTTTGTTTACTATACAAAATTATACGCATTAGAAAGTACCTTTCGTACAAGAGTGCACAAACACTAATCTTAGCACTAGTAATTGGACGCCTAGACTACTCTAACAGTCTGCTGTACGATCAATAGTAGTAAGATTTCAACTCATCGTTTTATTGCGACATCGCTGTTTCGTGTGGTCAAAGAATGGCCACACTCATCAGGCAATATTCACGAATGACCGTTAAATTACAAGAACTGGCAATAAAAGCTAACTTGGGGTTGCTATGGTATTTACAAACAGTTTCTATAGTAAAAGCGACGTTATGGTTGCTATGAGATATAAAAACAGTAAAAAATAGATGCTACGTGACATTTAGTACTGGCTATGAAAGGCGTAATAAGGTGATAAAATAAATCGTGTGTTGCAAAAAGATTGTGTTACTTGACAACAAAGTTCTTGAGTAGGTATCTGGTTCTGTGTGGACATGAGCTTGCTAGCTCATTACGTTTGTTTAGACTGCACAAATTCTTCTTACAGATGATTACATATTTCTCAAATAGGCATAAATTGAATTTGTTGCTAATACTGTTATAAGGTTTGCACTGCTTAAGGACTCTCCACTTGATGGCGAAAGGTTTGTTGTTGTCATGTGCCATTCTTTGACCACACGAAACAGCGTTGTCGCAATAAAACGATGAATTGAAATCTTACCACTATTGATCATTATAGTCACTGCTCCTCTCAGAGTTGAGCGCTGTCCAAAATTTATTCTATTCAAGTTTAGTCTATATATATATATATAATATTTTTATCTAGTGTCCATTTATTAATTATTTAGAAGAGCTGTAATTTTTTATCCATTTCATTGTAATATTATAAGCATTGTAATGTAAAGCGCATCAGATCATATACCCATGTATTTTGCGCTATATAAATAATAAAGCTATGTTATTATTCATTCAAAATATTTTCCGTATTCTGATTGGCTAAAAGCACACGCATAATTCACCATAACCAGTTACTGCTGACCAAAGTTGGAAGAAGTTTGTGTTTAACGAGTTAATGACGTCAAAAATGCAGCCCGCGACAGGTTAATACACCGTTAACCGAGAAGACCTGGGGACGAGGTTGAGTCGTTTTGGTTGTGAAGGAAAAAATGGCGGACACTTAACTCGTTTCAAGATTTCAAGAGTAAGAACTACAGCTTAAACAAAGCAATATGACAGCTAAAAACATAGCAAAAACAGCAAGAAGACAACTCGGAAGGCGACATCTGCTATTTGGATAACGTTTGCGGATCTGGACAAACCTAAACGTACACTATCGAAGATGAACTTAACATCGATGCAGGTAAGCATGTTTTAGCTATGTTTTTAAACTAGGAATTATTTGGAATGAATAATAAAGCAATTAATAAATTCGGCCTTCGTAGGATATGAAGAATTAAGCAGATCTCGGAGGGTGTTATTCACCTCGGCCTACCCACCTCGATCTGCCTAATTCTTCATGTCCTACTCAGCCTCAATCATTAATTGCTAATTATGTTATGTTATTAAGTGACAGTAATTGTTAATTCCCAGTCCCCAAATCTGAGCTCACGGCATTTGCACCAGTTTTGCTTCTATATTCAGTCAGTTAGGGAGACAAGTGATTAATAAGTTCATAGCGTCTTTATAACTTCAACGCCTGTCACGGCACTCCCTTTAGTCGAGGAATAGAAATCTGTGAAAATAAGAAAGACAGAGCAATATATGTTAGGTATCAGCACCTACCAGCAGTTGATTGAAGTATGTTGTGATAGTTTATTGACAGGAACGTAGCTTTAACACAATTCTTTTCTTTACTGACGTTACATAAGCTAACGTCTATTTACAGTCAAGCCAGGTCAAGCGTACCCCCCCCCCCCCCCCAAATTCCATTAATGAATTAATTATTCGAAAGTTGAGTCCGTTGGCAGTTGTAGATTTCAGATGCATCTCTACATTCTTGCATGCGTAATGAGCCGTAAATTCACACGCGATTCACTTACGAAATTTCTACCAGCTCAGTTTCCCTGAATTTGATGTAAATGCCTTCTAAGTATTTTAATTCATTCAAAGATTTTCAATCTGACCAAATACAGACAAGTTCTCGTAAATTATTCACTGTTCGTTACACATGCAGTAATTCCGATTTGAATTTGAAACTAGTTACGGGAACGACTAACGGATTCATTTTTCAAATGATCAATTCATTAATAGAATCTTGGGGAGGGGGGGGGGGGGGTACGCTTGCCCTGTTTTGACTGTAACAAATCGACTACAATTTTCAATGGTCTACACTCTTATAAACGATAGAAATGACGTCATGACATGGTTAAAACTCAAGTGGAACCATGAGCCACAGGCGAGTGGTTTCACTGCAAAGTTTTAAACATTTTATGACGTCATTTCTATGGTCTATAAGAGTGTAGACCATGGAAATTTGTGGTCGATCTGTTTTTT
This sequence comes from Porites lutea, assembly GCF_958299795.1. Taxonomy (NCBI): domain Eukaryota; kingdom Metazoa; phylum Cnidaria; class Anthozoa; order Scleractinia; family Poritidae; genus Porites; species Porites lutea. The sequence goes on along the minus strand of NC_133201.1, from coordinate 50,894,690 downwards.
TACAATAACATTTACTTTTTTAAGAAGAACCAAAAACAAAACAACCGGCACTGCGTGACATGTTACGTGATTTCCACCAATCAACGCACGAGGATTGGCTCAGTTATAGTAAAGCAGCTAATTAGCTTAGTGGGAAATCTGTTGAGTGTTCGCTCCAAGTTACAAACGCGATCCTCAAGCTAATAAATCCTTGTTTACTGCACTTAACTACTTATTTTCACAAAAAGAAAAGAAAACTAATATAAGAAAGTTACAACCACTAGCAAAAGTAGTTGAGACACTGTACCTTATTTTGGCTCGACTAGCCTGTTTGCTATGATCTTGTGCTTGTGATGCCTCCACCACCCCTTATCAAAGTTGCCTGCAGTACAAGACCATGCAAAAAACCTGGAGGAACAACTTTAATGACTTTCAGTTTTTTATTGATGACGGACAAATAAATCGTGTTCCATCTGTTTGAGATGGAAATGGAAGATGCATATCAATAGAGTCTTACAAAAGCTAGGGCACCGACCTTCTGTGTTCAACCGGATTTATCACATGCTGGATAAGAGAAGTCTAATGGCATACTTTGATGGCCTTGTCTACCACACCTGGATTATGCAGATGTTGTCTGGGGAGATCAGCCACGTCTTACAACACAGATGAAACAATTAGTCTTTTCAAAATGGCTTTGCAAAGAAGATTGTAAAGGCAAAGGTGACATCAGCTGACGCTCCATCGCTTTGACCCGCTTAATTTACCAGCTTTATGAGAACTTTCCCGGTATTTCTTTTCTAACGTACACTTTTCTGCTTCTTCTGCTTCTTTTTTTTTTTCCACGGGACCCACTAGATCTGTGCATCACAGAGCGGATTGTGCATTGTACTTTTCTTCTCATCCTCTCACTTCCTGAGATGGAATGGCTCGTGGCACTTAATCTTGATTAAAACACCACGATGGTACATACGGGTAACAGTATACGAGTAACACACGGATACATACAGGTACATGCAAATACATACGAGTAAGATACGGGATTTTGATTTTGATCTTACTTGTTCTGTCATTTATACATGGGGCAACGATAAAAGTAAAGCTGTGATTGGAGTAGTCACCGTACCGCAAACGTGGCGCGAACACCTTCCAAAAAATGGGAGCTGAATTCTAATCAGCTAACCGCACGTAAGGAATGTGGTTCGATTGTGGGGAGGAGCGTTGCGTGACGACACTAAAAACGGCTGTGTACCAGATAGGTGCAGTTGGAATCGATTACTTTGCCTGTTTTTAAAGCAGTAAAACACTGATTTTCCTGCAGAATATTCAGTCGTCTACCTATAAATAAACGAGAGCCCTCGCTAACTCTGTTCTAACTAGAAAGAAACTCTCACGACAAGTTATTTGCTTCGATCTCCCGATAACTCGGACTTTTTCGATTTCCCTTGAAGGTAGCAACTGGGAGGGTGAAATTGTAAATTGTGAATATCTTATTATCCACTCCCCTCAGGACTTTTCAGGGATAATTAACAACACTGGTTGGGGAACTTTGCCAGACTATTTAAGGTGCCGTTTACAAGTAATGAAGAAATGAGTAATGATGCCTTATACTTGAGTGTGAAATGACATAGAGCACTACTACACCGGGCACTAAGTGCCCTACTCTTTACGAAGAGTGTGTGGGTTCTTTAACGTCCCACAGATTTATTACATGTGAAAGAGCTCGCGAGACGGGACCTACGGTTTATCGTCCTTATCCGAGAAGACTAGAAAGTCTAACCATTTGCAGATGTCATTACAAAGGCAGCACTTTCTCCTCAGTTATTTAAAGACCCTGAGTGTTGGTTCGGCCGGGGTTTGAACCTACGGTCTCCCGCTCAGCAGACCGCCGCTTATCACATTGAGCTAACCGGGCGGCGGCGGTGACCATCAAGGAATATCCTGTTGTTAGGACTCTTATTCCTTCAGTTTTTCTTTTCTTCTCTAGCTTCTTTTTTTGGCCTATTTATTGTTTTATGTTTATATGAAAAGGCATATTTACCATTATTTCTCTTAATATTTTATATTTTTTCTTTAGCTTAGATTAATTTTAATTTCCGACCTATTTATATTCGCATTTTTCCTTTTTGTCATATTCGAAGATTTTTATCTGATGAAAGTGTCAAAACACTTGTGCATGTCAGGTGTAGACTTTATAATTGTAATTCATTATTATACGGGCTGCCCCAAAACTTCAGAGTCAAAAACTGTGCTGAATGACTTATCATGAAAGGGAAAAAAATTGACTACATCACCCCGATACTACTGGCTCCCAGTCAACGAACGCACTTTAAAACATTACAATGCGCGAGGCAGAACCCTGAGGTTAAACAAATTTGGATTGAGCCGACCAGCACATAGTTCAGCTGACAGTTAGTACACACAAACCGGCAATAATGCCGGGCCACAATTGGCGAACAAAATGACTTAAGCAAGGCCTTTGATCTAGTCGATCACTCGATTGTTTTGTCCAAGCTTAAAGGCAAGAACATCAACGGGTTTTTGTGACAATGGATACAAAACTTTCTCCAAGGCAGAATGCAACAAGTTAAGCTTCCAGGTGTACTATCAACAACGCGGACTTGCCCGGCGGGTGTACCACAAGGATCTGTCACATCCCCTTTACTGTTCGGAATCTTTATAGATGATTTCGACGATTCTATACCTGTAGAAATGCAAGGACGCGTAAAGATGTGTAAGTACGCTGACGACTGCACAGCGTCAGAAAGTATACCAAATGGCGAATTATCAAATATGCAGAAGGTACTTGACGGCCTTCAGAACTGGGCAACTACGAATAACATGCTATTGGACTTAAAGAAAACCAAGGATCTGTGGATCCCGTTCTGCGAAAATTCTATTGAGCCGGATCTTTTACGAATAAATGACTAATGGTTGGAGAGGTTATCCAAGTTTAAGCTACCGGGGCTATGGCAACAAGACAACCTATGTTGGAATTCCCATGTTGAACTGACAGTAAAGAAAGCCAGCAAGAGATTGTATTTTGTAAGGGAATGTAGGAAAGCAAACCTACCTACAGAGATCGGCATCACATATATTGTACCAAAATACGCCCACTTCTCGAATATGCCTCCCCACTGCGGGGCGGTTTGCCGAAGTACCTTGCAGAAGAGTTGCAGTCTATACAAAACAGGTGCCTGGATATCATCGGTCATCATCGGGAAACAAAGAGCATCCCTTCCAACTTTAGAGGACAGGTGCAACGTAGCGACAAAGCGTGAATTAAAAAGAATTATGAATGTAATATCATAGGTGACGAATTACTCCTTAATTTTGGCGCGAAATTTCAGCGTTAATTTGTAATTTCACATGTGAAATTACAAAATTGCCATGGCAACCCTTCCGTACGTCTCAGTGTCAAGATGGCGACGAAGCTTTAAAATGCCGTGAATGAAGATGTCAGGGCACAAAAAGACGCTTTAGAAACCTTGAACACACAAGAGACCATCAAGAAGGATTTAAGGTCTAAACATTTGAGAGAGTGGAGTTCTCAATCGATACCACACAGAATGAACATGTCAAAAAGTCAAGATTGCTAACGTAATTCGTCACCCATGATATTAACAGGTAATCAAATGGTACACTCGTGAAATTAGGGAATAATTTCACTTGCGCTTTGTCCAAATCCTAATAATTTCCCTCGCCTGAAGGCTCGGGAAATTTTTGGGATTTGGACAAAACGCAAGTGAAATTATTCCCTAATTTCACTTGTCACCATTTGATTACACATACATATTAAGCACCCAAATCAAATTTTTCTTACTAAGCCAAATACCAGCCACGGCTATAACTTAAGATCCAAACCAGGTTCCGTAGCAATAACAAAGTCAGCAACTCAAAGACATACTTATTCGTAGCAAAAGCTGCAAGACTCTTTTTATGATCTGTATATTTTTACTTACTTTTTTTTATTAGAATAGTCACTTAAGCGCATTTCATAGTATATGTTTTTCCACTTTAATTATGCAAGAGGGTCTGGATGGGGTTAACTGACAACTGACATTTGCCTTGGGTTTTACTGACAACTGACAAAGTACCTGATTGTCCGTTATCTTCTACAAAACCCTTTTTTAAGGCCTTAAATATAATAGAATTATATTGTTCCACTCTTTTTTTTTCTCAGGTGTCAGACAATGTGATCAAATGTGCGTTTTTATGGGTAATCTTAGCAGCAAGACGCTCAAGAGTCATATTTCGTCAATGACCTATGATCTCAAATTTTTACCCCTTTGAGAACGCGCCAGCATACGATGTCTGCTAATGAGGGTGTTACAAAAGCAATTGCAAGTTTTTACCAAGGTGATTCAGATACGGCCTTTCTTGATCTTTCTTACTATTATACCTGCCAACTTTTTCTGAGTCAAATGCGTGAGATTTTCACCCTGTCATGACCGGGATTTCCGGAAACGTCCTTGCGACTTCCGACGATTTCCGACGACTTTCCGAAGACTTCCGAACTTTGCCGAAAATGTCCGCAGATGTTCCGAAGGCGTTTGAGCACTTCCGAAGCTACTTAAAAGACGACAGTTTTAGGGTGCTTTGATTTCGTAAGAACACAAAAAAGACACAAAGTCATCATTTAACGCCTTTTAGGATTGAATTTTCGTTATTTATCATGTGTGAAAGAACAATTTGTCGGGATTTGTCAGTTAGGCGCGAGAAATTGTTCTTCCAGGGTGAGATCGATGTCTTTAGTCCACAGCTCTCACGCATAATGCATGAGAGTTGGCAGGAATACAATAATCTGAAGGTATAAATTTTTATTGGCTTAATGGTTGGAAATGTTGGACTCTAGCCAGCAAAAAAGCTCGAGTGGAGGAGAGTAACACAAGACTTGAGAAGTGGAGGGCCATTTGAAATGCTTAAAATAGCAAAACTGAAAAAAAATTAAGGCACTATTACATTAATTTTCGGATTTAACATCTAATTTAAATGAAATGTACCTTAATTTCGGTTCAAAAATATACAAATAAGTTTCATAGTTAATCATTAATAATCATTTAGCTGACAACTAACAAAAAGCCTAAAATTTAACTGACAACTGACAAATGGCCAAAATTTTAACTGACAACTGACATTTGTACGCCCCCATCTAGACCCCCATGTAAATCCATTGTATATATTTTTTAAAATAAAGCTTATTATTACTGGAAGTATAAAAATATTGTTTGTTATATCGAGGACTTCGTTCATAGAGGTTCGTTATATCGAGGTTCCACTGTATCAAGCATGGAAATCCTTCATCGCAGTTTTATCAGTCGCATTTCTTGCCTGTTGATATTTCTTTGTTCAGCATGTGTTATTTATGTATACTTTGTCATTAATCATGACCTGTTTGGATCCTGTCGGCGGGCGACCTATCATTTGAAGTAAGTACTGGATTTAACCTTTTTTTCATGATCACGATCGGGAAGGGCTTGTATATCTCAATATCTAGCCGAGCCTAGCCCTCGCTTACAGGGTTTTAGCGCGTGGATCACGTACACTCTGTTGGAGTTTCACGCTTCTCAAACAGCGAATTGTCAGTTTACCGCGGAGTTAGTACGCGTGCTTTAGTGCTTAAATTGGTATTGTACCTGGGGGACCCAACGAGGGTTTCGTCCTAACTACATTGAAAACGCTTTTTAGACCATCCAGAGTACTTTTTGATATCTAGAAATGTATGCTGGAAACGGGGGTTCAGTGGACGACAGTATAACGTGTTTTCGTTTTGGAAAACCCTCCCTCCCCGCCTCCACGATTTATCTCTCTTGCTCGAGGATTCTGAATGTTTCCTAATGTAGTGCTAGTCTGAAGGTTTTGAATTATATTCTTGAAGATCATCTGAAGGAAGTCTACGATTGTGTCCGTTTTATACATTGATGCCGAGACCCGGGAACTCTTGGAAAACTGAATTTCATCGGTTGAAAGACTGTCTTGCGCTGCCTGTTTACTAAAATTAAGCAATGAAACGTGGTCAGGTCGAAGAAGAAGACGTTAAAGAATCTTAGAAAATTTCGTGATGAGACGTCATTTTGCAAATTTTTCTAGTCAGGGGAATACTTCAAGCGTGTAATATATTTCATAATTATTTTATATTTACTTAAACAATTGTAAATAATTAATGATCGTAATTTATTTTATTATAAGGAAATAAACTGGATAAACTAGAAAGAGATAACCTCCTTTATCCCCTTTTCAATTTTCCATGGATTTAATTTGTGAATAAATAGTTATTATTATAAAAAAAAATTGAAGGCCAAGGCTATGCAGTTCCTCCTCCCCCTCCTCTGCCTGGATTTCGGTTAAATGATGATTTCCCCTTCACATGTGTTGGAGTAGTTTTCGCCAAACCCTTGTATGTCATGGATGTATTCTCAGCTGAAGAAAAAGGGGATGAATAAGACTTACGTAGCATTATTCAAAGCTACATCACGATCTGTTCATATTGAACTTGTGCCGAACCTAAGTGCAGAAAGTTTTGTAAGTGCTTTGATACGATCATGAGAGGACACAGAGGCTTTTTACTGGAAGTACAATCCCACGCAGGGATGTTTTCTCCGCGGGCAGCTAATCCGACTTAATCCCATTTAATATGTCGCTCTCCTCGAAAGTGCGAAAATTTTCTTGTCGTGTATTAGATTTCAGATACATTTTCTTAATCTTCATTTCGCGCCAGAATAAATCAGTTTGCGCGCAAAGGGCTCCTAAAAAAATCACAAGGTTTGTCCCACCTCGAGTCCACCTTCTGGAGATACGCCGACTTGGTAGCTGGAATACATTGCCGAGGCGAAGATCTGGCATTTTTTCCTCCTCGTCGTATTTTCACCACGACAAATGTTTATATTTGTACTGTAGTGAGAATGCAGCGCATATCGGTGGATTTTACTTCATGCGGCTTGCTACTTCTGATTTCATCGTTTTGTTCATGTTTACTAGTGTTGGCGAATGTAAGGTAAATGAACCGACAACTGTAAGGTAAGAATTGAAGTTTTAAATTTGTTACTCGGCTAAAAATCGTGGAATTGGAATTCGTGAAACCCGTGAGTATTACCTCTGTTACCTAATGTCATGCGATGACTCCTCGCTTTTTCGATGCGTATCACGGATATAAGCGATAAATTTCTTTCGAAAAGTGAAGTATAATTTACCTAACGAGACCATTTGACGAATATTTCTCGTCATATGCTTTATTTGCTTGGCTTATTCAGGCTACATGCCAGGAGTTTGATGACAATGTTTGTGTGCTATGCTGTAATTATGCTGATAAGTTTTTGCACCTTTGTATTGAAACTCATGTTGGCCAAACGTTTGTTAACTCTAGCAAAGCACTCTTCTATTATGGAGGAACTTTTAACGTCTTTCGGGGCCCAATATGGGGTCAAATGTTTAGGGGAAACAAAGCTTGATTCTTGGCCAAAAAGACTACAGCTTTTTTGTCTTTAAAGAGAGCGCGAGGCAAACGTCCGTGAGCGCGGTGTAACCCAGTGATTCTTTAGGTAAAGCTAACAAACATAGGCTGCACTTTAGGTGGCACACCCATGGGTGCAGTGTAACCTAGTGATTCTTTAGGCAGAGCTAACAAACATAGGCTGCACTTTAGGTGGCACACCATGGGTGCAGTGTAACCCAGTGATTCTTTAGGTAGAGCTAACAAACATAGGCTGCACTTTAGGTGGCACACCCATGGGTACGGGTGCATTGTAACCCAGTGATTCTTTAGGTAGAGCTAACAAACATAGGCTGCACTTTAGGTGGCACACCTATGGGTGCGGTGTAACCTAGTGATTCTTTAGGTATAGCTAACAAATATAGGCTGCACTTTAGGTGGCACACCCATGGGTGCAGTGTAACCCAGTGATTCTTTAGGTATAGCTAACAAATATAGGCTGCACTTTAGGTGGCCACCCATGGGTGCAGTGTAACCCAGTGATTCTTTAGGCAGAGCTAACAAACATAGGCTGCACTTTAGGTGGCACACCCATGGGTGCAGTGTAACCCAGTCATTTTTTAGGCAGAGCTAACAAACATAGACTATACAGGTGTACATCAGATGGAAACAAGTTTTCCAGTTAAAACTTCGACTATTTCTTTATCGCGCGCTTGATACATTTTTTTGACGCACAAGTAATATTCAGGAGAAGTCGTATTGTCTAAAACCATAGCAAAAGACAAATTTACACACATCACAGAGGTAAGGTAAGGTTATTTTCTAAACTGCGTACCGAAAATAACTTATTTATGCTCTAAACTCTGAAATAATGAAACACACACAAGCAAATACACAATAATGAATTTATTGTATAGGAGGAATAGGTCGGCAGTGGTATAATACGACCTCCTAACAAACACAACTTACATGATACAAAAGTATAAATGATAGGAAAAATACAAACTGAATCTAAACCCACTCGTACAAAAATTGAATAAATTAAATTCCAATGTGCAAAGGAACATAAAGACGCGAGTCGACTTTATCGTGGACGTAGCCGTCTTTAGCTGAATCTGACCTCCACCTTCCGTGAACTTTGAAAAGCCGATCTGGAACATTCAGATTAGCAGCGGAAGTAGCTCCTCCGGACCTAAAGCTGTGACTACTAAACTTAGAAGGGTCTAATCTAATAGCTTTCAGCTTCCTCTTAAGAATTTCTCCCGCCCTGCTAGCACTGAGGGGCTTTGAAGACAAGACATTGCCCTTCAAATCCTTGTCGTACCGTAAGGATCTGAAAATGAAATTCTGAGAAAAAGAAGGAATCCTGGCAGCTTCTAAGTACTTAATAAGGTATGTATAAGGGCAAGTAAAATTGCCAGTCTTGGCAATATAAACCCAGGAACCCTCTCTGTACCTATTAGTCTTGCTAACTTCTACGAAAATCTTATGATAGAGATCTTCAGTTACAATATTAGATCTCCTAATGCTTAAAAGCTCGGAAATGCGGAAAAAGCCAGCATATGCGAGTAAACACATACAGACAAACCTGATATCAAGTAAGTTACTACTTTCCCCATAATGCTGCAAAATTAAGCCAAGGATCTCTGGGGTAATGGGCTCCGCCTTCCTAACAGGTTTACGAGGAGCACGACTGGAAGCCTCAACAATAGACCTGACGAGAAAGTTGTCACACGGATTGGGATTCTCAAATCCTGATAACTTATGTACCCAGTTAATAGCGTAAAAAACGCCGTGAATGGTGGAACTACCTAACGAATTTTCTAATAAATGATGCAAATACAAGGAAACTGTGAAGGAAGTAGCTGGGAGAAAAGAAACCTCCCCAGTGCTCTGCAAGCACCACGCTTTAAACTTACATGATGATTTACAATAATTAATAACTGTGTTATCAGCTCGAGAATTAAAGGCAGAGAGCCAAAACTTCTCACAAAGTAAAACGCCAAACGTCCGACTGGCAGCTGCTTTAACATCTGAAGCAAAAAATAGAGAAAATAAAATGACCAAAATGACCAAAATATATCAGAAAAATACAACACGCAGTGAAACAAGGTAAGGTTGGGTCCAAGTGGTCCCAAGAAAAACACAGAAAAATATTACTACTAAGGGCCAAAGTGGCCCTTGCATAATAAAAAAGACCAAGTGGTCCACAAAACAAGGATCCAAGTGCATCCCAAAATACTCGGATACCATGTGGTATGAGAGTAAGAACTCTATAAACTGCAGAGAAAAACCTCCTACAAGACTGAAAAAAGTGGGGGGGAGGGGGGGTTAACTAAGGTCTCTCTAGGAAAACCGCAAGAACAAAACCCCTGAACGAAAATTAGGTGATCCAAAAAGGGAATTTTTATAGTTACCCAAAACGAAAACATCAGTACCTAAGGGGATCTAAAAAATATCAGAGAATATGGGAGACAAACCCTCGTCAGTAAAAATTAAAGGCCAAAATGGGGCGGAAGGCCAAGCAGGAACAACAAGTGTAGCGCGACGGCCCAGGGCAACCATGTGATTAATGACCTTGGGGATGAGAAAAATAGGTGGAACGAGCCAATTATTCTCGCCCGCCCAAGAAACAGAAAAGGCATCAACCGCCTCTGTACCAGGACACCAAAACCTGCTATTAAAACGGGGCAACTGAGTATTCTCATGATTCGCAAACCGGTCCACAGAGTGAGGACCCCATTTCTCTTCGGCCAAAAGGAAATAGTCCCTGTTGACCCGCCAATCATCATAATCCACAATTCTGCTCAAAAAATCAGCTCTATCATTAGCCGATCTCGGAATCCATTCCACTTCCAATGTGATGCAACTGAGCAAGCACATACTAAAAATACGCAAAGCTAAGCATTGCAAATCTTCGTTCATGCTTCCTACTTCAACGATTCTAGCAACACTCTGATTGTCAGTATACCACTTAATAGTGCGCCCTTTAAGTAAAGGCATAAAAGATTCTAGACCCAGGGAAACGGCCTTAAGTTCCCTGTAAGAGGAGCTCTTCTGCGCCTCATCAACACTCCACAACTTGTGAGAAATGGTGTTGTGAAGATCTAACATATAACTGGCGCAGCCTGTAGAACTCGCATCGGAATAACACACACGGGAATAATGGAACTGTGTAATGTTCTCTTTCCAAAAACATAATTCTTTCAGAGTTGAACCCGACAGGGAAATTTTTCCGTCCCATGTAGGGCTTCTTAAAATATCAAAATGAGAATATCTTGTCTTAAGACGAGTAATGTTACCAAAGACGAAACCCATGGAGATAACCTTACCGACAAGCTGAGCCAATTTTCTAGCAGTAGTAGAAGGATACTGAGAACGAATTGAATCAATAACCTGTACGACACTGAGAATCCTAACTGAAGGAATGGAAATAGTATGAACGGCTAAATCAATACAATAACCCAACCAGACTAGACAAGAAGTTGGTTGCCAAATCGATTTACTGTCATTAGGCAGGAAACCAGAAAGCTGAAGCGAAGTCTTAACAAATAATGAAGCAGCTTCGCAGCGAGCGAAATCACGGGCGGAACCAAGCCCGTCATCAAGGTAAACTGTTATTCTCACAGCATGACTTCTCCAATATCGGACGAGAACACGAACAACCTTAGTGAAAATATAAGGAGCTGAGGACAGCCCAAAAGGAAGAACTGTAAACACAAAAAACTTCCTTACGCCATTAACAACCCAAGAAAACCCTAAAAAAGTTTGATGATCCTGCAAAATATCAATATGGTGGTAGCCAGATTTGAGATCAAATTTAAACATAAAATGATCGGAAGGAAGATAAACACAAGCGTCTCTAATATCCTCAAACTTAAACTTTTCTTTCCAAATATGTTTATTGACATGCCTGAGGTCTAAAATCAACCTCTTCTTGCCGCAACTCTGTATGGAAACAGACAAGGGATTGACAACATGAGGAGGACTGAGATACTTGAACAACTGAACCTGACAAAATAAGCTCTTGAATAGCCTTCAAAACAAAATCAACGTGCGTAAGTGCTGAAAGGTTATTGTCGAAAAACGCATTCTGAGGAAATGTAATAAAGGGTACGGCATACCCCTTGTCAATAACCCGGAGAAGGAAATACTTTGCACCTAACGTATCCGCCCAAAAACTAAAATGAGCTTTAAGCCTACCCTTAACCGATTGTATACTATTGGAAGAATTCTCAAATTCAAAACACTCCTCTAAAGCTGGACCTTCGTCAAAAATACCTTCAAGAGTTTCTTTTACTGCTTTACCATCAGCAATGGAACTACTGCTGCCCAGAAGAACCGCTGTCTTTACTTGACAAGCTTTGGATCTGTTTGTAGGTTGATCCGGGAGTGAAGAATAAGTTGGGGCAACTTGCTCTCCAATGGCCGGTCTTGCCGCAGGCGAAGCAGATGTCATAACGGCCTTTAACAAAGGCGCCCTTTGACGTTTGAGGACGAAAATTAGTAAAATTTCTTGGAGTGATAGAGGAGACAGCCGATGAAAACCCCGAGGAAGTCTCTGGACGCTGAATGACCTGTAAAGAAAAAAGGAAGAAAGAGAAAAACTAAGTGACGGTCGATTACACCCGCTGAATTGACCTAAAGTAAGAGCACAACACGTGGTGAACCTATTTAAACACAACCCAACAATAAGCGTGATGAACACGCCTGAATGCAGTACTCATTACGTAACCTCCAATCGCACGCATAATTCCCAACGCACCGAGCATAAAAACATTAATACACGGTATTTGTTTCAGGTACATTTACATTCAAGTATAGAAAAATAACTACTAATAACTAAGCTAGAAATAAATCTAAGATTAAAACTAAAATGATAACGATATAACAGTAAAAAACCAGCTTTACATTGAAGCCTTGTGTAAAGATACATATATCTAAATTAAGACTTTTTAATTTTCCTTTAAAAAAATTATTGCCGCACCCTCAGAGACAAGCTTTTCAACAACACTCTTCCGTTATAAGAAAGGCTTCTTTTTTAAAATTCAGTGCGGGGTTGTGGAACAGCGAGCTTGTTTGTATTCATGCATTTTCTGTTAGGTCATAAGCGATTAAATCGCATGCAGCGACGAACAAAACGCGAAGCCGTCAGATATTCTAGAACCGTGTTATTTCCCGGGGGGGTACTTGGATATTTTTTGGGTGGGTATGTGCCGCCCGGCACTCCAAATTGGCACCCCATTCTAAAAAAAATTTCCCCTAAAATTGATACCCCGTTCTAGAAATGGGCCAATTTTTTATACCCCGTTCTAGAATTCGCCCTAAAACTGATACCCCGTTCTAGAAATGGGCCAATTTGTTATACTCCGTTCTAGAAAGTTTGTAAATTGAAATAGCCCTGTTTTTTTAAAAAGATATTTCTTTATCTGTTCGACTTATACATCAAATAAATGCTTCTTCATAATCAGCAACAATTTTAAGCAGAAGATAAAGCCGTGATCCACAATTTTTTATACCCCGTTCTAGAAAACGCCTCTGAAATGGATACCCCGTTCTAAATCAGGAGCTTCAAAATCACGACCCCGTTGGGCGGCACATACCCGTATAGGTAATGTATGGGAGTACCCCCCCGGGTGTTATTTACAGTGCTATGCATTATTATTGCTTAACTAACTAACTAACTAACTAACTAACTACGCGCTGATGGAAATAAGTTTCGGCCGCTTTAAATCTTGAAACAATTCACTGGTACTGTGTAGTCATAATTGGAGCGGAAAGTTAGCACGCGAGCAGGGCGACTCTGCTGTAGTTTCTGCAATATAGAAGATATTACGGCAATGAGGCTCCCGAGGTCCGTTCCAGAAATCACAGCTACATGTAAGATGAAATGTATTCTGCGTGCAGACGTCTTACCAACGCTTTGTTTGACAAAGCCCCTGCGAGACAGTTTTTTGGTGATTTTATAAATTTTTCCGATCCATTTTTTTTATCTCTATTTTCGCGGCTTTTGCGATACAAATTAAATTCGGTTTTAGTTGTGATGGCATTACACTGCTTAATCATGATGAATTTGGAAAAAACTGAATATATTGCGCTTCGCGATTTCGCAAAATCGCTGCGGGAATTAGAAAACATTTTCTTCCAAAAGAGCGTTTTCACGCGTCATTGTCGAGTCAATTATCTCGTTTATTTCGTTTTCTAAAGGTCCTTGAGAACTGAATAAGACAATATTTTATTACCTACAACCTAAAAACCTGATTTATTTTGACCAGATCGAAACAAAACTGACCTCTGAAATGGAAGAAGAAAAGCCTTTTATTTTATTACACGATCGTGTCTGGTTTGCTTTCATATGATGACGTTTTCCCGACAGAAGGGTGTCGGGAAAAACACCTCGCGCTGATCATACGTGACAAAATCCGCCGCGCCTAAGCTAATGTTATAGCAAAATTATAAGGAATTGTATGGAGCTCTCCGGGATACTTACAGTGCAAGCATTGTGTGTCTATTCATGAACTAGTGTCAAATTCAAATCGGAATTATTGCATGCGTAACGAGCAGTGAATAATTTACGAGAACTTGTCTGTATTTGGTCAGATTGAAAATCTTTGAATGAATTAATATTCTTAGAAGGCTTTTACATCAAATTCAGGGAAACTGAGCTGGTAGAAATTTCGTAACTGGATCGCGTGTGAATTCGCGGTTCATTACGCATGCAAGAATGTAGAGATGCATTTGCCTAGTCCCTAGGCCTCATTTTTGCTCGCGGCCAAAGCGTTTCGGGTCACGTGGTCCATGCGAAAATGTGTGGCCTAGACAAAAATCCTCAAAAGTGAGACAGCTCAATGGCGATGGTAAACAACATCAGTGTTTCGAATTTCAAAGTTAAAAATACATCGCTAAATCACACAGATGGGAAAGGAATCTTCAACAGAATCCTTAGTTTTCTTCAAGTTGACAAAGAAAGGCTTTTCCGGCTTTATAAAATTGTCCTTCGCGGAATTTAAAATACACGGAATTTTTATCACGGCCGATCGGAGCGCTTTGCTTGTTTTGAAACGCCACCAAGCAGCAAAGTTTTTGAAGAATTTTCAGGTACATTTTGAACTCTATAGTCAAGAAAATTACGCATTTGTGAATATTGTATCTTTAACGTTTTATACATTTTGAAATCGGCGTGAGCGCCCTGATTTGAGATTTGTGTTGAATAATTTTTGCCACGTGCCCAGCCGATTTTCCTTGCGTGAACGGATCCACGAGCCAAATTTGTGTCACGCGAATTGCTTTCATGGATTAATTTATGGGCCTTTGAGTAAAAATTTTCGAGAATTAATTTCTCTGTCTATTGTCGTGTGTCCTTTCATTGATTAACATTTGCTCAAAACACGATCCTGAGACAACGCATGCAAGTTGAATTTAATGCTTCTCACATTTATAATACACGCATCACTTCTGTGAATGTCGGCGAATTTTATAGGATTTTTACTTTTAGATTCAGTTTCTGGGCACTTTTTGATACGCAGCTAATGAATTTTATTTGAAAGTATGGTTTTTCTAATTATTCAAGATCTGAGGTCTAAGTTTACAACACTGCACGGGTCATTATTGTGTTTACTTTGAAATTCGCGAGCGGCAAACTCCGATAGCTCAGCTGGAATGATGAGATTGAAGGAGCAGTATAAATCTTCATTGGACTATGAATAACATTCTGATGACTTTTCAAAGCCGGTCGGCAAAAGTCGATCCTACAAATATACACAAGAGTGGTTAATAACCAAACTCTCGTGCTGCCTGCTTGCTTACTGCTCACAACATTAACGTCATCTTTGAATTTCAAAAAGTAACGCACGCATGCGCATTCTGTTTTTGTCTAGGCGTTTCCCGCCCGTTCGCCTCGGATACGTCACCGAAACGAATTGACCGAGAGGGACTGGGAAAACGCCGTACAGGGACTAGGCAAGAGATGTATATGAAATCTACAACTGCCAACGGACTCAACTTTCGAATAATAAATTCGTTAATGGCATTTGTGGGGGGGGGGGGGGGGGGTACGCTTGACCTGGCTTGACTGTAAATAGACGTTAGCTTATGTAACGTCAGTAAAGAAAAGAATTGTGTTAAAGCTACGTTCCTGTCAATAAACTATCACAACATACTTCAATCAACTGCTGGTAGGTGTCGATACGTAAAATATATCACTATGTCTTTCTTATTTTCACAGATTTCTATTCCTCGACTAAAGGGAGTGCCGTGACAGGCGTTGAAGTTATAAAGACGCTATGAGCTTATTAATCACTTGTCTCCCTAACTGACTGAATATAGAAGCAAAACTGGTACAAATGCCGTGAGCTCAGTCAACTGAGCTATATGTCAACGATGTGGGGATTGGGAATTAACAATTACTGTCACTTAATAACATAACATAATAAGCAATTAATGAATGAGGCTGAGTAGGATATGAAGAATTAGGCAGATCGAGGTGGGTAGGGCGAGGTGGATAACACCCTCCGAGATCTACTTAATTCTTCATATCCTACGAATTTATTAATTGCTTTATTATTCATTCAAAATAATTCCCAGTTTAAAAACATAGCTAAAACATGCTTACCTGCATCGATGTTAAGTTCATCTTCGATAGTATACGTTTAGGTTTGTCCAGCTCCGCAAATGTTCTCCAAATAGCAGATGTCGCCTTCCGAGTTGTCTTCTTGCTGTTTTTGCTATGTTTTTAGCTGTTATTTCGCCTTGTTCAAGCTGTAGTTCTTACTCTTGAAATCTTGAAACGAGTTAAGTGTCCGCCGTTTTTGCTTTCACAACCAAAACGATTCAACCTCGTCCCCAGGTCTTCTCGGTGTATTAACTTGTCGCGCGCTACATTTCTGACGTCATTTCCTCGTTAAACACAAAATTCTCGCAACTTTGGTCAGCAGTAACTGGTTATGGTGAATTATGCGTGTGCTTTAAGCCAATCAGAATTTGGGAAATATTTTGAACGAATAATAACATAGCTTTATTATTTATATAGCGCAAAATACATGGCTATATGATCTGATGCGCTTTACATTACAATGCTTATAATATTACAGCTCTTCTAAATAGTTAATAAATGGACACTAGATAAAAATATTATATATATATATATATATATATTATATATATGCATGCAAAAATCTGTGTTAAAATACTGTAGGTTATAAGCTAAAAGCGAATTTAAAATAATAAGTTTTTAGCCGTGCCATAAACGTTTGGAGATTGTCCAAAGCTCTTAACTCGTCTGGAAGGGCGTTCCACAGGGTCGGCGCGGCTGCAAAGAACGCCCTGTCTCCTGTTATGTTCTTAGTCTTTTAGGCAGATCGAGCAGTAAGTGTTTTTTATTTGATCACAGGTTATAATTTGACTGTGGCTTGAGTCCAATTAATTGATGAATATGTGTGGGAGCACTACCATGTAAAGCTTTGAATGTGTATAGAACCACTTTAAACATTATACGTTATTTAACTGGTAGCCAATGCAAGTCTTTCATAAGAGGAGAAATGTGATCATGGTATTGGAGATGAGCCTTGCGGCAGCGTTTTGAACCCGTTGCAACTTAATAATTTAACTGGCTGGTAAGCCGTACAGCAGACTGTTAGAGTAGTCTAGCCGTCCAATTACTAGTGCTAAGATTAGTGTTTGTGCACTCTTGTACGAAAGGTACTTTCTAATGCATTTAATTTTGTATAGTGAACAAAAGGATAGACTACATGTTTTTGTAATGTGCACGTTAAAATTCAGCTGCGAGTCAAACCAAACTCCGAGATTTCGCGCCTTGTTTACAATAGCAACAAGTATCACCAACACTCAGACTACCTAGGTTGACTTTGCTAAGTTGTTGGCGGGTTCCGATTAACATGACCTCAGTTTTGTTCTCATTAAGGTTCAGTTTGTCAGCTTGCATCTACGCCCTTATGGCGGGAATACACTGTTCCATAACATGTACTGCCTCTGCTTCATTAAGGGAGTTGTCTGGGTTGAAGGAAAGATAAAGCTGAGTATCGTCAGCGAATGCGAGTGTGTTGGGTAGGTACAGCTTGATGACCTCGAACAGCTTGCTGGCATAGGCACTGAAGAGTAGGGGCCCTAGACACGAACCCTGAGGAACACCAAATGGCAAGGGATAACAATTTGATCTATCTCCATTTACCGACACGTGCTGGCTACGTCCAGATAGATATGATAAGAAGCATGCGAGAGCAGCGTCCGTGATGCCAAATAAATTAAAGAGATGATGATGGTGATCCCAAATTAATTAAAGAGTATTATAAAATAAACAGTGCAAGAATAGAACTGTAGTACGATTGCGTTTCTCGTATGGGCAGCGGCGTGAGAATGTGAGCTCTGTGAAATCCATTTTTCTGCCCCACACTGTACTTTGACAACAATGGTTTTAAGGTGAAATAAAACTTTTACGCATTATTCACGCTCGAATTGGATCATATTGCAAATCCTTTGACACTTGCCATCCAATTTCGTTTTCAATTTTGTCAAGCTTGTCAATGCCACTTTCCCTTAGTTTCACCATACGTTTTCTCCTCAGATATGCAAGGAAATCATTCTCCGTTCTGACTAAATTTTCACAGAGGCGCTTTGAATTTTCATCAAGATCACTTCTCACTGAATAGCCCTTTACAAATTTGTTATGATAAGCTCTTTGGATTCGAGTACCATTGATCAAGCATAATTGCTGTATTTCTTGTTTTCTCCGACGAAAAGTACTCAGTTCCTCATAAAAGCTTGGTCCTTCTTTCTTTACCCTTCTCCAAAACGATGCGTTAAAATAATCGAATAACAAAACGTCTGCTTTATTCCATCGCCTTATATTTTCTTTAACTCTTGCACTTAAACGAGTAGCTTTTTCCTTGTCTTGTCGCTCATTGAGCTTTACGTACAAAATGTCCTCTATCTTCCAACATAGCAATCTCTTCATTAACAGCAGCGACTCATCAAAGTAGTCCATAATCATGACAAGATCAAATTCATTGTCTAGGAACTGAATGTACTCTTTAACAGCTGTGAGATTTTGGAAATACTGAAACCTCAAACCCAAATCAAACATCATGGGATTTCGTGCCAAATACATCATCATATCCTTACGAGAATGTTTATAAGATTGTATTGGTTTATCTAGAAATTTTTCTAGGGAATCGAGCGTAACGCCCAAACCAAACGATTTTCCTAGTTGAGCAAAGTTGAAAAGAGACTCGTAGTTGTCTACAGGGTTTCTGAGAATTGTAACGTACTTGCTAGTTTTTCGTGGAAAAAGCCAGTTCATTGGTTCCTTGTTAAATCTTGCATGACTGCAGAGTATGTCAAGAGCTTTGCCAAACATACGGAGCGGGTGGAAAATGTGAAATTTGTCAGGCCAGCCAAGAATGGTGTCAGCCCCTAGAGCAAATGTAAGATTCCTGGCGTCTCCATAACGAAAGAAGATGTTAGTCATGGTGCTTGATCCAGTTTTGTGCGTTTTAAGAAACAGAATCCGTTTTTGTGGGAAACATTCAGCTTCAATTACAGCCACCGACGAAAGATCAGTTGTGTTGACGTATTTGCTCCTGCTAAGAAAAAGAAAGAAAGAAAATTACTGGACCATGGGTAGACCGCAAAGCAGTCAGTTGTTGCTTTTTTTTTTCTCAAAATCGGTTCAGACCTCTTGAATACGCAAAAATACGGACTGTTCTGCAGTCTTGACCATGGATTGGTCTGAGTGCGTAGGTAGTGTCCGAATACACCGAAATATCGGTCGAGCTATCGGTGGACACTCCAGCGTGGTTCCCTATCAGGACTATCAGGAACACCCAAGACCTTTTATTGGTCAAAAATCTGTTCTATAAGGAGCAAATATTGCCTAAAAAGTTCTAAAGCTCGAGAAAATATAAATAAAAAAACTTTCTGAATAACCCCTCCATTCGTCTAAGATATTCGCAGTTTTTCTTCTTCTTTTGGAGGTGGCGATTATTGTTGTAAAAGGTCTCCACGAAAAACTGGGGCCTAGAGGTAAAACGTCCCTAGTATTTCCTGATGGAAGATAAGGCTATTCCCCCGGTATTCCATGTCCTAGAACTTTCAACCGGACCAATCATGGAAGCCTGAACAGTTCTGGATGAGAAAAAAGAGGGAACCTGGAAGTTTGGAGACGATCAAAATTCTTATAAGACATCCGATCAGATAAATACGTTTGATCGTAGCTTCAAATTTACCAAACAGGGCTCAGTTGTTCGAAGGCCGATTATCGCTAACCCAGGGTTAAATTTTAACCCCGGTCTCTTTTTCTTTTCATCAAAAGCATTTTCTTGGACAATTTTCTCTATTCTTTTTAGAGTAGCCAATCACCAAATTGTTGACAAAAAGAATTAAACTGAATTTGCTTTTTGAGCGTTCATATCTGAATTCAAATTTCGAACTAACCCTGGTTTATCTTAACCCAGCTTTGAACAACTCGGCCCAGGCTTCTAAAGCATAGGTAAAACCATTTGTGACTCTCGGGAACACTTCTAGCTTCTACACTTCACTTCTTGAATTTCATCCGATTACTTCGAGTCGTTATTAGGGAACTTACGATTGAGACGTTTTCGGGGCGACGGCAACTTCAACCGGACGTGACGTCATGATTTGTGCAAAATTGCGCATGCTCTTGCTCACCACATTGCCGTCGTGCTCCCGTCGGCGACGCGAAACTGGTCTGTTTGGCGTTGTGGCGAGAACGTGAGTATTTAACTCTCATTTCAATCAGGTTTGTTGCATTTAGCAACCAGAATTTTGCAGATTATCGTCCTTAAATTGTCCTTGTTTTCTTTGAGTCACATTTCAAGCTCGATTTCCAAGCTCTGTTATCTAAACTTACATCTTTATAATGTTCCTATGTTTCATGTCACAGAGTCAAGATGCTATATGATCCAATATGGCAAACAGGAAACCGTAAGTGAGCTTTACATGGACAGAATTGTCCTACGAGCCAAATGAAAGTATCCGGACAAAAAAAATGAACTCCGATATTTTAATTGTGTGTTTTTAGCTCCCTTTTTTCGTTAGAGTATCGTATAAATGAAACGTATGTATTAAAAATTGTTTAGAATAGTTGGTAATACCTCGTACTAGCGTGGGAATACTGAAATAAAGTTGTTGTTGTTGCGTGCAAGCAATTAAGCATTAATTCTCTTAGTTCTTTATGTGAAGCCATGTTTTCCTCTTCGGTAGTCTTCCAAGGCGCCGTCCTCCTGAGTTCACTGCGATCTTAATGTTCGAATTTTGGAGGGAAGCGGCGACGGCTACCTCTGTTCCAGGATTGCTCTGCCAGTCCGGTCGCCGACGCCCCGAAAAGGTCTCTATCTTAAGTTCCCTATTACTCCCTCAGTAACGTATGAATCGACCGGCCGTTAATGCCGTCCAGTGACCTCACTACTCCTTGACCTTTGCTTAAATTCATGCAAAAAGTAAAACACGATTTTCAAGTCGCAAACAGAGAGATATTGTTTGGAAATGTCTGCATGATACAGAATTGCTTTGTTTTTTTCGATCGTAATTTATGGTTAACATTCAAACTATCAACTGCATGCAGTACAACTCTGAACCGGTCAGTGTACTGAATTCTATAATCAAAGTCGGTCGCAATCAGGCAATGAAATAAATACGCTCAGAGGAAACACTTAGTTCAAAAACACAATGATTTGCTTTAATTGAAAATAAGCTATTTGGTCCTGAACGAAGAAAAAAACAAGGAAACAAGAAAGAAAAGCTAACAGAATCATTACACTTGACGGTGAAAATAGGAAGATGGTCAAATTATAATATTGATTTCAGAAAACTTCGCGTAAACAAAATCACCGGCCGCCGAAACCACAAAGCGGCTCTAAATGAAAAACCTACCGACTCTCCGCAATGATTCTTCATTCGCAGTTCAATTTAGCATTTCAGTTTCGAAGACAAAGGCAATTTTGCTGTTTAAGATAAAGATTAAGCTTATCCAAGAGAGGATAAAGAGGACAGAGAAGGCATCCCCCATACATACCCTATTCCATAGGTAATTCGTCTCGAGTTATTTTTAGAATCGGGATAAAGTTGCCTCGCGCGCTGCGTGGATGTTTCGTGGAGGTTTCGCATGACTAAACGGCGTGCAAAACATGTCGGGGGAAAGGCAATGAAAGCTGAATATTGAAGCGAAATGAGGCGGCACTCACCTGGGAAAAGGGAATCGCTGGACTCTTTTACAACCCGTGAAATCAGTTAAACTCGAAGTTGTCGTAACCTCAGTGCTTTAATAAAATGAGAAATTTTGCCGGTCTATTAATGAAACCGGTCGTTTGTACAATAAAGCAAGTAGGACGCCAAGTGCTATTTTTGTTGAATAATTAAAGACTGATAAAAGAATAAATACCAAACCAGAAATTGCTCTCTTCAAACTGTAAATTACAAAATCCTGAGAAAATATTAAGTGTGTTAAGGATTTCCCTGCTGTACTGTTAGCTCTATACAAGAGAGGAAGGGCGATTCTTTTTTAATTTCCGTTTCGCTGACACAGCTTTAGCAGAAATATATCTGTAGTCGTTTTCGTCGACAAAACGAATAGCAATATCGCTCTCCGCGTCTTCCGCCATTTGTTCAGGCTGCGTCAATTCGTGAAGGACGCGTGGCTCTAAGCGTGGGTCATCCACGCGGAACACATTCGCGCTATGTGATTGGCTGTTGTCTAATCCCCCTTGGGATTTCTGGTCTTAAAAATAACTCGAGACGAATTACCTATGGAATAGGGTGTGTATGGGGGATGCCTTCTCTGACCCCTTTATCCTCTCTTGGCTTATCGAAATGTTTGAACTACACGAAAGAAATGCCAGGGATGCGATCCGCTGAATATCAAGCGACAATCCCGCTAAAATTTTTCATGATTATACATAATTATGCGAATGTTTAGACAATCAACCAATCAAAATCACTACCCGGTTTTCGGGTAGTAAGTGACGTCACTGGACGGGATTAACGGCCGGTCGATTCAGCCGTTGTTGAGAGGAGAAAACGACTCGAAGCAATCGGATGAATTTCACTCGGGAACACTTCTGACGTATCGGAAAATATTCGGTCATTCGGTTCCTCTTGCCTATTTGGCCGAGTATCCCCCGATGACACCGATATTCGCCGAATGTCTCCGCCAGTAATCTCTACAGAACACAAATCACTAGAAATGCCTAGATCACTATATTATTTTTTGCAGAAATCGGCGAAGACAGAAGACGCAAACAAAATATTCCAGTCATCACACAGAGTTCTCTTCACCTCTCATACAAAAACAGACATGAAAGCCTTTGGGGTCGTCAGCTGGTCGTTCTATATAGGGAATTCCGCTGAAGTTGGGTTTGATTAGTCCCTTGATTTTGGGTTCAGTGTCCCTAAAACACGTGCGCAAAATGTTCTCAAACGGGCTTATTGATCCTAGCATTTTACTACGAAAACTTGACCTACCGTTATTTTAACTGATGGGACCCGTTGGATTTATTTTTGAAACTTCTGTAATGTGCGCTCTCACTGAAAATGGTGAGTAACATATATAGAGATTTTATAAGAAGTGTTCTTTTTACCGACTCGAGTGGGACATCTCCTATTATTCATGCAACGGATTATCTAATCGAAAGGAATTATTCATTGCTCAGACACTCTGCCACATATTATATTAATATATAGATTTAGCCAGGGCTAAAAGCGTAGCTTTCGATAATATTTATAGTTTGCTCAAACAAAATATAAAATCGTGTAGTGCTAAGCGGCGAAGGCTCCTTGGTTGTCTCTGCTTCACAAGACGAGAGTAGCTATGCGACTTCCTGTCAAAATAACCTCGAGTTGCATTTGTGTTGCCATACCTGATGATTATGCTATTTTACATTGGTATGCCTCTAGTGCTGATGGACGGTCGGGCGGGCGGTCGGTCGGTGTACGGTCACGTGATTACCAAATTTTCTAGGATGGGTAGTTTACCACATTTTCTTACCGATGGTGCTCCGCTGAGCTCGCTTCGCGCCCGAGATCTCCGGTATTAAGATCCAGTTTCTGTAAATATCGAAAATCCGGCAACAGTTTCGAAATTTTCAATTTTTTCATATTTTGTCCATTAAAGCCTTTAGTGAGGGTCTCAATGGGGTGGTGGCTTTTACGGTTATCGGCTAAAATTTTGGTTCTTTTACGGCTATTGGTTAATTTTTTTCAGTTACGGTTAACGAAAAAGTTGAAAATTAACTTCTTTTGTTTCAAAGAGTTAAATATTAATTAACCTGTATTTTTTGTATCTTTAAAGCAAAATAGAGGTCTTCGGAACATCTCGGGATAAAGTAAGCTTTTCGTTTGAAAAATTTTAACATTTGATAGATCATACTCTTTATAAAGTATTCCACTTTAGACATAGAAATGTCAATAGTCAATTTACGAATAATCTTTAATTTGTGAAAAATCAAAAGCAGACACGCGAACGCCCATTTCAAGGCCTGGGCGCGACATTCATTTTTAACAGAAATGGCCGTTTTCACACTAGAGACTGATTATTCGTGTGAGTCGGGTTATCCGTTTGATGATTCGCGCCGGATAGGTAATATGTCTTAATTTGAAAATGAAATAGTTTTAGTTTTGAATGAACAATCCGCCTGACGTTATCCATCAATTTTGACGGATAGTTTGAAGATGGATTATCCGTTTCAGATAGCCTGTGTACAGCCGCCTCAGAAAAAATCGGAGAAGGGGTGTCTTTGGGGGAGGGGGCGACTGTACACAGGCTAGTCTCGGACGGATAATCCATTTCAGAGCTCTTGTGTGAAAACGGCTAATAACAAAAGTCCCGTGTCCGGTGTTTATAATGATAGCGAAGGACTCTACGGAACGACTGTCTACCGTTGCCTTGTCCGTAGGCCTCATTATTCCACGCAGCTAATGCTTTTCGGGTCACCTAGTCCGGGCGAGTTCGCCCCCTAAATGCCTTGACCGAGATTGCGTGGGAAAGCGCCGTACAGGGACTAGGTATGGCAATGTCTACCATAGCGTCAGAGAAAAACATGGAATTGTCGTTTGTCGGTTACATGTTTTGCAAACAGTGACATCTCTGCGTATTGTTTCACTGGTGTTTCGAGGGCACGACCTTCTGAAATTCGCAAATATTAATCCCCAGCAAGAAGCCACACTTTCGCTATGGAAAAAATTAGTTCCCCGAGAGAGCGGCGGAAATGGAGCCTAGGTCGTGGTCAACACCTTAACAGCGCTTCGCCTGACGTGTGTACAGAGTCACAGTAGCCGGGAAATAAAAAAACGCAACCATAGCTGAGTTTAGCACCTTCCTTAAAATTAACAAATCTCGGGAAAAATTTCTTTTACGGTTAACTCTTTTTTACCGTATTTACGGCTAACGGTTAAAATTTTTCAATTTTTACGGCTATCGACTAAATTTTTGGCCGTTTTACGCCTATCGGTTAACCCCATTGAAACCCTCTTTAGTGAGTTATTTTTGAAATACAATTAAAAGATCCTAAAGCGCTCGAGTTTTTTCAAAATCGAGGAAAGTTTGAAAATCGCCATTTTGGCCTCCCGCCGATGATGAAAATTGACAAAAATGATGCGTTTTCTTTTCGCTCGTGCTGGTAAACGCGATAACATCTAGCAATGTACTTTTGATATATCATAGAACTTTGCTTGCTCTTTCAAAAAGCTGTCAAACTAGTCCAGTCTTTTTCTGGCCGTTTTAGTTACCCTACTTGAAGCGGGTGAGCGACTAGGCTAATTTTCGCCGATTTTAGACTACGCCTAGTTCCCATTTTTCCTCAGGGATAGTAGAGCGAGCCAAACGCGAGGGCGCGTGAAAATCAACCCACGCGAGAAAGGCGAGACGCGTCGCTGACAGGGAAAAATTCAAATTATCAATTTTGTTTGTCTTATGCACCTATCAATGTTATGCCGGGGGGGGGGGGTGGGGAGGCAGGGCAAGGGGTGGGGATTTGATTGTCTATGTTGGCCCTGGGGTAGGGCATTTGACTGATCTTGTTCTCGCAGAGGATGGGATATTTGAATCTTCTTTCGCCCGACGAGCTGTAACCTTTCCTCTCCGCCCGCCTCGTCTAGCTTTTACTATTTGCGGGCGGAGATGGCAAAATGAGTGGTGGGACAATTCTACGCAAGGGAACACAGATTATGGTTACAACGTATAATTGCAGCTGTAACAGGAAGGGTATCTTTGGTGATGCAGAAACGTAATGTAGATAAAGATTGCAGAATTTTATTTGGAGATATTTTTATTGTGCCTTTCTTGGGTTCTGCTTTGGGATTGACAACAATGTGCAGCTCGGGGAGGGGAAATTTGGTTGCAATTGATTGGAATGATTTGCCCATGGGAATTTGACTGCAAATTTTTTAAAAATGTCAAATCCCCACCCCATGCCCTGCCTTCCCCCCGCGCCGCCTTTACATTGACTTCAATATATATCGACCTTCGAGCACACAGTTGTGTCCCCACCCCTCACCCCCTAAGATAAAACCTTTTGTTTTTAGTCACGATGGCGTACGGTTGCGCGAAGTTTGCTCTACGAGAAATACATTCATATACTACACCAAACAAATGAAACTAAAATAGATGAAATTGAAAACACGCTAGTAAGTTTTTTCATGTTAACAGTTTGCCGCAATCCCTCAGAACAAGGTAGAACTGAACATCAAAATTTTAAACATGTACTGCCGTGAGACGTGGTACCCGCACTGTTGAAAAACTGCAGCAACGCTTGTCTCTCATCGAGTTTTACTTTTACGACTTTTTCTAGCGCTGCCCGTGTAATTAGATAACAGCATAAATTTTCTTATATTATTTGTTCTTCGATAAGCGATTTTAAGTCATTTTATCGGCTTCCCGACGAAGTGCTTGCTTTCAAAGGGCGAGCGAATTTGTCACGCAACGTAATGTACATGTTACAAAATGTCTGTGTTAGAAGGTGGACCGGTTTAAACAGCTTATTACAAAGTTATAAACTTGTAGTATTAAAAAGGCTTATGAAAATACAATCCGTGTTGTGGAACGAACCGAAGTTGAAATGGTTGTTTTGATTGGTTTGGTGTTGACATATATGAGTCTACAATGGAAGCGTTCGGTACAATGAGTTAAAAAATCAAAAGGTAACGGTTGCATATGTGTACATTATCCGATATTCAAGCGCTAACAAACATGTGGAAGGTTTTCCAGGACAATTTTTCAGTTGTTAGCCTAGGTATGTAGGGAAACATGTTGCTCCTTAAATTGATTTAGGTGCCAAAACAGTCCTCCCGTTTCCGTTTCTCTACTGGGTACTTTTTGCGGGCCACGGATAAAATTTTCACACAACAAAGTATCAAGGATTTGCTTTAAGACCATTATAGTTTTGGCCTCAGAGTTCATGTACCAGTGAGCTCTATTTACTCTCTCTCTCTTTGATCTTATGATCTTATGAATATAATGTCTTGAATTTTTTGTATAGTGTAGTTTATTAGTTAGTTGCGTAGTCATTCTTATCTTATTTTAGTTTTTATCCTTATATTATGTTATTATGACAGGACCCCTTTGATAACAGTGCTATTGCACTGAAGGGCTCTATCCTGTATAAATATTCGTTATCATCATTATTATTATTATTATTATTATTATTATTATTATTATTATTATTATTATTATTATTATTATTAGTATTATTATTACCGGTCCAGCCCCCCAGGGGCAACCAACGTCAATTTTCGGAAAATATCTGTTCGGAAGACGATTTGAGATCTAGAATTTTCGGAACATTTGTTGTAAAATTTCTTGTTTGCCTGCCTCTCCTAGGATTTCCGAACATCCAAAAAATGGTATAATTGCCCATTTTTAACGGATTTTTACCCTAAAAACATGCTAAAAAGGTCACCTAGAATTTTCGGAAGCCTTTTTTCTGGCTGAAATTTTCGAAAAAGTAACTTTTGATCTCCATAAGTTTCGGATCACTAGACTTTCAGCTAGGAAATCCGAACAGATGAAAAATTTTTAGGGGATAAAAATATGCCTATATCTACTGTTTAAATCAGTACTAAAATACTTCTAACAACGCTATGTTTAAGTGGTTTTGAACTATATTCTCGTTGGGTGCCCCTGAACCCCTGATCTTTCTGCATGCGGCAGCGCTTAACTTCCAATATGAAAGGATAAAGATAAACCAAACTGTTAGAAAGGTGAGACTATAAACTGACAAT
This sequence comes from Porites lutea, assembly GCF_958299795.1. Taxonomy (NCBI): domain Eukaryota; kingdom Metazoa; phylum Cnidaria; class Anthozoa; order Scleractinia; family Poritidae; genus Porites; species Porites lutea. Next base: position 50,867,041 of record NC_133201.1, on the reverse strand, counting down.
TCGCTGTTTTCCCACTGCTTGCTTGCTGCCTGGTTCGAATTTGCATATCGGTGAATGGCGGCAGCATGGCGCATTGGAGGTGAACATGAAAGTGAACTGAACCTATCATAACCACTTAATTTCCGAGTTAATTCATAGTGATGGATGCGAAAGGTTATCTGAATGTCAATGACTTACGGAAAATTTGGAAGGAAGAATTTTTGCCTTGTATTAAGCGTGAATTGAAAAGCGAACTCGAAGCACTCAGAACAAGCATTAAGACCTTGACAGCACGTGTTGACGGGATAGAGAAATCTCAGTCCTTTATATCGGAAAAGTACGAGTCTTTTCTAAAAACGCTCAAGTCATTGAACCAAACGACAAACACGCCGGGGAAAAAGGATGCTGAGCTGACAAAGATCGCCTACAGCTTGGCCGAGCGAGCTAACCGTGTGGAGCAGGCAGTCTACAGAATTGATTGTGCAATCGACGAAGTCCAACAATACTCTCGAAGAGACTGTCTGGAAATAACGGGCATTCCAATACTGCCGGAGGAAAGTCCAAAGCTGCTTAACTTATCAAAGAGATTGGTACTTTAATCGATGTAAATGTTGAAGACGATCACCTAGCAGCAGCTCACCGGCTTCCGGACACCGAGAATGTGAAGCATCGGTTGATTGTCAAGTTTGTACATAGAGATAAAAGAGAAGAAATGTAAAAGAAACGTAGGAATCTAATTGGAAAGAATATTAACAACTTGCCCTCCGTACAAGCCGCAATGGGTCTCGCTGGTACAAGCAACAATAAAATCCACATCAATGAATCTCTCACAAGTTATCGCAGACAACTCTTTGGTCGTATCAATGACTTCAAGCGAAAGAACAATTAGAAATATCTATGGACTGCAAATGGGAAGATCATGCTGAAGGCTCATGATTCTTCAGAAACCAAATCTTTTGTTACACATGAGGAATTTGAAGACTACATCGAATAGATAAGCAATAACTCGTAATTCTTTTTTTCTTCCTTACACTTATGTGCCCTATGATAATATCTAACCTATAGACACATAAATGTTCAACCTCAATCATCCCCAAAATAGCCTGCAAGCTTTACCTTTTCCAAAATTGTCTCTGGGATCGTAATGGTAGATATCTCTGATCACCTCCCAGTTGTCTGTGTTACAAATATACCAGTTAAGAACCACAACCCTATTAACCCATTCGCCCCTGAACCGCCCGTAACCGCCCGTGCGGATCCAGGTCCTTTCTACCCATTGTGACGTCATCAGTTTTAACGGTCAAGGACAACTTTCTTCACTAACTTGTGTAGAGTGAAGAGATCTTTCAAACCATACCAGAATGAGCACAATTCAGTCAAGGGCACCGGAGAAACAAGCAAAAAAACCACGCGACATTGACCTGAAAATCTCCGTGAAAATCTTGTTCCATTACCCACCTACCTTTCCTTTCGGCTAATCCTAAGATCCTAAAAGCTTTCCTAAAAACTCTTCCCACCAAAATCAAGCCTACTAAATGCCCAGCAAGAGAAAAAAAAATGAGGCAAGAAAAGCAAAAAAAAAAAGGGAGGAGAGAAAGCGAAAAGTAAAAGTCAAGACTGCTGTGTCACTTTTAAACCCAAAAACTGTCGAAATTTTGCTTTCTGCGCATGCCCGAACTTCGCAAGCTGATATTTTGCATCTGGATCAGAAGGCCGCGAAGTGTTCGACCTGTAAACCAGTTTGTGGTAAGTTTTAGCTCTTTATAGCACGACAGTGACCAGAAAACCACTCGACTAGCTTCAAAACGCGTTTTTCGGCAAAATCTCCAGGAGCGAATGGGTTAAGTATTATCAGAAACTCATAAGGGGTTGAAACGTGTAACTCGCGTTCAATGCTCATGAATATTCACTTTTGCCATATTTGGAAACCTTAGTGGCAGATATTCATTTTAAACAAAAGGCTGACACTCGATCACCCCGCAGATGTTTTAAGACAAGAGTGCTGCATTTCAAGGTTAAAAATACACCGTTAAAAGACAAAAAATGGAAAGAGAAAGTTCAAAAGAATGCTCAGCTTTCTTTTTGTGGCGGAAGGGAAGCTTTTCATCAAGAAATTGTCCTTCGAGGAATTCAACCTTGTTTTCTTCACGACTGCGCGCATGGTATGTTTTGAAATGCAACCAAGGCAGTGAAGTTTTTGCTGAATTTTAAGGTACATTTTGCACTCTATGGCCAAGACAATTGCGTTTTTGAAAAGGAATTTATGTATTTTTAAATGTTTCATGGACATTTTATAAATTTTTCTCTTCGGCGCTAACGAAAAATTACAAAATGTGCCCCGATTTGAGATGGACTTTGTGTTGAATTTTGCCATGTGTTCAGCCTATTTCACTTGCGTGAACGGATCCACGATCCAGATAGTGTTTTCCGAATTGCTCTAAAAGACTAACTTTTTGGATTTTGAATAAAAATTTTCAAGAAACGGCTTCTCTGTCTATTGTTTTGAGTTTGTTCATTCATAACATTAGCTCATAACACGATCGTGACTAAAATATCCAAGCTGAATTTAAGCTTAAATGCTTCTCACATTCATTACACGCATCAATTTTTACGAAGATGTCAGGTACAGGTTTTGGACACTTTTCGATACGCAGCTAATGAATTTTATTCGAAAATATTTTTTACTGTTTATTCTAGACTTTTAATATAAGTTAGAAGCGTATTTGCAGTATAAGTTTACTGTGCAGATGGTCAACGAGGCATCGTTGTTTGAAGTGACAACTTCAAGAAGTTGCGAGGACGTCAATGGGTTTCATAAAGTTATGTTTGGCCCGGGTAGTGAGGCAATAATATCCTGCTCAGTGTTTCGGTACGATTCCTGGTTTCAACCTTTGAAAGCTTTCTCGGCTTTCGGGAGTTTTCCCCCCGTTTGTCGGCCATTTTTTCAAGCGGGCGCGGGAACCTGAAGTAAAATTACGTCACGTTGTTGACAAAGTTTGATTGGTCAGTCATCTCTTCTTCTCGTTCCAAATATGGTACTTTTGAAAATGAATAATCACGAGCATCGGACAAAGCAAACATATCAGAGTTACACGTTTCAACCCCTTATGAGTTTCTGGTATTATCGAGATTACAGCAATTTTGATCAAGAATCTTACTTACAGGATATCAATGAGGTCAACTGTAATGCTATCTATAGTAATGATCTGCATGAGACAGCTACTAAAATAACTGACCTGGTCAAATCAATTGCAGATAAACATGCACCAATAAGGCAATTGTCCCAAAAGAAACTGTAATTGTGTACTAAGCCGTGGATAACTAATGGTATTCTTAAATCAATCAAAACTAAGCATAAATTATACAAAACACACTTTCTTCCTAACAATCCAATTAAGGTGACGGAATATAAAAAGTATGCTAACAAACTGAATTGGCTTAAGAACATTTGCAAAAAGAACTACTTTTCACAATACTTTGACCTATTTAAAAACAACCTGAAGGCATCTTGGAAATTGATGGGTATGCTAGTTAAGCGCAACTCAAAGGGACAAACTCCTATCTCGAAAATTAAACGTAATAATAGAGCTTACACTAATAAGGCTGAGATTGCCGATCAATTTAATAAGCATTTTGTCAATGTGGGTCAAAACCTAGCCAAAAGAATTGAAAATTGTGATGGAAGAAAGTAGCTAGCTTTGTTATGTCCTGTGTTACTGAAACCCAAGTATGTTCACTATTTAAAGGTTTAAATGATCATAAGTCAGCCTTAGATATTCCTAATAAATTAATTAAAATAGCTGCCCAGCCATTGTCAATACCTTTAACATATATCTATAACCAGTCTATTGAAACTGGAATTGTTCCTGATATTTTAAAAGTCTCACAAATTTGCCCAGTGTATAAGGGTGGTGATGTTACAGACCCTAGCAACTATCGGCCCATAGCAACTTTCTCACCTTTTAGTAAAGTGCTCGAGCGTCTAGTCTATAATCAGTTATATTCGTTCATAGATAAAAAACAAATCTTGTATAAATATCAGTTTAGTTTTAGGACAGGATATTCCACTGAACAAGCTATTCTTGAAATTACTGACAATCTGAAGCTAGCTACTGACAAAGGTCAAATAACATGTGGTTTATTTCTCGACCTATCAAAGGCCTTTGACACAGTAAATCATAAAATACTGCTCTCTAAACTATATCTGTATGGAATTCGGGGTACATCACATAATTGGTTTGAAAGTTATTTGCATAGTCGAAGACAATATGTTAAAATTGACTCTACTAAATCTACCTATGAAAATATTACCTGCAGTATACCCCGAGGCTCGACTCTAGGTCCTCTTTTATTTTTGCCTTCATGTGAACGACTTACCAAACTGTGTCGACAAACTTTCGGTGCGGAGCTTTAATTTGCTGATGACACCAATTTATTTTACTCTAGCGACAACTTAAAACAGCTTGAATCCGTAATGAATCAAGAGCTTAAACAAATTTATAACTACTGTGCTCTAAATAAGTTATCTATTAACACTGCAAAGACCAATTACATGTTAGTCTCATCATCTAGGTGCCAGAAAGATTACATAAAGTACTTGGGAGTTTATACAGATAAACATCTCAATTGGCAACCACAGATACAACATGTAAATAATAAATTAGCTAAAAATTTAGGAATCCTTTCAAAACTAAGATATTACATGGATCTTAATATACTGAAACAAATTTATTATGCTTTAATATATCCCTATTTGAGCTACGGTATTCTTGCTTTGGGCTGTGCCAGCAAAACCAGATTAGATTGTCTTCGTATTAAGCATAACAAATGTCTCCGCACCATCCTCTTTGTACATCCTAGAGAGAGTGCTGCTCCCTATTTCAAACTCCTAACAATCCTTAAATTAGATAATATATATAAATTAAAAATATGTCGTTTATACATAGAATGAGAAATGAGACTGATAGCATTCCAGATATTTTCCTTGGTGTCCTGACTCCAGCATCGCGTATACACAATCATAATACAAGATTTGTCAGTAATTTGAATTATTTTAGGCCAAGAGTATCCACCAACTTAGGTGAGCCGTCCTTTAAATTCTCCGCTCCAATAATCTGGGAGACTGTACCGCCTGGTCTCAAGTGTCTGCCATATCATAAGTTTAAGAAAGAATGGAAGTCCTGTCTTCTAACCAGCCAAATCTGACCTTGCTTATACGTTCTATCACTGATATTATTTGAGATTTTATTCCTCTCTTCACTGCTGCCAATTATTTCAACATGACGGTGTTCAACAAGAAAGCTTTTGCTACTTTGGACACCGTACACAAATGAACTTCATGTCTTTTAGTTAATTATTATTTGTCAGCTACTTTATTTTCCTACCTACGTACAGTTATGTAAATATTTTATATAGTGTGAATAACAATGATAGTGACTAGTGATCCGAAAATTATAGGGATCAAAACTTACCCTTTCGAAAATTTCAGCCAGGGAAAGGCTCCCGAAAATTCTAGGTGGCCTTTTTTAGGGTAAAAATCCGTTAAAAATAGGTAATTATACCATTTTGAAGATGTTCGAAAATCCTAGGAGAGGCAGGCAAGTAAGAAATTTTACAAGAAATGTTCCGAAAATTCTAGATCTCAAATCGTCTTCCGAACAGATATTTTCCGAAAATTGCCGTTGGGTGCCCCTGGGAGAAGCGTGAAACTCCAACAGAATGTACGCGATCCACACGCTAAACCCTGTAAGTACAGGCTAGATAGGTTCTAGTCGATCTTCCCATATGATGTATATATTAAAGCTCTTCCCGAACTATAGTCATAACAAAATGTTAAATCCAGTACTTACTTCAAATGATAGGTCGTCCTCCGACCGGATCCAAACAGGTCATGGTCAATGACAAAGTACACATAAATAACACATGCGGAACAAAGAAATATCAACAGGCAAGAAATGCGATTGATAAAACTGCGATGGAAAATTTCCATGCTTGATACAGTGGAACCTCGATATAACGCACCTTTATTTAACAAAGTCCTCGATATAACGAACAATGTTATTACTCCCAGTAATATAATAATAAGCTTTATTTATCCATCGTTTAAAAATATATGCAATGAATTTACATACATTTACATCATTTGTGTCCCTTTCAGGGGCACAAATATGGCCACCAGAAACCAACAGAAACATCTGTTTTTGAGTTTTCCTACTTATGCGTGAATTCTTCGCTTGAGGAACTCATAAAGATTAAAGCCATATTTATTCTAAGACAAGGAATGTTTAGATAGCAAAATCTCCAAAATTCCGTAATGGTTTAACATTGCTGTTATGGTTATGCTATTTTATAATTTAACATTCTCCAAACAAATTTTAAAAAACTAACAAGCTGGGCCCAGCGTGATACAGCATTGAAGAAAAACATTACATGCACGGACTAAAGAAAATCGCTTAGTTATTCAGATCCAAAGGCACTTTGGAGAAAATTGGAACCCTCAGCCGTAATAAAAAGCTTTACGCTTCAAAAGAGGTCAAAGAAAATGCACTTGCATCAGAGGCCAAATCCCGCCGACCAGAAACGATAACCAGGCCAGTAAATCGATATGTGTCATGACCTCTCAGGGTGAAACATGCGGCTAAAATCCTCGCTAAAATCACATTTGCTGTAGAACCTTCCAGAGCATAATCTACCCAGCAGAGGAAAAAAACTTTATTGCAACGAGCAGCATTTTGGCATGAGGCAAAAGTCGTCTAGGCTTCCCTTTTATTGCTCCGATCTTGAGCACATTTACTTTACTACGTCATTTCCGTCACCATCTGTTGCGGTGCACAGCGAACGAAAGCGCTACCTCGAAGCCGTAAATTGCGGTCGCCGAAAATGAATTTGCACGCTTTCTTAGGCCGTTTTTCTACATTATTTGGCAAATACATAAGAATTCTAGACCGGGTTAGTAAAATCAGGCGATTTCATTCAATTCCATTTGAGTTTCAGGGATTCAAAAATCGGCCCCAAATTTGTTTCCTCCCTTTTAGTCAGGTCTCTTAGGGTCAGGATCGTTACAGAGTTGACAAAAGCGCCAAACTTTGCACAGCGATAGCTTATTGCAGTACCATGAATATTAGAGGGGGTGCCCACTGCAAATATGCCACTGAAGCGTGCTAAACAGGATTTAATTGTTGTAAATTTCATCTGCTCGGGTCCCTGTGGTGTTTTGATTGAAAATTGTTATGTAATACCTTAAATCACTCTGAATTCTATTCTCATGTTGTAAACAACAATTTTACTCGAACATCTGGCATTCCCATCCATTTTTGCTTATTGATTGTATAATTAAGTTGATTATTACTGTGCCCTTAAAGCAAGTCCACAGTCCGCCCACATTTTCATAAGTCATTTCTAAGATGGCCTCGTCTTTGCTTCATAACTTGCAAGTACTCAGCTTCTGGGGTTCTCTTCCCCTTTTCTAACGCACTTCAATTAGAGGAGTCTTTATTGTGCGGCTTAAGTCTTATTTATCAAGTACTACTTGTCATACCTAGGTACCAGAGGTTTTTCTCGCGTACGGCGGGAATTTTTGCCGCGCTAGAAAAGTCTCTGGCACCCAGGGTATACTTGTCATTACATGTCACTTTAACCTGAAGAAAGCGTATGGCATGGCGATTCACACACAAAATTTCAGAAAAAAGAAATTGTCAAAGAGTCTGTTGTATCACATGTTATCAGGGATTTATGACAGCTATTCATGAAGAGCAAATAACGAAATGACAGAGCCCAAAATAGTTCTTTCCTAGGGAGGTAATTAATTTTTCAGCTTAACATAGGCCTGGATGCCTTTCTGTCTCTCTTTATCCAGTTATCTGCTGGAGGCAAGTGCATGTTTTGACAGAGAAGCAAGCACCTTGGCACAAGTCATATCATTTACAATTCCCGCAGTTTGTCTAAGCTTTACAAAGCAAAAACAAACAAAAAAGAATCTGGTCTCATAAACGAAAAAAAGAAACAAGTTAGCCCAAGCTTCAAAAAAGAGCACAGTTTATCATGAAGCCTCTACATTTGGCACTGAAGCACTCATGTCCAAAAATAATAACAGCTTATCAAGTCGTAAAAGTGAGACTCAAGTGGTACAAGATTGACTCAAATGATAAATGGTGAATAGTTTAACTGCTGAAACTGTAGAAAGGGGCCCGGGCTAACTTTTAGGGCCTGTTTACATGGAGGAGGGGGACCCCAGGTAGGAATGGTAACCCACTTAGGTGTGGTAACCCGCGTGTCCATATAATCTCTCATTTTAATTTGATCACGTTTACATGACAGGTGGGGTCACCCTTCGAGGTGGGTAGCCCGGTCTGCCACACCAGGTAACCCTCTCAGCTGAGGTCAAATTTTGCCCTGTCAACGTTTCAAGGTAAGGAACCCCAGGCTAGTCGGGGTCGGATTCGTGATACATCAAATTCGCGCAAAATTCACTTTGGCGCCGGATGGCTTCATATAATTATTAAAGGTAACAATAGAAAGCCGCAACACTGGAGGTTGCAGCAAGAGCAGCAATTGAGCTTAGACGTGGTTTGCCAGCATTTTTCTTATTTACGTGCTTAGCAACCATTCAATAATCTTGAGAAACTGCACCCCAGGATGGCGGGGTTGTAAGATTGCATGTAAAGGAGGGTTATTTTTTTACCCAACCAAAGCAGGTTACCTCACCTACCTGGGGTTCCCCACCTTTATGTTAACAGGCCCTAAGTCTCAGGAACCATGAAACTGGTAATAAACGGTATACCTAACCCGGGACTAGCTGTGATACCACCGGCCATCTTCAAGAACGTCAGCATAGCAGCCAAAGAAGCCATTATATCGGTGTAAAACGAATATTAGATTGCGGTTGTTTCATGCGTCTCGTTTTGTGACTTGTTTTGTGTTCGTTTTTGTCACCATCTCTAAGTATCAATCATGTTCAAAACACCCCTAGTAACAAAATATTTCGTAAAGCTCTTTAGAATGATATTCAGCAATAAAAACAAGGTGTGACCAGGAGCCGATTTCTAGGCTCCTGGTGTGGCAACATAGGCATAAGTGAACGCAGTAATCAGTCAGAAATCTGTTTGAGTGGTCTAAGTTGGGGCTGATGGGCTTCTTTATCATGACCACTCCATTATTATAAGGGACCAGGCCATAATTATTGTTGACCCTTGCTTTTTTTGGTATTTTATGTAATTTTTCACAGCATTATTTTGTGAAAAGTTGGTAACTGAATTGCTCTTGAGGAATTCATGATCGTAAGATCATGTCGTAACCACAGGGTATTCGCCTAATTGCATCAAACAAATTACATTCATTTTCATAAATTATGCATCATTGGTTGGCTAAAAGAGGCCTTTTTCCTGTAAATTTCAGCTCCTCTGAAGTTAGTTTGTTTGTAAATTGTAACGCACACGACGACGTTCCTTTTTTTTGAAAGATCATATAGACCTACCATTAACACTCTGGTCCAAGGGCTCTGAAGTGAATGAGCCGCTTACAGGTGTCTAGGCATGCAGGGACCTCATACACTTCTTTTTAAATGCAAATGTGCAAAAAATAAAGAGTGTTAAAAATTCCTGGAGAGGCATGTTTTACAACCTCGTCTCCAGGGCTTAATAAAAAGGTAGAAAAAGGTAAAGCGACCATATTTTACGTCAATAACTCGTGACAGTAATAATAAGTGATAAACTTGAGGTCGCTGGTGCGGATCTTTTACCCCCCTCTCTCCATTAATTCTCCGTTGTAAGGGTATTTAAAGATAGTCAAAGCTACACAGAAAAAAGAGAAGTTGAAATAAGGATGTGTTGACACCGGGGATCGAACTCGGGACCTCGCCCATCGAAGGCTGCGCACTAACCAAGTGTGCCACCCTTGCTCCTCCTTTTCCCCCTGAGGACGAGGTTGACATGTTTTAATCATTATCTCAAGGACAGGGTTACCAGCGAAGCAAATTATAATCTAACCTTAGCTGCACAATTACAAAGTGGGCGCGTTGTCAGTTACCGTTCATGAGGTCGTTCATGTGGCATGTCAAACTTTAACAATTCTATCGTTTAGGATGTGATACATTTCAGTTTTATGTTATTGCAGGGCATCTTTGAAAGCTGGCTTTGTGATCTGTTTAAATTGATATGTAATGATATTATCACTGGCAAGTCTTAGCAGTGACACTGATAGCCGCACAGTCCGCACAGTGAACATGGCCACACTTACCGTGTGGAGACTGGGCTCTAGTCAGTATTATGTACATGTTAAACTATTTTGAAAAGTGTAACAACAACTAAACATTGCCAAATTAAAAACTTAAAAATTTGAAACAAATGTTTTTTAGCCAAATCAAACAAAAAGAGTACTCACCACAGGGCACCCAATCTGCTATTATAGGTGAAAGTTAACTCCCCCCTTTTATCGGTAATTAGGACCATTTGTAATGGGCACCCCCTCCAGTATTAATCGGTAGGTGCTAAGGAAGCTCAGTGCCAAATTTGACACTTTTGTCAAGTCTGTAACGATGCGGCCTATATTTTGCACTAAGAGACCTAACTTTATTCCGTAGTTTATAGTGTAAGTCGATCTTGCGAGCCCTCAGTCTCTTGGTTTGCGGTCTATAGAATGTGTGACGAAACTGTAACGCGATCAAAATAACCCATTTTTCAGACGTTTTCGACGGGTTTTGATGTTCTAACGACAAACACATCTCCTCTGGACCCTGTGTAGACTGCAACTCTTCTGCAAGGTACTTCGGCAAACCGCCCCACACTGGAGACTCATATTCGAGAAGTGGGCGTATTTTGGCTGTCCACAAGTTGTAATTAAAGCTGTTCCTCCAAGTTTTGAGCATGGTCTTGTATTGCTGGCAACTTTGATAAGGGGTGGTGGAGGCACCACACGCACAAGATCATAGCAAAAAGGCCAGTCGAGCCAAAATAAGGTACAGCGTCTCAACTACTTTTGCAAGTGGTTGTAACTTTCTTATTTTAGGTTTCTTTTCTGTTTGTGAAAATAAATAGTTAAGTGTTGTAAACAAAGGATTTATTAGTTTGAGGATAGCGTTTGTAACTCGGAGCGAACACTCAACAGATTTCCCTCTAAGCTGAATAGCTGCTTTACAATAACTGAGAGCCACTCCTCGCACGTTGATTGGTCGAGAGCTATGGTCTATGAGAGTAAAGACCATGGAAATCACGTAACATGTCACGCAGAGCCGGTTGTTTTGTTTTTGGTTTTTCGTAAAAAAATAAATGATATTGTAAAAAACAATTCGACCACAATTTCCCATTGTCTACAGTCTTATAGACCATAGAAATGACACCATGAACGTTCAAAACTTTGCAGTGGAACCTCTCGCCTGCGGCTCGTGGCTCCACTTGAGTTTTGAACATTTTATGACGTCATTTCTATTGTCTATAAGAGTGTAGACCATGGGAAATTGTAGTCGATTTGTTACAGTCAAAACAGGTCAAGCGTGCCCCCCAAGATTCTATTGATGAAATGATTATTTGAAAAATGAATCCGTTAGTCCTTCCCGAGACAAAACTTTCTCCAAGGCAGAATGCAACAAGTTAAGCTTCCAGGTGATATTCGAGAAGTGGGCGTATTTTGGTACAATTTATGTGATGCCGATCTCTGTAGGTAGGTTTGCTTTCCTACATTCCCTTACAAAATACAATCTCTTGGTGGCTTTCTTTACTGTCAGTTCAACATGGGAATTCCAACATAGGTTGTCTTGTTGCCATAGGCCAGGTAGCTTAAACTTGGATAACCTCTCCAACCATTAGTCATTTATTCGTAAAAGATCTGGCTCGATAGAATTTTCGCAGAACGGGATCCACATATCCTTGGTTTTCTTTAAGTTCAATAGCATGTTATTCGTAGTTGCCCAGTTCTGAAGGCCGTCAAGTACCTTCTGCATATTTGATAATTCGCCATTTGGTATACTTTCTGACGCTGTGCAGTCGTCAGCCTACTTACACATCTTTACGCGTCCTTGCATTTCTACAGGTATAGAATCGTCGAAATCATCTATAAAGATTCCGAACAGTAAAGGGGATATGACAGATCCTTGTGGTACACCCGCCGGGCAAGTCCGCGTTGTTGATAGTTACCTTGCAGAAGAGTTGCAGTCTATACAAAACAGGTGCCTGGATATCATCGGTCATCATCGGGAAACAAAAAACATCCCTTCCAACTTTAGAGGACAGGTGCAACGTAGCGACAAAGCGTGAATTAGAAAGAATTATGAATGTAATATCATAGGTGACGAATTACTCCTTAATTTTGGCGCGAAATTTCAGCGTTAGTTTGTAATTTCACATGTGAAATTACAAAATTGCCATGGCAATTCTTCCGTACGTCTCAATGTCAAGATGGCGACGAAGCTTTAAAATGCCTTGAATGAAGATGTCAGGGCACAAAAAGACGCTTTAGAAACCCTAAACACACAAGAGACCATCAAGAAGGATTTAAGGTCTAAACATTTGAGAGAGTGGAGTTCTCGATCGATACCACCCAGGATGAACATGTCAAAAAGTCAAGATTGCAAACGTAATTCGTCACCCATGATATTAATAGGTAATCAAATGGTACACTCGTGAAATTAGGGAATAATTTCACTTGCGTTTTGTCCAAATCCTAATAATTTCCCTCGCCTGAAGGCTCGGGAAATTATTGGGATTTAATTTGGACAAAACGCGCGTGAAATTATTCCCTAATTTCACTTGTCAACATTTGATTACACATACATATTAAGCACCCAAATCAAATTTTTCTTACTAAGCCAAATACCAGCCACGGCTATAACTTAAGATCCAAACCAGGTTCAGTAGCAATAACAAAGTCAGCAACTCAAAGACATATTTATTCGTAGCAAGAGCTGCAAGACTCTTTTTATGATCTGTATATTTTTACTTACTTTTTTTATTAGAATAGTCACTTAAGCGCATTTCATAGTATATGTTTTTCCACTTTAATTATGCAAGAGGGTCTGGATGGGGTTAACTGACAACTGACATTTGCCTTGGGTTTTACTGACAACTGACAAAGTACCTGATTGTCCCTTATCTTCTACAAAACCCTTTTTTAAGGCCTTAAATATAATAGAATTATATTGTTCCACTCTTTTTTTTTTTTCTCAGGTGTCAGACAATGCGATCAAATGTGCGTTTTTATGGGTAATCTTAGCAGCAAGACGCTCAAGAATCATATTTCGTCAATGACCTATGATCTCAAATTTTTGCCACTCTGAGAACGCGCTTGCATACGATGTCTGCTAATGAGGGTGTTACACAAAAGCAACTGCAAGTTTTTACCAAGGTGATTCAGATACGGCCTTTCTTGATCTTTCTTACTATTATACCTGCCAACTTTTTCTGAGTCAAATGCGTGAGATATTCACCCTGTCATGACCGGGTTTTCCGGAAACGTCCTTGCGATTTCCGAAGATTTCCGACGACTTTCCGAAGACTTCCGAACTTTGCCGAAAATGTCCGCAGATGTTCCGAAGGCGTTTGAGCACTTCCGAAGCTACTTAAAAGACAGCAGTTTTAGGGTGCTTTGATTTCGTAAGAACACAAAAAAGACACAAAGTCATCATTTAACGCCTTTTAGGATTGAATTTTCATTATTTATCATGTGTGAAAGAACAATTTGTCGGGATGTGTGAGTTAGGCGCGAGAAATTGTTCTTCCAGGGTGAGATCGATGTCTTTAGTCCACAGCTCTCACGCATAATGCATGAGAGTTGGCAGGAATACAATAATCTGAAGGTATAAATTTTTATTGGCTTAATGGTTGGAAATGTTGGACTCTAGCCAGCAAAACGCTCGAGTGGAGGAGAGTAACCCAAGACTTGAGAAGTGGAGGGCCACTTGAAATGCTTAAAATAGCAAAACTGATAAAAATTAAGACACTATTACATTAATTTTCGAATTTAACATCTAATTTAAATGAAATGTACCTTAATTTCGGTTCAAAAATATACAAATAAGTTTCATAGTTAATCATTAATAATCATTTAACTGACAACTAACAAAAGGCCTAAAATTTAACTGACAACTGACAAATGGCCAAAATTTTAACTGACAACTGACATTTGTACGCCCCCATCTAGACCCTCATGTGAATCCATTGTATATATTTTTTAAAATAAAGCTTATTATTACTGGGAGTATAAAAATATTGTTCGTTATATCGAGGACTTCGTTCATAGAGGTTCGTTATATCGAGGTTCCACTGTATCAAGCATGGAAATCCTTCATCGCAGTTTTATCGGTCGCATTTCTTGCCTGTTGATATTTCTTTGTTCAGCATGTGTTATTTATGTATACTTTGTCATTAATCATGACCTGTTTGGATCCTGTCGGCGGGCGACCTATTATTTGAAGTAAGTACTGGATTTAACATTTTTGTTATGATCACGATCGGGAAGAACTTGTATATCTCAATATCCAGCCGAGCCTAACCCTCGCTTACCGGGTTTTAGCGCGAGGATCGCGTGCAGTCTGTTGGAGTTTCACGCTTCTCAAACAGCGAATTGTCAGTTTACCGCGGAGTTAGTACGCGTGCTTTAGTGCTTAAATTGGTATTGTACCTGGGAGACCCAAAGAGGGTTTCGTCCTAACTACATTGAAAACGCTTTTTAGGCCATCCAGAGTACTTTTTGATATCTAGAAATGTATGCTGGAAACTGGGGCTCAGTGGACGTCAGTATAACGTGTTTTCGTTTTGGAAAATCCTCCCTCTCCGCCTCCAACGATTTATCTCTCTTTCTCGAAGATTCTGAATGTTTTCTGATGTAGTGCTAGTCTGAAGGTTTTGAATTATATTCTTGAAGATCATCTGAAGAAAGTCTACGATTGTGTCCGTTTTATACATTTATGCCGAGACCCGGGAACTCTTGGAAAACTGGATTTCATCGGTTTTAAGACTGTCTTACGCTGCCTGTTTACTAAAATTAAGCAATGAAACGTGGTCGGGTCGGAGAAGAAGAAGTTAAAGAGTCTTAGAAAATTTCGTGATGAGACGTTATTTTGTAATTTTTTCTAGTCAGGGGAACACTTAGTTCTTCAAGCGTGTAATATATTTTGTAATTATTTTATATTTACTTAAACAGTTGTAAATATAATTAATGCTCGTAATTTATTTTATTATAAGGAGATAGACTAGAAAGAGATAACCTCCTTTATCTCCTTTTCAATTTTCCATGGTTTTAATTTGTGAATAAATAGTTATTATTATAAAGAAAATTGAAGGCCAAGGCTATGCAGTTCCTCCTTCCCCTCCTCTGCCTGGATTTCGGTTAAATGATGATTTCGCCTTCACACGTGTTGGAGTAGTTTTCGCCAAACCCTTGTATGTCATGGATGTATTCTCAGCTGAAGAAAAAGGAGATGATTAAGGCTTACATAGCATTATTCAAAGCTACATCACGATCTGTTCATATGGAAATGGTGCCGAACCTAAGTGCAGAAAGTTTTGTAAGTGCTTTGATTCGATTTAAGGGTTGACGAGGAACTCCTACCTTAAGGTGATTCCCTAGTAAAAGAACCCAACATAGATTGTAGATGAAACTTGGTACACTGATGTAACAAGTCAAGAAGATGATAAAAAGGTAATAAAAAGTGGGGGTCACCTTGCTCGTTTTGACGTCACAATGCTGACAAATACGGCTATTTTGGACCCTTTGACAAAAACCGCGCGCAGCCCAAAACTAGACAAAAAGGAAAGGTTTTTTTCAATGATGCATGTGGTATCGCACACAATTGGACTTTAATGTATTGTTTATCCCCTTACGTACCATAAAAATGTCTTTTAACCCATTCGCCCCTGAACCGCCCGTAACCGCCCGTGCGGATCCACGTCCTTTCTACCCTTTGTGACGTCATCAGTTTTAACGGTCAAGGACAACTTTTTCCGCTAACTTGGGAAGAGTGAAGAGATCTTTCAAACCATACCAGAATGAGCACAATTCAGTCAAGGACACCGGAGAAAGAGGCAAAAAACCATGTAGCATTGCCCTGAAAATCTCCATGAAAATCTTGTTCCATTGCTTCCTACCTTTCCTTTAACCTAATCCTAAGATCCTAAAAGCTTTCCTAAAAACTATTCCCACCAAAATGAAGCCTACTAAACGTCCAGCAAGAGAAAAAAAAAATGAGGCAAGAAAAGCGAAAAAAGAGGGGAGGAGAGAAAGCGAAAAGTCAAAGTCAAGACTGCTGTGTCACTCGAAATTTTGCTTTCTGCGCATGCCCGAACTTCGCAAGCTGATATTTTGCATCTGGATCAGAAGGCCATGAAGTCTACGACCTGTAAACCGGTTTGAGGTAAGTTTTAGCTCTTTATAGCACGACAGTGACCAGAAAACCACTCGACTAGCTTTAAAACGCGTTTTTCGGCAAAATCTCCAGGAGCGAATGGGTTAATGCCCTTGTTTTTACTTTACGCTCCAAAGTAGAATTAAATTGGACACGCGCTATTCGACACGTGATAGCTCAATCCGTACAATTTAGTAAAATTGCCACAAAACTGAACATAGATTTGTGTCAATTTTTTTCTCACCGAAAGGAAGCACTGTCCTTATTAAAATCATGAAATAAAAAATGGGGGTCACCGTGTTCGTTTTTGCGGTAGAGCTGCAGGAAGTGCGCACCAAATGCATTTTCCTTGATTTTTGAGAGAGGACTAGGGCGAGTTTCAAAAAAAGAATGTATGTGAAAGGGGGAAGAAAGTATTAAAAAATCTGTTTTTACAGAAATTACATCGAGATATCACATTTAGTACACAATGTGATAAAGAAAGCGTTTAAATGAAAATCAAAGTGAATAAGCACAAATTAAACATCCACTATCGAGGTTCTCCGTGAGGAAGTCGAACTCAGCAACACGCGTACTGCTTACGTTATGCACATTCCCACCACATTGAGTCTAACCTCGGCAAGAGACAACCACAAGCAAAAATTGCAATAGCATTTCTCTTCGGTCAACTTCATTTCAATAATGTTACTTCACATGCTCTTTTTTACGGAGGCCATCTTGTTATGCGCAGTAAGAGATGCGCAATGCAAAACCAGGGAATCACCTTAAATGCCTAGTGACAATGGAAAAACCTTAAAGGATTCACGAGTGTAGGCTTATCCGTGTCAGCGGCAATATTTGCTTTTCCGAACAGATATTTTACAGTCGAGAACACATGCAGTCATCGGGTGCCCCTGACTTACGGACTGGTTCTCATCAGTTAAAATAAAGGTAGATCAAGTTTTCGTGACCCGTAGTGAAATGCTAGGGTCGATAAGTCCGTTTGAGAACATTTTGCGGATGTGTTTTAGGGTCACTCACAACGCAAAATCAAGCCGAACTAAATCAAACCAACTTTAGCGGAATTCCCTAAATAAAACGACCTAAAGGCTGTTTTTGTGTGCGACTGCAGTGAAGAGAACTCTGTGTGATGACTGGAATATTTGTTTTTGTTTGCCTTTACTCATGCAATCTGTGAGTAACGGTAGAAAAAAACTGACAACCATTTTTGTGCCGATTTCTGCAAAAATGTACGTGATATAGGCATTTCTAGTGATTTGTGTTCTGCAGAGATTACTGGCAGTGCCATTCGTATATTAATCATCAGTGGATACTCGGCCCATAGGCACTGTAGTGGACTCGATACGTCAGAAGGAAGTGCCCCGGAGTGTCTCAAATGGTTTTATCTCATTCTTAGAGGCCTATTTGGTTAATTTGAAGCTACCCTCAAAGTTATTATCAATCTGCTCTGATGTCTTAGGGAATATTTGATCGTCTCGAAACTGTTTCAGGTTCCCCTTTTTGTCTCATCCGGAACTAGGCCGAAACTTTCAGGAGACCATTTCTTAACAATCATTGCAATACAGTGAAACCTCTATTAAGCGGACCCCCAATTAAGCGGACACCCTCTATTAAGCAGACACTATAAGCCAGGTCCCGAAATTAACGTCTTATATTTACCTTTATAACGAACCCCTATTCAGCAGACAACTCTATTAAGCGGACACAGACACTAAAATAAGTAGCCTCCCCGAAGACGAACCCCAAAGGCTATAAAATAAGGTGTATTTAGCTAATTTCTATTGTTAACAATCGCTATTAAGCGGACACCGGGCTGAATTGACAATAGCAGTGTTGGATCACGTCCTTGAAATACGGACTGAAGTCAGTTAATGTTTTTGCATTTACAAACACATTAAAGTTGGTAATGAAAGGTAATAAACTTGAACTCTGGATAGCTTCTTTAACAAAATGCAACTTTATCACAGTACGGAGTAACCGTTGAATATTTAACAATGAATGTATGAGGTTGAGTATCTTACGAAGAATTATGGAGATCGAGGAGGGTGTTATCCGTCGATCTCGAGGCCGTAGGCCGAGGCGGATAACACCCTTCGAGATCTCCATAATTCTTCATATGATTTCAGGTACTGGATTCCAGTCTTTGTTAGTGGAACTTGGATACTGAATTCCAATTGTTAGTGGGATTCTGGATTCCTTTAGCTGTATTCCGGATTCTAAAGCCCAGGATTCCGGTTCCACAAGTAAAGTTTTCTGGAAATTCCACAAGCAAAAATTCCCCGGATTCCGGAATCCGTATTCCCTTACATTAGACGAAACTGCCTACGCACTCGGACCAGCCCAAGGTCCAGTTATTTTATATCTTCTTCCTTTTTTTGTAACAGGAGCAAACAAGTCAACACAAGCAGTCTTTGGTCGGCGGCTGAGAATGAAACTAAATGTTTCCCACAAAAGCAGATTCTTTTTCTCAAAACGCACAAAACTGGATCGAGCACCATGGCTAACATCTTCTTTCGTTATGGAGACGCCAGGAATCTTACATTTGCTCTAGGGGATGACACCATTCTCGGCTGGCCTGAGAAATTTCACATTCTCCACCCTCTCCGTACGTTTGGCAAAGCTCCTGATATACTCTGCAGTCATGCAAGATTTAACAAGGAACCAATGAACTGGCTTTTTCCACGAAAAACTAGCAAGTACGTTACAATTCTCAGAAACCCTGTAGACAACTACGAGTCTGCTTTCAACTTTGCTCAACTAGGAAAATCGTTTGGTTTGGGAGTTACGCTCGACTCCTTGCAAAAATTTCTAAATAAACCAATACAATCTTATGACCATTCTCGTAAGGCGAGTATTGTATGTTTGATTTGGGTTTGAGGTTTGAGTATTTCCAAAACCTCACAGCTGTTAAAGAGTACATTCAGTTCCTTGACAATGAATTTGATCTTGTCATGATTATGGACTACTTTGATGAGTCGCTGCTGTTAATGAAGAGATTGCTATGTTGGAAGATAGAGGACATTTTGTACGTAGAGCTCAATGAGCGACAAGACAAGGAAAAAGCTACTCGTTTAAGTGCAAGAGTTAAAGAAAATATAAGGCGATGGAATAAAGCAGACGTTTTGTTATTCAATTATTTTAACGCAACGTTTTGGAGAAGAGTAAAGAAAGAAGGACCAAGCTTTTATGAGGAACTGAGTACTTTTCGTCAGAGAAAACAGGAAATACAGCAATTATGCTTGATCAATGGTACTCGAATCCAAAGAGCTTATCATAACAAATTTGTAAAGGGCTATTCAATTAGAAATGATCTTGATGAAAATTCAAAGCGCCTCTGTGAAAACTTAGTCAGAACGGAGAATGATTTCCTCGCACATCTCAGGAGAAAACGTATGGCGAAACTAAGAGAAACTGGGATTGACAAGCATGACAAAATTAAAAACGAAGGTGAATGGCACGTGGCAAAGGATTTGCGATATGTTCCTCTTCGAGCTCGTCGAATAATGCGTAAAAGATTTAGGCCACCTTAAAACTGTTCTTGTCTAAGTACACTGTGTGGCAGAAAAATGGATTTCTCAGAGCCTCGTTCCCGGTGTCTTTCTTAGGAATAAGGTTGACCAAGAGACTATAAAGGGGACAGAGAGGCCATCCCCCATATACACCCTATTCCATAGGTAATTCGTCTCGAGTTATTTTTAGAATCGGGATAAAGTTACCTCGCGCGAGGCGTGGATGTTTCGTGGAGGTTTCGCATGACCAAACGTCGTGCAAAACATGTCGGGCGAGAGGCAATTAAAGCGTAAAAAGATCAAGAGCATTCCTGAATATTGAAGCGAAATGAGTCGGCGCTCACTTGGGAAAAAGGAATCGCTGGACTCTTTGACAACCCGTGAAATCAGTTTAACTCGAAGTTGTCGTAACCTCAGTGCTTTAATAAAATGAGAAATTTCGCCGGTCTATTGAAACCGGTCGTTTGTACAATTTAGGGAGTTTAAGATCCAACGACGCGGACGACAACTAGAACATCAAAAAAACAATAGGCTTAATTAGCAAAAAAACAACTTCGCACGTGCAACACACTTTTTTGTTCATTTCTTTCCCGTTTTTGCACGACTACGACGTGAAAATGCCTAATTTCGCGTTTTATGGAGGACGTAAATAAGCAACGACGAAATTTTATTTCTCTTTCTGAGCTTGAATATGGTCCCTTGAAATTCAGCTTTAGGAGGGTTCGCCTACAGTTGACAAAGTAGGTGGGTAGGAATAATCGCTATAAAGACTGAAAAAAATAAACATCAAACCAGAAATTGCTCTCTTCAAACTGTAAATTATAAATGATCCTGAGAGAATATTCAGTGTGTTAAGGATTTCCCTGCTCTACTGTTAGCTCTATACAAGAGAGGAAGGGCGATTCTTTTTTAATTTCGGTTTCGCTGACACAGCTTTCGCAGAAATCTTGCTGTAGTCGTTTTCGTCGACAAAAGGAATAGCAAAATCGCTCTCCGCGTCTTCCCCCACTTTGTTTTGCGTCATTTCGTGAAGGACGCGTGGCTCTCAGCGTGGGTCATCCACGCAGAACACATTCGCGCTATGTGATTGGCTGTTGTCTAATCCCCCTTGAGATCTGTGGTGTTAAAAATAACTCGAGACGAATTACCTATGGAATAGAGTGTATATGGGGGATGGCCTCTCTATCCCCTTTATAGTCTCTTGGGTTGACTAATTCAAAGTAACCTTTGTGAATTGCTCCAAATACTAATGAAGAGCGCTGAAGGTTAAAATGGCAACTCATTTGGTAGTAGTATGGTCTAGTATTGTAGGAGCGGCAGCGTGACCGAGCGGTTACGGCGCTGAACTTGCATTTTTGAGGCCCCGAATATTCACGTCCTGCCCTGACCGCTAGCTGGATTTGTTCGCGGAAGTGCCAAGTTCAAATCCTCGACCACGCTTGTAAATAGCCAGCTGGTTTGCCTTCGGTCATTTGGGGTTCTTAACCCTATTATGTTTGATTTGAATTACTCGTTTTTGTCATTTGCTCGGCCCCAATAGCATAAGTGCTATAAATACTGCCGAGGGTAAGTGTGAGTAAAAGGAATTATATTATCATTATAGACCCCTCCCCTAGGATTTGGGTCGTTCATAAAGTAGCCTGAGTAGCTGGCGATTTTGTTTGGCGAGAGCGTAAATAAACCTTTCAGCTTCATTGTCCCGCTTTTGGTTGAAAGGACCTTATGCCGGTGCCTAAAAGAGGAACCTCAATCATAATACAATTCTAGGCTCTCCCACTGTTTATTTCATAATACCCTTTAAGTGACAGTGATTATTATTATTTCCAATCCCCACACCGTTGACATATAGCTCGGTTGACTGAGCTCACGGCATTTGTATCAGTTTTGCACCTGTATATTCAGTTAGTTAGGGAAACAAGTGATCAATAAGTCCATAGCGTCCTTATACTGCAACGCCTGTAGCACTACCTTCAGTCGAGGAATAGGAATCTGTGAAAATAAGACATACAGAGGAGTATATGTTAGGTACATGCCGCGAGCAAGCTGTCCGGGCTGTTCTGGCGGCGGAGAGGATAAGGAAGGAGAGCTTGCAATACGTCTCTCAAATTTGAATATCTGCATCGAAAGCGTAGATGCGAAATGCTGATTGGCGGAGATGACATTAGTAATAACGTTATTACCCCTTGGTACGTGTACATTCCAGCTCGTTTCCGCTTCGCGCTGATTGGCGGAAAACTGACAGCTCAGACGACAGGGAGAGTCACAGGAGAATTGGATGTGGAATTAAAATTCCAGATTTGTAGTCGGAAGCCCCTCCTTCCTTTTCCTCCCGCCCCCAGAGCGCCTCGGAGAGCTTGCTCGCAGGCTAGTTATGAATCTGCACCTACTAGCAGCTGATTGAAGTATATTATTGTGATGATTCATTGACTTCATAAGCTGATGTCTATCAGCTAATCAGATTAGGGGGAAAACTGTTCGCTCTAAGTTACAAACGCGATCCTTAAGCTAATCCTTGTTTACAACACTTAACTATTCACAAAAGAAGAAAAGAAAACAAATATAACGACGCTGGCTTTGTCGCTGCGGTTAATGTTCTCACAAGACAGGATTTTGAAATTCATCGCTCTGTTTGAAATAAATAAATAATTCAATAATTCAATAAAAGAAGGAGAGAAAAATTTATAAACTTTTTCTTAACTTACCGCACGGGCCTGCATTGCAAATTTCGGTTTTCTCCGTGGAGCCCTCGCATGGTTTGCCTCCGTACTGTGGCGAGGGATTGGTACAAGTCCTTTTCCATTTTTTGACTCCTCCACCACACGTCTGACTGCAGCACTCCTCCACCCAGGGTGTGAAATTGCCATCAATAGCTAAGTGCAAGAAAAAATTTTAGAATGTACAAAATCTTAGGAGTAGAGCTTGTCCTTGAGAGCCTGATCTCGCTCTAAAGCCCCCGAGTACACAGACAAAATTTTCAGCCCCCCCCCCCCCCCCTCTAACATCTTCACAACTTTTGGCCTTATCCGTGTTCTCTCCATACCTCCATACAAATAAATCAAAAATAAGCGAAAACCGATCCTAAACAGAAAGCCTTTAAGCGTTCAAAATTTGTACAAGTATGTTTTCGACTATTGATATCACAACCATCACTTCATTTCATCACACTGTAACTACACTATCCCTTCATAACCAAATTAGCACTTCCAGCACAATACCTCACTGCAACACATAAAATCACTTTTACCTCCTAAAATTATTATTTTTTGTTACTTCATATTAAATTCTACGAGAAACAAGTTTCAGTGATTAACAAACTACATCCATTATCTTGCCAATTCACGTCCAATATCAGACTCCACGCTTTCCACTTCACACATCTCAACCAAACCCTAAATTATACAGCGCTACTGCTCTACTCACACATCCCTAATAGACTTCTAATACACATAAAAATCTTAAACTTCACACACGCTAGTACATCAAAGCCCAAACATACGCTCCCCAGCGCCCTATTGTTATTATAACAACGAATGATGAATGAATAATAACCGTTTATTTCTACACGGTTAAAAACATCAGTCTAAAATAGAAAATTAATTAAAAATTCTCAAAAACTGTTTTACATATTTGCCGTGTGGTAGTACTGATCAGAAAACCATCTATAGGAACAATACACCACTGTTGGCCAAGAAATTCTGCATTTCCTCTTAATAACTTTTTAAAGAACCCATTTGCACTAAGACTCTTACATCCCTTTCGCACACCGCATCAAAATAGAACAATTGTTCCTAATCACGGGCTTTCCAAGATACTGTGCATGTTATTCCAGATTAAATCGTCAGCTCTAATTACTGATTGGGCAGCTCTGAAAGAAAAGATGCATAAATCTCATCAACAGAACAATATTATTCTAGATATTTTCACTCTTCTCTGTAAATCTCCACAATCCCGAAAGTAGAGAGTTAACCTTTATGCCAGTTAAAAAGTCGTATCGTCTGACTGATGAAATTAACACAGAAGTTGCACTCATCTCCCCACCCACCCCCCCCCCCCCCCCCATTTATCCATCAGTGCTGCTTAAGGATTTGAGTTCTCACGGGTCTGGGAATCGAACTCGGACCTTTTGCACAAACGCTGCCCTCCCCCGGTGGGGTACTCAACAAAGTTTTATATACCAAGGTCCAAAAAAAACAAAATTTTATCTTACCAAATGCTGCATGTTGAGTATCAGTACTGGTTTCAACCTTCCACCTTAGTAGGAGGTATTTTTTTCAACAAGAATCATGTTGGGAAAATGTCCTCGTGTACCTTCTCCTGGCAAATGATATACCTAGTTTAGAACTTTGCGTCCCTTTTAACTGCCTTAAATTCACTCTCCTTAATTAAGATACAAATAAACCTCAAACCAGAACGTTTTCCGACATTTTCACAGCCATAAAATGCATCAGTTAGTCATTTCGGGACTTTTTGCCGACTAAAATGACAGAATTCTCAACCCTTTCATAAACCTGACGCCTGCTGAAAACGGTACCTTTTTCGGGCGAAGCCTACTCGTGGAAGCCCTTTATAGGGAATACCCTCCGGGATTCCCACTAACCAGTTTCCAATCCTTACTTCTGATGTTTCATTTGCTCGTGCTCGTATATATGTTGCGCTCGTCGTATCTTGGAAGCAATTTGCGCATTCTCTCCATCTTGAGTGGAGAACGAAGAGAGCCGCGAGAAAACGCGTGCTGTCCACCTTATTAGAAGGTATTCTTTAACTAGATTGTTGGGAAAATGTCCTAGTGACTTTTCGTTCATAGTCTAAGAAATAGAGTCTGGCTATGTTCACACTTGACTTCCCAAGCATAGCGCCCGAGTAAAATAAACACTTGGCACTAGAGATGTAAACGGTACCCAATAGCTGCTATCAGTTGCATGGGCTTCTGTTCTCTCTGTGCACGAGTTTACCGTTAGTACTGACTGAGGCATCTCTAGTGATCCATTGATTTGAAATGCTCCCTGCTACGCTCAATTTAATTTATTACTGCGTTGGAAAACAATACGCTACATAAGTTTAAAAGATGCGCGTGCACGCATCTATAGAGAAAGCGTCAGATTGATGTACTTGACCTGTTGATTAAGGTCAAGCTTTTCAGGATTTTCTCATCAGGGAAAAGCCTGACCTTAATCAACAGGTCAAGTACATCAATCTGACGCTTTCTTTATCATCTATTAATTCCGTTAACCTTAAAATTTATTAACGGCGTTTGAAAAATTAAGGGGAATAGGGAAAGTGCGCATGCACCGCTACATATCAAGTTTCCAGCGTGTACCATGGACACCTTTCCGTGGAGGGAACAAGTCAGTCCCTTTTCCCAATATACCGAAATATGTACATGGGGATGAAAAATAATTAATTAATTTACACTGTCCTTACGTTAATTCAATCAGTTAGCGAAGTTAAGCCTGATAGGCTTAGTTCTTTTCTTACCTTTAACAATTTCATAAACATAGTTGGAAAATAGCGCTTCAGTACATGCCAAACTGTCGTTATCTGAGCATATCTCAAAAGCTGTGTTTCCAGGAGTAAAAAGGGTGGTTACGCAGTTGTCTCTTGGCCCATACAAATTGTATCTCTTGATCGCGTCACTGCTGCTCCAGCATTCTCCGTAGTACTGGACGCCGATGTAATCGTAACCTTTGTCTTTAGCTGTTATTGCACAGCGACAAGAAAAACTGAAGCACAAAAATATTTGAAGGGACTTGAACGCAACGCAGAGTTTCATTTAACATTTGTTGGCTACTTTGCAGTGATTACATGAGAACCCTATCATACGAACCCCCCGAAAATGTATTAAAAAAATATATGCGTTTTTCTGTCGTAAAGAAAATTTCCAGTTATTCCTTCATTCTACAATTCGATCCCCAGAGGAGGCGGGATTACTGCGCAGTTAAACTTCAACTTCAACTTTTATTTAAATTCGGAAATATATTACAAAAAATACATTGGTACTAGCATGCAGTTAGTGAGGCTATTCGAGGCAGGCCAGTCTGGATAAATACAGAGAAATCAGACGTTATATCAATATATTTTACAATGAATAAATAATATATTCTACTTAAATACAAAGTATTGGAGTGAATTATAAAAATAAAATAAGATGAAAATAAAGGACAAGAGAATTACTTTTTCATTTTCACAGTAATCGTATCTACATCAATATAGGAGTCTAAAAAATGAACGAGGAATTTTTCGTGTGCTTGAAATTTTCTGTTCCGGGATTTTTTGAGTTGGAAAAATTTTATATGGGGGCCTTATTTAAGTAGGGAATATCTTTGAAGTATGGTTGTCGAGTACCGCGCGCGTTCGCCGGCCGACCTCTTTAGTTCCAGACTAAAAGATGGTGGTAAATTGAATTTATCTACTCAGCGGGTGAACGTGGATGGGAAACGGGAGACGAGTACCGAGAACTTACCCGTACTCGTTTTCCCGTAAAATAGCCGGCCGAGACTATTAGATACACCGTTTCCTTGTACGGGTAATTTACCCGTTCCCATAGTGGTAAATACGGCTAAATTACATCTAACCCTTACGAAACGGCTGGGCTGTTGGCTAGAAAGGTGATGCCGCCATCACATCTGGCAAATCATGGTTGACTACTTGGCAAACATGTTTGCCTACCTACCGTACCTGAAGACAGAAACGGTGTATTTTAAGGTCCCTAATGAGGAAAACCTTACTTTACGCTTACATAAAACACCCTTAGCTCCCGGAAAAGAAGTTCGCTAACTAGACTTGATACCGAACAAAAATACTTACTCAGGCAAGTATGTATTCCAGTTTTTCCAGTCAATCGATTGACCAGTGTATATTCTTTGACGTTTTGTCTCGATCTGTAAGCAAGAGCTCTGGCATTGCTCGCTTTGACGACGGGGCTTTGAAATCACCATAACAACCGACTTTCCGAAATTGCAACCCTGATTTGCAAGCTGTATATGAACCAAGATGGAACAAAGCATAATATTTAGATAGGAGACGATATGGAGTCGTGTGGAAATTACAAGTAACAGATTGTGTAATACAAAGTACCTTAGGCCCGAATTACTCCTTTTTACTCCGTTTAAGAACGTCATTCTAATTTATTTTGGCGCTGAGGCTGAGCTTCAATTACTTTGTTTTCTGATTTGAGCCTGAAAAGACTGAACGTTCTTGACATGTTCATTTTAAGTGTGGTAATAGAATTTAGAAGTTTTATTAAGTACACGCAGGCTAATTCAACTACGAACCGAGGTAAACTTCAGTATGTCATACAATAAGAAAACCATTTATGCATAAAATAAGGAGGGGGATCTCTGAAATAATGCCTTTTCGGCTTAGTTTGAGTATGGTGCGGGCGGGGAAAAGTGGGGGCAACTTTTGCGCTGATGTTGCTGCCAGGGTCGTGGTTGCCTAAGCTCTCTTAAGGGATGTATTTTGCTTCTTGACACTAAGGGACGAAACTGAAAAAGCATGGTTTCAGTAAAAAGATCCCTTGATCAAATGTCGACCGAAATTTATGAGAAACAAAATAATGGTGTGATATGCTCTGATGAAGTAGAATTTTAAGGCATTTTCTTGTGAAAGGGATGGAAACATTTTCATTGCGGTTAAAACAAAAGAGAAATATTGGTGCTACTTACTCAATATTTGGGAGTTCACTGTGGCATATAATATACAAGGTATTAGCGGTTGTAGGATAGTCATCATCCTGAACCTGTAAAAAATATAAAAAGGAGGCTTGTTTTCCTAAGAGACTTTATTTAGACGTAAAGTGGTAAGTAGTATTCTTCCATTGATATCGCTTTGGAGAAAAAAGAAACCCTTTAGCTTTGTAAAAGTTAAATATTTAAGGAACTCAAGCAAGTTAAACAAAAGAGAAAGACAAGTTCAATTGATTATACAGCGGGTATGAGAAAAAAGTGCGCTCCAATCGTTTCAGTTCGACATGCTGTCTTTTATTTTACTCTAAATTTTATACTGCAATTTTTTTTAGTTCTTAGGCTTTGATGTGTGGTGGGGAAAATGCGATTAACTGAGTTGGAAACGGGAAAATAAGAAAGCGATGCTGAATGTTATTAACCAACAGCCTGAGAATACCGGGGCCGACTCAGCTTCTGGTCTCAAATAAAATCTCATGTCTATAGACATTTTAAAGGGACAGTTATCGGTATTTCTGCATCTACCTGGCGGTAGAGTCAGCAACTTTAAGCAGCTAATGTTACAACGAAGAGGAAGCTGTTGATACACGTACTTTCAAGTGAAAGACATGAAACTACCTTGACTTGTTTTTTAGCAATCTCCAGCAATCGCGTTTGCAGTTAAATTAACAGCACCAGCAGCCCAGTAGATAATAAAATTAAGTTCTGCGTCGCATCTCAGTGGCTTGCTTTTATAAGTAGAAAATGTGTAGATAACTATTGATCTATGAAGTGTGATTTTTTGATTAAATTAAGCATGACTGAATCGACACAATGGCCAGATTAAATGTTTCAGAGGATCAGCTAATGGGCGAAGTTAGAAAGCTGTCATGAGTTATCAAAGTGCCGGAATTAACACCTTTATATGTTTCGGTGATTAGCCGGTAATGAAGGTGAATCATTTTTCTGAACGAATGTAAAAACACCTGATAGTTTCTCACAATGTATTTTTTCACACATTCTACATTGCAGTAAGTTAATTGGAATCGTCCTTGTAGGTAACGTTAAACTCAATCAATCGTTCACAAATAACGATATTCCAAAATTTGTGAATTATTTACTTTTCAGAATAACCGTTGCAAGAATTTTGTCCCTGATCCTACGTTATAACTAAACCATAACTCCCAAAATGGTCAGAATGAAGCTTATACAGACTACAAAAAACAGATCACCCCAGACGAATATTTTGTTGTCGACGGGATCCGCGATCACTGTTTTCATACCGAAGATACTCGGTCTACTTTCGAAAGAAAATTCCTTTCCCTTTTTGACATTTTCCTATATCCATTACTAAAACTCACCAAATATGTACATTTATTATTTTCAAGCTTATTTGACCGTAATCTTTACAGGCCACCCACATTAATATTCAGAGCAAAATTTCCATTTTAGTTTTTCAGTGGCTGGGCTACGGGGACTGGAATTATACAATGTAATAATATTACTTCTCTCTGTAATCTCGTATGCTGAACTTGGTATAGGGGTGATGTGAATTCTGTGAGAACTAAAAGGTGTGTAACCATTTCAAACAGCACTCAGAAGGTCTTTTGCAGTAAGCAGTCAATTGAATTAACACTGGTATGACTTTAAAGATGCACTAATCTATATTGACTTGTAACATTTCAGTAACATCTGAAATCTTTGTGCTGCATTGAAATATTAAAAAATCTTCATGAGGAAACCAAACATTATCGTAGCGCGTGATTATCACAATGTTATCACAAAGTGTTTTCCGTTTGAAAAAAGTTACTAAAAGGAATAAAAAACTTAGGGATAGGATTTACTATGACAGAATCCAAATCTGGGGAATAAAATTGAATTTCAAGGTGAATCAGAGTCGTAAAATGGATATTTGACAAAGAATTGAACTCATCTAAAAATTTTCGGCCAAACTCTGAGACTTGCTGTGGATTAAACTGAGAGACGGAACTCAGATACGATTTGAATGATTCCAGTTTAACTGAGTCATGAGTGAACGCACGCCACAAGGCAGCTAACTGAATTTTTAATTCCAGTTTTACTTTAATTTGCCCCGATTGTGCACAAACGTTACCTTCCGCTGATAGGAAAAATCATCGATTTGATTTGGGCGGAAGAAGCTTGTAATTCATGGAAAACGTATAAGAGACATACCAGCCTTGTCAATACGTACTTGACAAATACGAGGAGCCCAAGCCTGACTCCTTTCTCCCCGATGGCTTGTATTAACTGATTTTTGGGCCCAGTTTATAATATTCAAAGACAGATTAGCTCTAAGTCTGGGTTAAATTCTAATCCGGACTTCTCCTCCTCTTGCTTAGACGCATTTTGTGGGAGAAATTTCTCGAATTCTTTGTCGGAGCATCCAGTGAACAATTTGTACATAAAAAGATTTGATGAGTGAATTTACTTTTTAAGCTTTCATATCTGATTTTAATTTTCTCACTAACCCTGGGTTATCTTAATCCAGCTTTTAACAAACCAGTCCCGGCCCCGTTTTCTGGTTCAGAAGGGTGGATATATCTTCATGCGGCTGTTTGAGCAATAAAGATTGAAATTCCTGCGCAGCATAGTTACTTAATGTTAATTTGAAAATTGCCCCGGGTAAAATCGACGCTGTTCAAAAGTGTCTTAACCGACGTTTCGGCAATACGCCCCTTGGACATCTCCCATGATGATGCGCCTTATTTGCGCCCCCCCCCCAAAAAAAAAATTTTGCATAAGCATTGTTTTCAATTTCTCTTGAGACGGCTAGAACACATAAGAGAAAAGAATCGGAAATGAAAAACAAAGGTTATGCAAAATTTTGGGGGGCAAATACTGGGTCCCGGGGGGACTCCGCATATGAAAAGGGTGGGGATGCTCGTCGGAAATTTTGAATTAAACCCCTAAAGGAGACCAATCTGGGCGTGGCCCAACCTTTTTTGACCCCTAAAAGCGATCATTTTAAACTTTGATTACATGAATCGAGTAAATAAGACGAATTGAAAAAATACAATTTTTTAATATTTCTTCGAGTGCAACCCTAAAAGAGACCTTTACGCCTAAATATAATAGTGTTTTGCCCAGAACTCCCCAAGCGAGACCAAAATCCGAAATTTACACCCCTAAGCGAGACAACGAGCATCCCCACCCCTTTCATATACGGAGTCCCTCCCCCCCTCCCCGGGATACTGGGGTGCCTTCTTCAGGGTACAAGGCTAAATAACGAGTTCCTTGCAGCTTGCCCGAAGTCTATAATCCCTGTCCCGATTTTACAAATTTTTTGTTAGAGTGTAAACTGCTATATCTCACTGAATGGACTCAAATTCAAAGGAAATCTATACAAAACTTCACTTTTTCCCCTTCATTTACCATGAAACATTCAGTTGCCTTGTTTGGGGTGATTGATGAGTGTAGGGCTTTGCATGACAATTTTTTCATCTTTGCCCAATTGCTTCAAGGAACCTGGTGCCAGGCCATCGTTTGTGTCCACATGCAACTCTCCTTCCAAGAAAGAACAGCTATGTAGCAGACTAATAGACTGTAGTCACTTGGTTTCATACTTTTAATAGGCAATCTTAACACTGTTTGCCATTAGCGAGAGTTAGCCACAGTACCTGGCAAGCCACTGGTCTTTACTGCAAGGAAACGTTAACAGAGGCACCCAACGACGGTTTCCTCCTAAATACACTGTTAACACTTTTTTGGCTATCCAGAGTTGCTCTTAGATCTCAAGAAAATACGTTCTTAGAATCACTATAAAATTTGCATCTGTTAGGCCATTTTAGGGGAACTTGAGTCTTTTCGAAAAATTACAAGGGCTTCAGTATTATAATTTGCCCAAAAATTTTAGATGTAATAATGTAACATATAATACGAAGGTGAGAATTTTTTTATTTCTCTCTCCATCACATTTTTTTATTCGAAAATTTTAGGTTTCCTTTTTCTACGAAAAAAAGACTAACCTGGGAAGTGAAATATGAAAAATTAAACTTCAGAAAATCGTAGGGAATTTATTAGATAAGCTTTGAAAATTGTACATGAATGGAATGGTCATGTAGAAAATTTTTAGCTGTCCTCAAGTAACAGAAAATGCTAGGTAATATTTGCTTCTCAGAACAGATATTTTACAGAAAACATTCATTGGGTGTCCCTGACATTAACTCCAAATTATGTTCCCACCAAAATGATTTTGTCCTATTAGTACACTAGTCTCCCTTACAGCTGTTTTTGTCTTGCCGTGCGACATTCCTCCCTAACTTTGTGGGAAGGAGCATTGCGTGACAAGCTGGGAGACTTTCAGTACACCCTCTGCTCTCTCTCACTCTGTAGGGCGGGTAGGAGAGAACCCTGGGAATGAGGTTGTGAATGCATCACTTTAGTGGATTTTACTCTTCTTCTGCATGTGTTCTTTCCCATTCAAATCACCCAGAAAAAATGCTCTGGTAGCTCCTTAATGTTGACGACCAAACTGCTGCATGGTTTTGACATAAAATAGGGGGGAAAATTACACCACAAAGAAATAAAGAGAACTCAGATAAACTTTACTTTCTCCATAAACAAGCAATAATACATGCTGAGCTCTTTCTGAACTACACATGGATCAAATATTGATATTTAAACTACTCGTATGTACAATGAACGTTTGAAAATTATGGTTGGGTTTATCTGAAGAATCAATGTTTATAGATAAATTTTCAATGCCACGTGAGTCTCGCTTAACGTACTGTGAACACAAGGAGAAAGCCTTGCTTAAACAAAGATAATACTGTAAGACAAAAATAATTTATACACAGTCAGTGACATTTTTCTGAAACCGAACTTTAACTCTTATGGACCATACCAGATAAAATACAAATGCACAGCATGTAAGTTGACGATTTTCTCTAAAGTTAATTTAGCATACAGGATTCGTAAGTTGGGACCATATACTTGATGTTGATGAATGCATCGGGACCTCCACGTCGTTCGAGCGCCTCGAGAGTTTCTTGAATCAAGTCACCGACATTCTCTCTTTTCTGTTGGCTGTAATCGATTCCGTCTCCAGAATTGATATTAAAATTCTTGAAGATGTTTAAGATCGGAAGGATTTGCCTGTAGTAAGGAACAAGTGCTTCGCCGACCATATCGCCCGAGACTACAAGATGCTGCAACGCTTTCAGTGTGGTGCAAATCACAACGCGGTTTCGCGTATTCAGGGCTTTCTTGACCGGAATAATGAGCTGTGGAATAACAGGAAGAACTTTGTTTCCACCTCCGTGCTCCAACATGTCGTGCACTCCTTGTCGAGCAAAGAAATCGCAAGGGTGCGCTGTTTCGGATAATCCTTCAAAGAAAAGCGGAAGGTAATGATGGTAATCGAGCCTCTCAATTTCTACCTTCCATGCTATCTTGTTTCCCTTCGTGTCGTGCTCCAACGCGATGGGAAAATCGCCTCGAAGATAGCATCTTCTGAAACTTGTTCTTTCTGATGGCCTTGATTTGAAAGCTCCGGCACTAGGAGCAGGAACAACCTGCGTTTAAAATGCAAAGAAAAATCTTAACTTAGCAACCTACTGAAACTTGAATGCCTGTAACATTTGACCCTACACCATTCTTTTCCCTTGAATTTTATAATTCAATAACTTGGACAAAGTAACCTTACCACTGCATTTGTTAATCTTGACTTTGTTGTAAAAGGTTCAGCAGTGATTGAAGCTTGAATGGCCCAGACGTTTTTATCCTTTTCTTCCTGGGAAAATAAGAAGAGGAATAAGCTCTTGGCAAAGCTCACAGAAATCACTTCGAATGATCTTTTATCGGTCTCAAGCTTACTTTTTCCTTTGTCTTTCCACGAGTATTGTAAACTGGGTATTCCTTCGTTTGCTGCATCACGTTCATGTACATTGTTGATGCAGAAAACTTCAAGATCTCCTGAACAGAATTACACTTGGAACAATCTGATGGAACAACTTCGCAGCATATACAAGAAATACTAAGCGACGAGATCTGTTTGCTTTTTTGCATGTTACCATAGTTACTTTGGACCGCAATACCAAATAAGGCACGTGCTCTACCTTTTCGGTGCTGTTAGCTGTCTTCTTGAATATGTCCCTCGTAGTGCCAGTGCGTGAAACTGAGTCCACGGATTGCAGATTGTGAGCAGCGGATTTACATCAACACAAGACGGAAAACATGGCGGTCCCAGTGAGTTTGAAAGCTATTTCTCCATACCTGAAAACCGCTCAAGAATACGACAAACGCGATCCTGTTGTTGCTTATTACTGTAAGTATAGCTTGAAATATTTTTTTGGTGCTGTGAGGTATTAAGCGTAAAAGCAAAGATGGAAGCTAAAGGAGAAACAGGTAACATTTTATTAAGCTTATTTCAGCAATACATGCTTTTTATAGCGATGACATTTCCCTGTGAATGAAAGTCATTGCCAAGAGTTGTGTTTTATTGCATAGTTCTGGACACTTCCAGACCTGCCAAATCCCAGGAGAGGAAAGTTTGTCGTGAGATTTTGTTACTTTACATAGGTCGAAGAATGCCAGTTTACAAATTTTATTATAGAATGGTCATAATGGTAGTAAATAGTATTACACCTATTTTGCGACCTCATCACCTTGAAAAATTCAGTCACAAATAAAATACAGATTACTTTTAATTAACTTGATTTAAGAATGAGACTTAAAATAAGCATGAGCGAAGAAAAAGAGATACATGTAAAGCAAAGGAAGGATATTTAACAATTATTGAATGAGCCTGATGTGAAGAATTATGCAGTTCAAGAAGAATGTAGGCCTTGGAGGTCAGCATAATTCTTCGCATCGTATCGTCTGAAATCCGATAATCTTCCCAGCATGCAAAAGCTGAATTCAATACCTATTTATTATTCATTCAAAATATTTCATAGACTTTCTTCAAAACTTTGCCCTATTTCTCGGCACAGTATCAGGATTTGTTTTTTTGCTGCAGATTCTCCTCAAAACGTAGATAACGTAATAAAAAGATATAAACCGTAGTATATCTGACATTAGTGCCGTCCCAAAATACTGCCACATTGAAAAGCACTCCTGCATTTTTTTGAGCAAAACTTATTAATAATGTAGCTACAGCAAAACATGACAGATTATTTTATTCTTTGCCATGGATAAGTGAGAATTGTTGGACAGTGAAATCAAGAAAGTTGGCAGTTTTTGCTTCATACTGCGAGACACAGAGTAACTGAGGGAAGATTTCACTGCACATAAAAAAAAATACAAAACTGTTGACAAGAGATTTTATGTCCTGCTGCAGGTCGTCTCTATGCAATGCAGAAAGGGATCAAAATTGATAGCAAAGGAAAAGAAAGTAAACCATTCTTACTGCAGCTAATGGATCAGTTAGAACAGGTTAGAAACATACTTCAAGAGTTGTGTCTTTAAGTGCAATAATCTGCTCTGCATTTACTTCTTTGTCCTCCAGTACACTAATTTTTTTTCATTTTATTTTATACAGTCAGGGGTTTCAATAAAAACTGAAGTAGCCAGCAGGTTTGAATAGAGTAACCAACTGTGTATCAACAAGGGACTGTTTGAACTAGTCCTCTTTTTCTAGGGGAAAAGTTTGAAATTTCCAAGCCCTAAAATGCGATTTTCAGCGTTCTGGGGACTAAATGTGAGGACAAAAGAGCATGTTTTTCATTCAAAAATGTAGCTTTCAATTTATATGTCCCACAGTCAATTCCTACAAGAGAATGAACAAAATAATGAACATACTTTTGCACCTGAACAAATTCTGTGTAAACCTATAAAAGAAACTGTGAAAAAATGACTGAAATATAGCGTTCACATGACTTAAGCATAACGAAAAACTAGTGGGCCTATACGAAAACACTTCATAATTACGTTTTCATTCAGATTTTATGATCTATTTCTTGTCTACAATGTTATTCAAACTAGTTGCTTCTTCTTTACTTTGTAAAGAGAAGTAGCTGACTTCTCTAAGCAAAGTAGCCGAAGCGTTTCGTTGGCCGTCGGTGCTTATTGAAACCCCTGTACAGTATATATATTCATTATTTCATTGTCATTCTTTCATGGGTTCGAAATAAAAGTTGTGTCTATAACTGAAATGATCTTCTTCATATTTACACTGTAATTGATCTGCTATAATTTTTTGCAGAAAAAGAAGGAGTTGGGCTCAGCGGGTTATGAGGCTGTCAGTGAAGAAGACGTTGCCCAGCTTCACATTGATGAAAAAGCACTCCAGCTTTTCTTGTGGGCTGATACTGAGGACCGTGCTTCAAACTTTAATAAGTACTTTGGATTCATGCTTTCTGTCAATTAAGAACCTAGCATTTGGATGTTAAAGCATGCTACTCAATAATAACAGTATACCAGACTACAACAAGTCTCTTATTTTTCTTTTTATCATTGTGCCAGTCTATGTTATAATAGAGACCTTTAGATTCGAGGATAAGAATGACTGTGAGGATGAGATTTGACTTGCAGTTTTTTTGCGTATATATATTTCTCAAAATATGACTAGCAGCAGATAAACTGAAGACTTGATCGACTATAAAAGTGCTCAATGGTAAAACGGGAGCTGTGAATATATAATACACCCCAGAAAGCTTCATTGTACTTTTTTTCACCAGAAAAGATAGAGTTGTTATCTTGTATGCTGACACCCCTTGTATGCTGACATCTGAGCTTACTGTTAGCAAGTTTAATAATGTGTAATGTAAAGAGGGCGAGTCTTGTTGTCCGCTAATCCATGACATTTCATTGCATCACATTATATTGAATGAGGTTAAGCCCTCTCTCGATCACAAAACGATAAAATGTCTAACATTTGATTTCTTGTTTCAGCTACTATAACATTCTTGCTGACACTCATATTAGAATGACGATGACTATTGTACTTAGCACTGAAAAGTGTAGGCACTATATAAATATTTTTTATTACTATTATTATTATTTATTATTATATTGCATTTTCTGCCAAAATAATGCTGGTTCTTTTGCACCCAAAACTTAGTATTAAGAAAAGCTCTTACTCATAGTCGTCCTCTTCTTAGAATCTATTAAAAGGTCTCTCAATACTGTTTAATATCATGTTTTTCTTAATCCTTTCAGAAATGTTGTCAAGTCATTTTACACAGCCAGTCTGCTTTATGATGTTTTGACACAGTTTGGTGAATTGTCACAGGAGGTATTAATAATATTAGGCTCTTTGAAAGAACATTCTATTTTATGTATTTTTTAAATTCTGGGTGAAGAGATAAGGGCCTGGAGCGTTTTTCTGCAGTGTACAGTGAAACATCAGCCTGCACCACAGACAAAACTATTAAACTCTTGTTAAACCCATCTGCGAAACAGCTCTGAAATCCTTGTTTTAGGCCCCCACCTGAGTACCAAGATTTGAGTATGTGCCATGATTGGTCGTTTTTAAAAAGCCATTGTCAATTTGCCAATCAGGATGAAAGGAATAATGATAGCTCTTCCTGTAATTTGTTGTGTCTGTTGGGGGCCCAGAACATGTACCTCGGCACTGCTTTGCAGACGTTACTACCCAAGGTCAAATTATGTCTGTGTTGCAAGCTATGAAACATTAATCTTTTCTGAGACAAGCTGTTAATCACAGCCACATGAGAATGCCTAGTGGTTGTTAGCTATTTGTAGCTAACATAATTATTATGTGTCCAGGGGTATTCAGATGCAGTCAAACGTCCTCAATAAAGACACCATAGGGTCAGAACCGCATATCCACATTGTGGAGGAGGAACTGTATAATGCTTTGTGTTTCTAGCATCAAGTGAACTGACTGCAATAGAATTTAGGTCTCCAAAAGTGATGATTTGACTGATAGCGGGAGATTGATTGGCTAAGGCCCTTGATGTTGATTCAGTAAAAGGTCATTGCAACTTTGTTTTACGTTTCACCTCCTGTAATTCTGGCACAAATATTTTATTTCACTTTATTTCATTTTACTTCATTTTATTAAACAGGTTATGATTGGTGTATTTTTAGTTCATGCAGGTTTCGTCCATGTTGTCAGGGATTTAGCTGAGAAAAAGCTAAGCAGGCTTTTTAGTAGTCAAGCTGGCTTTTTTACTTCTCTGCACCTTCAAAATTACTCCATGTCTTTGTGCTCTCTTTGTGAGCTGGTGATAAACTCCTTTTCAACCAGTGAAATAATGCAGCAGCCATCTTCTAGCGACATCCCTGTGTTGTACCTATCACTGTTCTGAAGTAAATATATTTTTTAATCAATGCACTGCAACTTTTGACAAAGTTTTACTAATTAAATTGACCATTATGTGTTTCTTTGTTATACTTGTATTTTACAGTGCAACTACCGTAACTGGGGCCACCTAGACAAAGTTGATCAATTTGATTACAGTAAAAATAACAATACATTCCAAGAAAGTTAGTTGTCAATCATAATTACCATGAAATGAAATAAACAACATGGATTGAAATCAACCAATTACAACCTACAGACGTGACCTTTTGAACCTGCTGAAGAAAGAACTTG
Source organism: Porites lutea (assembly GCF_958299795.1). Classification (NCBI taxonomy): domain Eukaryota; kingdom Metazoa; phylum Cnidaria; class Anthozoa; order Scleractinia; family Poritidae; genus Porites; species Porites lutea. Next base: position 50,829,040 of record NC_133201.1, on the reverse strand, counting down.
TTTCCTGAGAGGTTCGTAAGAGTGAGTGACGGAGGCGAAAAACGTAAGAATTGGTAGTTATACTTGTGACTTGCAGTCGCATGTTATTGCAAAGTGTGGAAATATAAACAAGAGATTGCTGGTAGATGATTAAAATAACAGCTTGTGTCTAGGAAATATGTCTCCTGGGTGTTGTATGCAAAGTTTCGAATAGAAAAACATTGTCTGGTGAAACATTTTGCTTTCCTGAAAAGCGTTTGTTATCAATATTAAATTTGGTGCTTCGAGTGACTTATTGTTTTTTTTTTTGTACGAGCTGCTGATTGGCCGACAACCAACTTTCTTGGAATGTATCGTTATTTTCCGTAATCGGATTGGTCAAATTTGTCTAAGTAGCCCCGGTTACAGTAGTCACACTGTAAGAAGTGAATTGAGATTGTCTTGTCCTACTTTAGGGAGCTCACCATCAAAAATATGCCAAATGGAAAGCAGCTTACATACACAAATGTCTGAAGACTGGAGAGACACCCATTCCAGGGCCTGTAGGTGGGGAGGCTGAAAGCTTTGATAGAGAAGAGGAAGGGGCCTCCCCATATCCTCCTTCCGGTACGCAGCAACCCCAAGGGTACCCTAGCTACCCAACAGATGCTCAACAGCCACCTTACCCCACTGGCAATACAGCAGGCCTTCCTGGTCAGTTTCCCTCAACCGCACCGTATCCAACACCTTCTGCTCAACCTAGTGTAAGCCAGGTAATACCAAGATAGAATTCAGTGAATGATGCTAGTTTGGGAAACTGCCCACCTACCCCTCCCCTAAGCCAACACTTTGCCCTAAGTGAGAAGTAACTGGTAATGTTTAAACTAGGCAGGTTTCTAATGTCTGAGGGAATCTTGTTCCACAGAACAGATCCTCTGTAGTGTAGGCTCCCTTTTGCAGACTCAGTTCTGGGTCTGGGGACATAATAATTTAACTCAGATTTTCTAAGATTGTGTGAGTGTACATTTGAGGTGTTGGTAAAGATCCACCTCAGATACAACAGGGAAAGATTATTATGGATTTTATATATTGTCACAGCCACATATTCTAGCCTTTCCCAGCCAAGCTCATCCAACAAAACACTGGAGTGAACCTCATAGTTAGAAAAGGTGAGAATTCTAGAAGCCCTATTCTGCATCCTTTGAAGCTTGTCTGCTGGTCCCCTATTGATATTATGCCATACAGCACTACAGTAATAATTTATTAAAATATGGCATTACTAGTGCATTGTACATATTCTCTCTATTATCAAATAGTATATTAACAATTAGTAAAATCCAGCTAGTGGTCTATTATCAATGCTGCGTTCTGATTGGTTGAGCTACTACTAGGCTATATGTTATAGCCTACTAGTAGCGAAAAGCGTGTGCTTTTTGGCGGCAAAAAAGGATTAAAGTCTAGCTTTAACTAGCTAAAATTTTTTATTCTCGATATTTTTGACCAAGTAGTTGGATTTTACTAAAACAATTATTCCTCTCGCCATCATGGCCTCTGAGTCAATAGCCTATTCCGCCTTGAGGGCGAGAGGAATAATTGTTTTAGTAAAATCCAACGAGTTGGTCAAAAATATTGAGACAAAACAGCTTTACAGCAAAAAAGCACGTGCTTTTCGCTACTAGCAGGCTATAACATATAGCCTAGTAGTAGCTCAATCAATCAGAACGCTAGTCTGCTACACAGCCGTTTTTAGTGTCGTCACGCAATGCTCCTCCCCTGACGACACTAAAAACGGCTGTGTAGCAGACTATCAGAACGCAGCATTGATAATAGACCACTAGTTGGATTTTACTAAAATGACTTACACGCTTTAAGATAGCAAGACCAGCGAATATTGCTTGACATGGACATTGCGTCCTTTTTACTTTTATTGTGTTGCAGCCCACTCAGCCAGTAGTTCCTTCCCCTGTTCCAGCAGCTTCAGTCATTCCCCCCACACAACCTACGTCCACCTTGTCTCCTCAAGACAGTGAACAAGCTCAGAAATACTGCCGTTTTGCTGCTAGTGCTTTACAATATGAAGATGTAAAGACTGCTATTGACAACTTGCACAAAGCGCTTGCCTTATTGGAAAAGTGAGCCTGCGAGGCTGGCGTTTGAAGGGGAAGGGAAAAGGTGAATATAGTCACGCGAAAACGCGATGGATGTGCGACGAAGAAGGGATAGAAAACCTCCCTTGCGCTCCTTTCTACTTTTCCTTGACTTTCTTAAAGTCCATTTCCGGTTCCGGTAATTAGATCTCGCTCTCTCGTTCACTTTTGGCGCAGAAAACATAAAAAATCCACCACTCGCGCTTCGCGCTCGTGAAAAAGTTTGAGCTCGACCTAGCCTGCGTGGCAAGCGTTTAAAAGGAAAGGGGATTCCGGGCGCGCGAGAAGCGCGAAAGGCGGGCGATGGGGAGGCGAGGAAACGCGTTCCTCCTCCCTCCTCCCTCGCACTCAGTCTCGCGTCTAAATTCCCTTCCCCTTACCTTTCGAACGCCTGCCACGCTAGCCTCCCCGCAGACGTCCTTTGGGGTTCGTTTGTCACGCGGGGAGGCTACTGCCACGCAGTCTATACTTTTCCCGTCCCCTCAAACGCCTGTTACGCAGGCTAATCTTAGAACGACTAACAATCCCTCTGTCAGTAAACTCCGTTCTCAGTTTAAAAATGGAGTGGAGATGAAGCTATATGTGAAGATTGAATAGTCAGCCTATACAAGACAGCTTGGCCACAGGTTAATGACTGGAAAAATTCGCTGGCTGAAATTACTTTGCTACTCGCCGGCTGCGGTAGTTATTGTGCAGAGCAGTTCGTGGACACTTAGTACCCTTGATGTTCCCTCTACTTCAAGTTGTGATATTATGTGGACATAAATTTTATAACGTAGAAAATTCGACCGCGGAAAATAACTGGTGAGATCTCAAGTTTTTGTGACGAGAGCCGTCTTTTGCAATTTGTCATAATTACAGGCTCGGAAGCAAAGCTAAATGACACTTTTTGATCAAAAGTCTAAAAGCTCCGAATAATTTTTTGTAGGATGGCTATTATGTAAAATAAGGAGGAACGGAGAAAGAGAACAGAAAACTGAATGAGCTTTTTTTCCTCTTTATAAATTGAAGCAACTCATTGAAAATATTATTAAGTCAAGCATTGTTATCCTCTTATTTGTGCTTCGGGTTTTAAGTAAAATAGCATCTTCGGAGACCCAGGGGCAGTTAGTCGGGACGATAGAATGTTCGTGGTGAAAGTTTACCATGCACGAACATTCTATCGTCCGGACTAACTGCCCCTGGGTCTCCGAGGATGGTAAAATCGTGAATTTGGTTCAAACACTTTACAATTTTTCACCAAAAATAAATGAAGTCTTGCAACGACCCCCAGCATTAAACAATGATGCATGCACCTCCAGTATGTGTAGCCCACACAACAAGCGTTATTTGGCCGAATGAGAAGGAGAGGGCAATCGAACGCGCAGTGCGGAACACAAGGGAGGTGCGCAAGACGCCTTTTGCGCTTCACCCTCGACTGTGTCGTCTTTTTCTCATCCGTTTTAACCTGTAATGTAGGCCAAACCTCTGCCACTAAACATGTGACAGGTGATCGACAACATTAATGCGACATTGTTGCCCAGGAAGCATATGTTAATCACCACGCGATTTTGAACACACGCGAAGACGAAGTTCGAGAAATCCTTCCTCAGTAATATATGGGACACGTATTGTTGGATAACATTTCGTAGGCTATGTGATGGTTGTAGGCGGAAAATTTTCAAGGTGTTCTTCATATTTCTTTCTTTTTTGGGCTATCAGTAGGCTGTATGAGTGGAACCAAGATTTAAAGGGGTCTCAACCCACACCCCTTCTCCGCCAACCACTTGAAAAATATAAATTAATGTAAGGAACAAGTTAAAGAGAAGCGCACAATAACGCGACAACCAAAGCCTGAAATTAGAGAGACAGAAAGCCATACTAGTGGGTGCCCATTTGAACTGTTCCTCAAAACTCTTGAAACTAAGCAGAATCTATAAATAGATCTTAAATAACCCCCAGACTGATTCCGCCTTCATCATTCATGATATTTCTGTGCTTGCGTGCAGACGTCTGACTCTTGAACTTATTTCGCAATTTTGACTAATTTCGCAAGAAAATTTGGAAACGCGTAAAACTATGGCGAGACTGTGAGTGAGAATTGCGTATAATAATCTGGCAAATTAAACAGACCGAGTTTAGATTTCTACTGCTTAAATTTTCTTTCTTGTTTTTAATCACGGGTTTCTGCCGGTTTTTTAATGAAATCACTCATTTTTTTGGATTTCTTTGCCCTCGCGGTGAATGCCGTATGAAATGCTGTTAAATGAATAAATACAATAAATATGTGCATCAGTAATCTTCCAGAAGGGCACACTGCAGTGTACTATCCAGCTTTCGATTATGCCCCCCCCCCCCCCCCCCCACCCCACGCAAAAGAACAACAACAACAAAAAAACCGTGATCACATGGTTTAGGAAGTCGTAGAAGCTTTGTGTTTCAAACCGAAACATCGGACACAAAATATATTATCTTTAGCTTTATTTTGGATTTCCCTTTTCTCTTTTTCTCTTCGCCGTGAGGATTAGTTTGTTGTTGTTTCTTCGCATGAAATACACACAAATAACACTCAGCAGGCGTGAAAAATGAAGGCGAAATGGAAAAGTAGAGAGCCACGAAGAGCTGAAAGGGACTCCTCCCCTGTTTATCCTTTTTCTCCTACTCACCCCACTCCTAGCGCCTGCATGTCACCATGAACATGTTGAAATTTCTCTTCCGGTCTCGCGGTGACTTCTCCGCCCCTACTGTCATCCGGGAGTGCATATATTAGCACGTGACATTTCACGTTCCAATATGGCCGCAGACTTCTGCTATTTTGCGGAGGAAATTGCAAAAATTATGCAAAATTTGGCTGACTGAAACTTAGTATTTAATAAGTCAGCAGTTATATGGTAGAAAAATGTCATGTTGTTCGCCATGACCTCCCGTTATCTTCTTGTCAGTCAAGTTCACGTTGTAGTGAAAGCGAAAACTTTGAGATTTCCTCAACGAATCGAAGAGGAAGATCTTATTTGATCGCAGAGTGGAAAAAAGCTCATCTACTTTGCGAAAAATCTATATTGTTTAAGGTAAGAATTTTTTCGTTGCATATTGTTTAAGGCTTTGGATTTGACTATCTCATTATTTTGTGTCCGACCACCGCGTTTCATATCCTAGGTCAGATTGCGACTTGCTGAACAGTTTTTCTCGACTTGAATACGGGCATTAAGCTTATATCATATTATTAGTGGATGTTATTGAATTCCTTTATACACATTATGGAATACTTTTACGTTTTCCTTAATGAAAGCTTAATCGGTGTTTCAATATATGATTTTTTATTGCTTCTGTGTAAAGAAACCGCAGAGGTAAATATGGTTATGTCGGTGAAGCATAAAAGTCAGTTGCTTTTATACGTGTATAAGTACTGTTTTCTAATTAAGCTAGATTGCTGCTTTTAAAGTTGTGTTCGAAAATATTACTCAAGTGATTGAAAGATAAATGGCTTTTTCATATTGAAGACCTTTCTTTTAAAAAAAAATTCTTGCAAGGTGGAAGGGACTTCAATCATGTCCATGTCTATGTTCTATGCATGATGAGGGTTTAAGTAAGTATTGTACATGTACACTCAATAAAATCATATTAATAATAATGTTATTAAACTAAAAGTATGTGAGAGTATTTATTGTAGTAATATGTGGAGTGAAATGCTTTTGGAACACCTTTGATAGTGTTTCTGATATACAGCCGAGGAAAGCTGAAAGCTGTAAGTTACGTATGTTTGGGTCCGACAAGCACCTTTCACCACCAAATGTCATTTTGAATTTGTAAATTTCGGAAGTTTTACATTAATGAATTCCTAAGGCAGTAAGGTTGAAAAGAATACCCAAGCACAAAAAAGGCAAATGCAAATAATTTTCTTTCTCAAACAAGACTTTTGGTGAAATGGGCTCATCTGACAAACATTGTAGTTGTTTATTTATTTGTTTACTTAAGTTCGCTAATTTTGGCCGGGTCACCGCAACAGCACATGATGCCAATTTCTGCCGGGCCCGTAACAGTCTCTCCTCCTATGAGAGATAGACCATCACACTAGGGACTGTGTCCTACTCTTTACAAACACTGTGTGGGTTCTTTGATGTCCCACAGAATAATATTTATATGTATAAGGGTTGTGAGACAGGGCCTACAGTTTATCGTCCTTATCTGAGAAGAGGGTAAAGTTTGACCTTTTGCAGTTGTTTTCAAAAAGGCAGCACTTTCTGCTCACTTAGAGACCCTGAGTGTTGGTGAGGCCGGGGTTAGAGCCAGCAGCCTCCCGTTTGACACACCAGTGTTTATCCAATCCAGCTAACCTGGTGGTATCCTGCTAGCAGAGTCGCTTCGAGATCTTTCCCTACTTATCTAGGAAAGATCGAAGCGACTCTACTAGCAGGGTAACCGGGTGGAGGTTTTTGATGCTCTGTTAATCATGATAGTCGCAGTTTTACTGCTCTGTTTATCATTATGGTACTTGCTAGACTTATCAGTGTATGGGCAGACTGAGGGCTAGCAAGCTACATGTACAGTTATCAACTGTCAGATAATGTAATGGAGGTACATGTACAGTAGGCACTTAAAATAGTGGTCAGTAGGAGTATACAGGCCTGCAAAAATCTTTCCCCTTTAGAAAGGACATAATTATGTCTGACCAGATCCCTTTGTTAGTCAGACAAAGCAGAAAAGTGTTTGAACGAAAATCATTTTGAGTTTTAATTCCTCTAACTGCTTTACAAGGCTACAAATCAATAGTCTTGATTTGTCCAGTCACCTCCAACTGCAGGTAGGATTTCAAAGGAGTCAGACATTGTCCAATGACAGGAGCCCATAACCTGGAGTGAGCAGCTCCCTCTTGCCCATGCAACAGCACTTTCACAGACCAGTCTATTTTTAGTCAGATTTTCCCCTTAATTTTGAATATCAAAATATGAAAACACGGTTGAATAGGCTAAGTATGGGGCTGCACACTCTGGGTTATGGGCTCCTGCCAATGACCAACTATTATTTGCAACTCTCCCAGGATGTAGAGAGTTATTCTCGCGTGGAGTAAGACAAAGTTATGATGAAGTTGCAGTGGATGTTAAATGACTTCATATTCAGTTTTGGTGCACAATACAAATCTTTGAGATATCATCTACATATCATTTGGTAGCCCACAGAGCATGCTAATAAATCATCATCAATATGCCCACAGTGAACATGTACAGATATTTTTTTTCTTGCAATATATGTATATCTGTATTGTATATAATTCTGTTAGACACTAGAATTTGTATGCAGCTTTAGAACCCTTGAAAAGCTGTGAATTGCAAGCTGCCAATTGCAAGACCTTGAAAGAACTTGAAATTGGTTTTTGATCCTTGAAAGTCCTTGACTTTTAGTACTTAAAGAAGATCTAATGCTCTTTAATGTTCTAACTTTTTAACCTTGTCGGTTCAAATACAGATAGAGGAATTGCCCACAAAATTAATTTTGAAAAAATCTCATTTATTTGTTTCTGGTGCTGTCTTGTTACTCTTGCATGTGCGCATGCACCAGAAAGTCCTCAAAATGTCCTTGATTTTTGGCGTGAAAAAGACATAGTGTATGATCCCTGTAGACATTTTTTTATTTTTGACCATAGTTATGACTGCACTTGAACACTGTAGTGCCATGTGATTACATTGTATTGGGCACTGCCAGTTGATCTTTCATTTGTTTGAATGGATACAAATGGGAGTCATATGAATTCCAGTTGCTTATCACCTGGTCAACTAAATGGCAATCATGTGATAGGAATTTCTCAAATGTTTAGTAATCATTTGCCCAGTTCATTTTTGTGTTATTGACAGTAAGCATTTTCTGTTGTGATAACACGCTATTGCTTGTATAAGCAGCTTCTGGGCTTGTAGAAGGTCTTCTGTTGTTTTGTCATGTTGTTTCTCAGTAAAATATGTTATGTTTATAATATGCTTTTGTGGTACATTTTTAGATTGTTGCATTGGAAATTTGAAGCACCGGCAACATAATGGCATAAACTGTAATATTTTTTAAGCATTTTGGTCATACTATTTTAGGTTATTTTACGTCAAACTCTCTTTAGAGTTCTGTGTTTCTTTATTGTGTTACATATATTTTTTAATATAATATTATAACAGTCCATTGTAGTTGCATCGAGGAAAGGGTGGGATGGGTTCAAAGATTACCTTATGTATATAACATCTACAGAATTGTTTAGATTCTCAAGGTGAGACGTGATCTGACTCGCTTATTCAAGCAATCCAAAAAGCCTAAGTAGAGTCAATCCTCAGTTCATTTTAATTTATTTCACAGTAGAGATTGAAGCCGATATTCAAGCTGAAAAACTTCAACCTGCGTGGAAACCCCTTTTTCAGTTCCACCCCATGCGATCATGGAAACCTTTTTGGAACCACAAAAACTTCTACAAAACCCAATTTTATTTTTAGGTCACTGATGTTTTTAAAAGTAAGAATTGTAATACTTGTTTATTGTTATCCCAGTGAGGACTTTTATAAACCAATATGTTAAATGAAAGGTACATAATATATGTGTGTTATGCATGTTACTTTACTCGCGGTCTAAATCTCAAAGGTTGATTTAAACTGTGCTCCTTTTGCCCTGCAATAAATTTCTACTGAGTAGTTTTTAGAGCTTTTAAGAAGTACATTTTGGTAAAGAACATGATATCACTGAATTACAAACTAGCTACCAGGTCAGTAACATGACTTAAGGTAAAACAGAAAGGCAATGTCTGAAGTGAAACTGAAGAAGGAGCCAGTCATAAGTTATAGTTGGCAACGTATATAGCAGTTAATAATTGCTTGAACTTTGTAATCATGTGCAATGATTGTTGTTGATCTTGCATTAAGGCATTATTATCTGTTGGTCATTATCGCAGTCAGCTGTAGGGTTGTAAGTCTTCAACAAAATATCATCTTTTCAAATTTTCTTTAAAAACTGTTTTGTATGTTTCTTTGTACTTTGGCAATTTCCTTTTGCCATAAATATTAATGTATTTGGGCAAGTGGTACACGTCTTACGTTTAATTTTTATTTGTCCTTATTTCAGAAATGAACCGAACTTTACTTGTTGAAGAGGGAGACGATGAGGGCACTGACAACAGACTGGATAAGAAAAAGAAAGATAAAGAAAAACTGCAAGAAATAGCTGGTGGGTAAAAGTGTCTTTCAAATATTAAAGTCTTTAATCATGATAGATTCTTAAAATGCAAAGAAAAAGCTCTTTATGAAATTCTGGAAGGTTATTTGCACTGTTAATTAGCATTCTTGACTTCCCTTAGTGACCATCTTATGAGTTTATACATATTCATTTTAACATTATGTTCACTCATTTCTTTGTGTTATCTTTCCTTTGAAAGATTACAGTATTTTGATTATATTTACCTAAATCTGTATCATGAATGTCTTTTATTTGTATGTATACACTTACCTGGCCTTACTGTACACTTATACTTTCATGCTCTGTGGGAGCCCAATGATTTATGAGCCTTATGGTTTCTTTTTGGGCTTCCTCACCACATTCATTTGTTTCTGTGTAATCTTGTATTTTTATTCTTTGAATTTTGTTGTAAAGTAAATTGAATTTAACTGAATTGAGCACTCCATTTGAAAATAAGAAAAGTTAGAACTTTTTGCTCTTGATATACCTGCAAGTAAATGCTCCAGTCTTTCTTGCTGTAGAATGAACTTGGAATTTTTGATACTGCACTCAGCTTTTCTTTGTCATTCTACAACCAGCACCTTGATTAATTCGCCAACAAAGAACTAACGTGACATAAATAGACTCTGAGGCCCAGTCCAAATGCCTACACTGTATGTATTTCACATTGACTGAGTTGATTCAGATACTGTTCTCCACATGAGCTGAATTGTATTATGAACAACTTCAGTGAATAGACCCGGCAAAAGAATTCACATGACAAAGGCCCTAATTCACACTGGCCTCGTTGATTCAGATGCTTTACTCCACATGAGCTGAATTCAATAAGAACAACTCCAAGCTTCATGCTCGCTAGGGTGAACCCAGTAAATAAAATTCACATTGGTTGATGGCCAAAACTGTTTTACTTGAATTTTCATACTAGAAATTAAAGTTATGGGGTTCAAGAAATTCCTAAATTTGAATCAAAGACAGACTGTTATTCCTGGCAAAGCCAGGTTCATGAGAAGAGTGGCTGTGCTGATCTGACTTCGAAAAGCTGGAATTTTTGGGCCAATGTTACTTTTTTTTTTTGTTGCCTTTTTCTCTGGTGTCCTTAACTGAATGGTGCTCATTCTGGAATGGATTGAAAGATCTGTTCACCCTGCACAAATTAGCTGACAAAGTTGTCCTTGAGGGTTAAAACTGGTGACGTCACAAGTAGTCAAGGGACTTTAATCTGCATGCAGGGTTAGGAGTGGTTCAGGGGTGAATGGGTTAACATAAATTATGTTTGCTTCAACTGGAAATCTCCCAGACTTGAGCACTGTTATTTTCTGTGTACATGTACTTAAAGGTTGTGAGCAGAGCTGTGTATTGAAATGACTTTTCATTTTATTTGCTGTTAAATTATTCTTTAGAGAAAAAGAAGAAAATGGGATTTAAAAAGGCTGATGGAAAAAGAGAATTTCATCATTCCAATTCATTGACAAGTTCTTCAAAAGTGCAGCCTGCAGATGACTTAGCAGATATGGCTGCTGTTAACCCTGATGCTGAAGGTGTAACTTCGCCCGTAGAATCCCCCGCAGTTATTGGCCCTGTGTCTCCTCCTGGTTCAAAGAGCTACCAAGGAAACATTATTATCCCTCCACCACCAAGAGCAGCCACACCACAGCAAATCCAACCTCAAAACCTGCAGCAAAGAGGAAACTGGCATCAACAACAGTATCAAGTGGCAGGCTATGCAATGCCTAATCAACAGCCACAAGTTCAGCTGCATGGGCAAGTACCTCCTGGTCAGTTTATGCAATCTCCGTTTCAATCCCCAGGCCAAGTTCCTCAGCAGATTCAAGGGCAGTATATTCCACAGTCTTACCAGTATCCCCAGCCTAGTGGGGTACCTGTGTATGGTAATCAGGTTGTTGCAGGATCTCATCACACAAGTGTCCTGACTAGAACCCAGTCCTTGCCTCCATCAGCCTCACATGCAGGTAATTCTTTCAAATAGCAGTGACATAAATCATTTAATAAGAGGTTTTTCTTAGCCTGATAAAACAGCTCTCATTTCACAACACTGCCTCTTGTTTCCCTTCGAAATGATGTTTAAGGAATGAGTGGAGAAATTTCATACTGATGACATGTCACAACCCAGATCTGGGTAGTTCTTGTGATGGGTCTTGCAGTGAGGGAAATTTGCTTCACCCAATTAAAAGCACTACCCAGAATGAATCATGGGAAGTGACATGTCATCACTATGTAATTTCTGTGCTCATTCTTTAGATGTAATTTTGTTGCGAAAGGCTGTGGTGGCATTGCAAAATGTGGGCTGTTTTCTCAGGCTAGGTTTGTCTATACCTTGGTACTATAAATTATTTACATAATTATTTGAAGAGTAATATCAGGGCTAAAACTTAACTCCAGTGCTTGGTGGCCAGCCAGATGTCAGTTTCCTTGAGTTCTTAGTGGCCCAGGTCAACATTAAGTGGCCCTGGATTTCATTGGAGGCAGCTCACAGTCAGAGAGAAATCTCCACATTTTGCCAGTCTTTTCAAGTTTATTTAGTATTCCAAAGCTGTTCACACGTGGGAGCTAAGGAAGTGGCAGTGATGAAAGCAGGCAACAAAGTACTATGAGTAAGACGTGAGTCACGTTAGAAAAATCAAAATGGCGTCTTACGGATTGGTTCAGAATTGTTTAGGGTTTAATCCTTTTCCACTTGAAACAGTAAAATGTTCATAGGACTCAGAGAAATTAGATTCAGGGCAGTGAAAGAAAGGTAGTCCAACTAAACAACGTGTCATTTTATTTTTATTTTAAATTCATACTTGCAATCCTAATATAAGCTTACATTGGGCTGAATTTGAATTTATTTATTTTTATTGTAGTTACCCGTCGGGCGTTTCAACAACAATTTTTCATTGCCCCGCTACATTTAAGTCACCAATGGCAACCTGGTGAATTCTATAATTTGTTATTTGAATCAGTTGAAAAAAAATTGTTTTGATCTCTTATCAGTGGAGCAAGTTCGTAGTACAGGCCAACCAACCTGGGGTGCACATCCACCAGCTAGCCAACCAACCGTCAACACCAGAGAAACATCATGGGCAAACAATCCTACAGCTGAACCTAGAGAAGAAAGTAAGGTTCTTGAGCATGTGCTGGGCACTTGACTTTTTATTCACTTTTGTTTTGGCTTGTGCTGTTGTAAAACTGTTTGGTGACCTGCAATCGGTGACAAAAGGGCCTTTCTGACGTTTTACCGACTTCAAAAGGGGGAAATATAGCTTTCCCACTCCCCCCCCCCGCCCCTATCCATCCATCATCCTCTCCATGCAATGTTGTGCCACTGTTCAAGCTACCTGTAGAAAACAACAAACACCCCAACTTTGATTTGAGGGGAGGGGGGGGATGTGGGTTGTTTTGTTCTCTGAAATTACCCTATTTGAGTACAATGTCTCAACAACTTTGTCGCTGATTGTGTATCTATGCAAGTTGACTTTGGATGATTCCAGAAAGAAATCCACCTCCTTCCATCTGATGGCAAGATTTTTTTTAGCTCTGCTTCTTAAAAGACCCCATAAATGCTGCCTTTTTGCCTGAACTTTTTCATGTTTTCTTTCAATTGGGCCAAAGCGGAAAACACCATAATACTCTTTAAACTGCTGTTTGGTTGGTGCTTCATGTCAACCTGACTTTGCATTATGTTTTGTTTGTTGCATGAACTGCACATGCAGTGGATGCAAATTCATGAGAAGCTGATGCATTGCATGTGCAAATTGTGCAAAGAATAAAAGATACATATACTTCAAAAGTTGGCTTTTTATAAAGCACCACCCAAATGGGAATTTAAAGAATATTATGGCTTTTTTCTGCAAAATTTTGTTCATTGAAGCCAAGAAAGTGTTACTTAACTTTATGTCAGCAGAGAAAAGAAAAGTCTAATGGAGGTTCACTTTCAACACACTATTATTTTTGTCTAGGCAATTTTACAAAACGGATTTTGTTTTATGACCTCTTCAATCATGTGGCGTACAACTGAAGAGGTTATAAGACAAAATTAGTTCTGTAAAATCACCTACAGTCGATAAAACGTGTTTATTTTTCTTTTCTCTGTTGACATATTATAGCTTTTTTTGCTTTAACCCATGACCATAATATTCCCAGAGCAATCAACCCTCTGTCAGATGAGATTTTTTACTGGTGATCTGTCAGGATAGTTTTTTTTTTGTTCTGAAATAACCCACGTGCCAAACTTACACCAACTAGTCGTCTGTTGTTCAGGGCATATAACAGTACTTGCTAAAAATGTGATCTTACTGTAGGATCTTGGAGGGAAGGTGAAAACCCATCAATCAACAATGGTATCTCTAATACTCAGTGGACAGCCTTCTCACCTAGGGACTCACCGGGACAGTCTGAACCTCCAATACCATTGGTAAATGAGGTAGATGAAGAGCATAGCTCCAGTGATGAAGATGTGGATCGCAGTAGTTCACCAGAGCTTGCAGGCGAAGAGGGGGAAGTTCTGCTAAGGTTTGAAACTAGGTGCCACAGTAGTTTAACCCATAGGGTTCACTCATGACCAGGGCTGTGCTGTTCCAAAAGGTAGATAACGCTATCCACTGGATAAATCTCTACCTAGTAGTTGTGTAACTGGTTTTCCCAATACTTATCTGCCAGATAGTGATTTATCCCAAAATGATCCCTGTCTTTCAACTATGTATGGAAGATACAAATTTACTCTTTGTTACGCCTGATATGTTTATATCGTCTGCACTGTGCTCCTATTTATTCAAGAACAGAACAAAAGTAGATGCCCTAGCAAAATAATGATACAATGTGATACATACAGCCTTAAAAAATCCCACTGTTCAGCCATGCCCTTAATATAAAGTCATGTCTCTTATTTGTCACATCACACACAAAAAAACTACAATGTTACTCATTTGAAAAATCAGAAATGCATAAGTTTTAGACACTTTAAAATTTAACCATTAAAGTAATTTTTGGATGTTGGCCGGATAAGATGACCTGCCAAAGAAATTTTTGCTTGGTCAAGTATGGTTTTCTGGCCAGTCAAAAATTTGGAAAGAAGTGAATTAATCATTGTGTCACTTTATTAATAATCAAACGTGATTGTATTTTTACCAAGAGACAAAATCTAAGATTTACAGTTGGGGATTTAGCTGTTTTTTCAAAAATAGTCTGCGTGACCAGTCAACATCACCAGCAACTCATATGGAGCTTTTGGCTGGCCAAGACACCATTCTGGCCAGACATTGTTGATTGACTGGCCAATATTTTGACCCCTAGGACTTTTGAAAGAGAAAGCCTAAATCTCTAATTTCATATGTGCAAATGTACCCCAACTAGTAAAATGTTTTTATAGCACACCTGAACTTATTTTCATCAAATTTCCAATTCAGGGCCCCTTCACTTGCAAGCTTTGCAGAAAGTATAAGTAGTATTGAAGAGGAATCTGAAGATAACTTGTGGCGTATCTTGCCAGAGCAGAGAGAATATTATACAAAGCAGTTCAGGAGACTGCAACCTATGGAGGGTGGAGTAGTCAAAGGTACATTGTAATTCATTCAGATCATTATACGTTTCTGGAAAACTGCCCACCTACCCCTCCCCTAAGCCAACATTAACACCTACTGCTTACTTAGGGCAAAATGATGGCTTAGGGGAAGGGTAGGTGGGCGGTTTCCCAGAAATGTATAATAATCCCTTCATTCTACAGTCAAACCTGTATTAAGTGGACCTGTAAAAAGTGGTCACCCTGTATTTAGCAGTCACAGTCTTTCTTAAGCACCAAAAGTAATTTAACATAATTTCTCTAAAACTGACCTGTATTAAGTGGCCACCTCTCTTTATAAGCGGTTGTGGTCACGTTTTCCATGTCCCAACAAGTTGTTTTTTATTGTTTTTACCTCAGTCTATTAAATGGTCACTTTGTCAACATATAAGTGCAATAGATTCACTGTGTATGGCATTAAGTGGTCTTTTACTCTATCAGGGTTGTCACTAAGATTTCAAGTTGACGGGTAAATGAAACAAGTAGGCGGGGAATCAAGTGGCTAGGGATTTCTTTTGGTTCTATTTTTCTTTTATTTTCCAATAAAAGTAGCCTGGGGCCACTCTCTTAGTAGCCGGGGAAAATCCCTGGCCCGCGGCTCTTAATGACAACCCTGCTCTATTCCTTTTGGCACAAGAAGAGGTAGAAACAATTTGAGGTCAGTTTGTCAGGTTTTGGATACTGCACTTCGCCAAACCTGTATTAAGTGGTCTGTCGGCCATTCGCTAAAGGTGGCCGCTTAATACAGGTTGGACTGTATTTATTTGACAGTGCTCCAATCCGAACATTTCTCAAAATTGCCTTTTGTTGACCTAACACTTTACAAAGCTTGCTGGACACAAAATAATGGTTCCCAGAGAAAACAAGCAAACTAACAAACAAAACACACTGTACAATATGTTCAATATTTGATAAATGGTTTGAAATAATGAAAATGTCTGCCCAGATATTGCAATTTGGTGATTCACATGATAAAGAAAACAACTGGAGCCTAAATAATAATTATGTCATACATAAGAAAATCTACCTGCCCTGGACTAATGAAGGGGACTTTTTTCAAGCTCTAATCTACAAAGGGCTTGAACCCTGTCCTTTATTGATGAATTTGTTAACTATAGTTAACATCATATTGTTCACAAGAAGCATAATCATTTTTAAAAAAATATTTTTTGTGCACTGGCGATGATCACCTGCTATTGAGCACATACATAATTAAGACTGGCCAGTAAGGTTATCCAAACTATAATAGAGACCTAATAATAGAGATACTCGCTTTGTATCTAGATCTTCTTTCTACCTTCCAAAAATTTGAACAAATTATGGCAAATTTAATATTCGATTTAATGGACTTAAATTATGGATTGAACTCGATGAAAGATTCAAGTGTCGTACTTCCAATCAATTTAAAAAAGAACTAACTTCGCATTTTATTAGTCTCTATCAATCTTTAGTGATATTTTGATGGTTTATATTTATTTACTTATTTTTTTGTTTTGTTCTGTACATTTACTTTTGTGCCAAGTTATGATATTTATGTGTACCAATGTCCTTGTTGTGCCTCTTTTCTGACTTTCACGGTTTTAATTATCATAAGTACAGTCACCCAACTAGTTTAGCTTTTTAGCTATTTTGGGTGTCCCACTACTGTATGTACTGCTTATTTATTTATTTAAAATTATATTCTTGTAAATTCTTTTAGTTGTCTACAGTAGTAGAAAATTAATAAACTGTTTTTGTTGTTGTAAGATCAAGTTTTGGCCATCTTACCGCAAACGGCAAACCGCCTTATCTGTCTGCCCATAATATTTATTTGGGACTGAGGACTTGGAGTTGGTAGCTCGCGGCTACCATGTTGGTTTTTTCGTTCTTTCACTCTTATTTTAGCTGAGAACTTGTCCTCAAGATTATGTTTTTATGAAATATTGTTCATTTTATTAATAGTGAAAGAGGTGCTAAAAGTAGTCTTTTCTCACAAATGTGGGATTGCGATGTTTTAGAGTGCAAAAAAACCTTGCAGTGCATCACTTACCTCTAGAGTGTGGTCTATTCCTACAAATGTCAACCTCAAGCTGCAAACCTAATGACAAGGCATTGGTCACATGACTTCTTGACATTTATGCCTTGCGGGAAATGCTGAAAAACCTTGATCTTAAAGTCTCTAATGGTGAATCTTACGGAGCTGATCAGTTTTATTGGAATTGTACTCTGTGTATGGACTTTGTTTTATTAATGGGATTAAGAACACTGTGTGTGTTACTCTCAAATATTGTTTTTTAGGTCCAAGGGCAAGGGACTTCTTCATGAAGTCTAGTTTACCTGTAGAGGTGCTCTCAAAGATATGGTAAGGCATTTGGTTCTATTGCGTGGAGAATAATTTATCTTTAATTTTTCCATGTTTAAGAAGTGTGTATTATTTGAGATTTTGGACCAAATTTTGCATTTGCATATTCACCCAACAAGTTTTCCCAATTTTGAATAAAAACTTTCTTCTAGAATGTACTGCATCAGTACCTTCCAGTGGGATTTCTTACTTTTATTTATTTATATAGTGCGAAAAGTTAATCAGGTCTCTAAACTAATCTTTGATCCCTCGAAGGAGAAGAACATAAGAATGAAGGCATTGACTTGCATCTCAATTTGCCAAATGTTGGCAAATTTTTGTGGATTTGAATTCTAAAGGAATATATTTAAAGATAAAGAAAAAAAATCATTGTCATGTGTTCACGTATTAAAAAAAAAAGAAAGAAGTGAAATTAGGAAGTTTCATACTGTAGTCGTGCAATAACAGCAAAGAAAATTAACAAAATAGCATTGCAACGTTGTTCAGCTAATCTACACGTATTGCTTAATTTGCAGTTCATCTTCCATTGCTAATGCCACTGTGGTTGCTTAAGCTCCCATTTGATGGTTAGACCTCCTGTGGAGAAGTGGTGATTGTGATGAGATGAACTCTTTTTTGGTCACACTATGACACTCCAACATTTTTTTTGTGTTTTTCAGGCACCTCTCAGATATAAATAAGGACAATGCTCTCAATTTGGATGAGTTCTGCATTGCAATGCACCTTGTGGTAGCACTGCGACATGGTTTAGAACTGCCATCAACTCTACCTAATGTTCTTTTACCTGTAAATAAGGAGACAGCTGTTTCAGGTATCTGAATTTATGGCTCATCTACAACTCAGTCAATTGCTGCATTGATAGAAGCAGGGGTATTTAATTAAACTTTTACAAGTGTAATTTACAAGTGTGGTTATTATTTTCGTACTCCAAAACAGTAGCTGCACTTGTAAATTACACTAGTAAAAGTTTTCAATTGACCACTGCAGTGTTTGAATTCAAACATACCGAAGTTTTTTCACCTCTCACTTAGGTTATTTGCCAAACAGCACACTTTAAATTCCTGGTGTTGACTTTTCAGTATCAGGTCCAGATCGCACAAAATTCAGCTTTTATCGACATCAAAGTTGTTTGTTTATTGTTGTCATGGTGATTTATTTAAAACTATATATTTTGACAAACTTCAATCCAAAGTCAGTTTGTGGTGAAAATTTCATAGCGATCAGACAAGGATAAAATCACTTTAAAAGCAATTGAAAAATATCGGTATGGTTTCTGAAAAACTGTCTCAAAACCCATTATACGGGCTGGCGTTTTTGAACCACAGGTTAACGTGGTTATCCTGATAAAAGAAATCCCTATTCAAGAGTACAAATTATTGTAAAGCTGTGCGTGATTATACAGTGGTGCCTGGAATAAAGATTTAATTAATTTCTGATAGAATGTTAGATTCTCCTTCCATTTACCTTGTATGTGCTTGAGAATCAAAAGGCGAATTTGGTATTAGATCAGAGATTGCTTAGGGTCTGATTCTATGTCCTTATTTATTTATCTATTTATTTATCCAAGATAAGTGAAGTTCCAAACTGAGCATTGTGCATGATCCGATATGCGCAATGTATTTTCTGAGTGGAAAATTTTTATTGTGCTAATTGTTCGAAGAATAGGTACAATATTCTGGATATTTGTCATCAAATTTAGAAATCATGCACCATTTTCAGCCTGTTTGGTTCTTGTTTCTTTAGCCCCAGTCCATCCACTTGAAAACGTCCAAGGAACTGAACAAGAACAACAAAAAGAGCTACAGAATGTTTCCTCTCCTGATGTAAGCTTCTTTTTGTTTGTTGCCTTTGCTGTTGTGTAGTGTACTGTATTTGTTCTACATTGGCTTGAATTTAATTTCTTAATTTCTTGTAGTTTCCTTTTGTACACATGTAGTTTGACTAGTCTAAGATTGTTTGTTTATAGTAAGGGTAGATTTTTTTGCCTAATTTTGTTGGGTCAGCAACACTTTGGAAGAATTACTGTCTGCGCCATTTATTTTATGAATCAGAGTTCAATTCTTTTCCTCTCCTTTCCTTTCCTTTTAATTATCTCTGGCTTTATCATTCGTCATAAAAAAGCTTTCTCATCCAAGTTTTCATGGGCTAGCTTTTTGATCAGAGTGTGTAAACGGTAACGGTCAAGTCGCCCGAAAGTCATCTCGCCCGAAGTCATGTCGCCCAAAACCAGAGATATGTCGCCCGAAATTTTAATAAAGAATGTATGAAATATATCTCGCTCTAGCGATAGCGAAAAGAAATAAGCAGGATAATTGTGTAATAAAGTCTCGTTCTTTAAGCAACGATGCGATGATGAGACGAAAAAAGCGGGATGAATGTGCAACAGATCTCATTTTTTATTCGATGATGAGACGAAACAAGCGAGATAAATGAGTAATATATCTTGTTCTAAAGATTTGATGAAACGGAACAGGCGAGATTATGATGTTTGGATGCTGTTGAGCATGATAAAATTTCGGGCGACTTGACTAAAAATTTGGGCGACATAACTCTGTTTTCGGGCGAGATGACTTTCGGGCGACTTGACTGTAAACCGATAAACGGTAAAGAAACTTACCATATGCCAAATCAAATTCTATAGCACCTCGATTAACTCTCACACCTCTTTCTTGCTCTTCAAACTTTAATCGTCCTTCTTAGCTCAATATACGCACGCTGACCTATGAATCAATTGTTTAATGCAAGTTGCACTGTAAGCACTGTTAAGCACTTTGTACACTGTGTTGCACTTCTATCTGTCTGTCTGCACAGCACTGGCAACGTTTTAGTGATTCTCTTGGTCGCAATGCTGCACCATCGCCTGCAAAGATAAATCATGACTCTGCTGTTAGAAGGAAGGCAGTAAGTTTATTCACCTCAATATTAACTATAGATGTAATAAATTTCTTCATATCCTCACCTGTTTGTGATCGAGGTGAGATAATGTTATTCTGCAGTGAAATTATCTCAAATACCGGCTTGGTTTTCTTCAAATAGAATATAGTTTTTTTCGTGGGTGGTGAATGTGTAGAAACAGGCTAAACTCAGTTTTGAGATGACACTAAAGTTTGGTAATGAGGATGTTGGGAGAGGCTATATGTTCCGTATCGGGCTCTGATGTTTTGCAGGCTTTTTAGGTCAAGACTGAGAGATGTGTATTGATTTACATTTTTCCACTGTCACCCAACCTTAGAAATCGCACTCAGTTGGAAAAGGATTCCATCAAGCAAACAACGGGAAGAGCACCGGTTTTAGTCGGTAACCAGCGAAATGTGACTGAGGGGATTTAGTTTTAATTTCACATCAGTTTGACCCCCAAAGTGTTTTTGCCTATCGTTGACGTGAAGAAATACCAACAGTCGTAATGATTTCCCAGATCCATGAGCGGTCGGCTTATCAATCGTGTCGTAGACTGCAAAACAGCCGGTTTTTTTCTCAAAATCAGTAAAGAAATCGGTAAAGTGTGGCGTAAGAGTCTTACGCGCGCAAATCGCGCGAGTCTCACACGTCTCTCCCCAGTCTCGCTCTCTGTTTTCAGCCTCGTTCCAGACCTTTTGTTTGACTGCTCGCGCGTACTTGAATACGGCAAAATGCGGACTGTTTTGCAGTCTAATCGTGTCGGTATGTTTTTGTAGCGCTCATTGGTTCAACCAATACCGCATTTGAGTGATATCCAAGGAGACGAAGACCATGGGGAAGCTAGACCAAGATCCCATTCTGAATCATCTTCATTGGACGATGCTGCTGATGGACAAGCTGTTAGAGGTGATAGCAGCCCTACCAGTCCCATAAGACCTTTGCATATTGTGATGCCGTCCCCTCATACTCAGCAAGCTGAAGTACCTCAAACGGGGCCAACAAGTCCGAGTCAAGCAGTAACTGCAGAAATAGAGATAGCCAGACCAAGGGCAGCTGTCAAACCCAGCTTGCTTGACGCCCTTCCTGGTCAGCTGTTACCGCCGCCATCAGGAAAACAAACCCGTGATGGGTGGACACCCACTAATAAATTTATATACCAATCCTCACCTCCATCCTCACCTGAGGACGAGACACCCACTTCGCCTCTCTCCCCCGGGGAAAGGAAGACTCCGTCACCCCCTCCCACTCCCCCACGGGAGGCAGAAGAGGAAGAACGTACTAAGGAGGATACTAGCAAAGAAGTTGTGTTTCGAGCGAACAGGAGAAGCGGGGAGAGACCAAGATCAACCGGGGATGTACAAACTAGTAATCAGGATGATTGCGCGTCACCGACCTCTCCTGGAGGTAATGAAAATCAGGGCAGTGTTTCATCTGAAGGGAGGAGAGAACCTCCTCCCCCACCCCCTAGAAAGAAAGGTCATTCCAGGTCGTCTTCTTTGGATCTAAACAAACTGTTTGCAGCAAAGGCCAAGGAGAATAGAGGTAAACAAAACACAGTGCAGTCAAATTCTCAAAGGCGGACACGTCCGGGACCGGCCCTGACTGTCCGTATTAGAGAGGAGAGTCGAAGTAACGTGACACCAGTGATTTTAATAAATTAAAACTGAACCTATTCGAAGTGAATATACATCCGCTTTACTTGTGCAAAACAGTAAAAAGTGGAATCATTTTCTCATTGTGCAATCAGTCCTTCATTACAAGAAAACTTTCACGGCTTCTTGGTCTTAAAGGATATCAGCACACTGCGAACTGGAGCAAGACTAAAATTTTGCAATTTACTTTCATGTAGTCTGTTTTGTGGTACTTTTCATTGCATAAAGCACTTCTCAAGTGTCCGTTGACGGTTTCGAAAGTGGCTGTTGTCCTTCTTAGAGAGTCGTTCGTCTAATAGAGGTGTTCGGTAAGAGAGAGTGGACTGTATATTCATTTTGTTACGTACAGTCAATAATTCACCCCAAAGACTACACGCCGGGTCGCATTTACTTTCCCAAGCGCAAAGTGAAAAAATAACTTCTTTTCCACGGGAGTTTTAGTCGTAGTAGTTACCCATAACCAGTCGCCTGCTTTGTTATATGCCTGCCATCCCTGTTTTAGGGATGAGTCTCTGATATCTCTTGTTTATGTTTGTTGTTGAAGGAACGCCACCATCATCCCAGTCATCAAGCCATTCAAGTCAGGTTTGTATTTGTCTCTCTAATAATGTTCACAAGCTGCTGAAAACAAGCATCAGCTCACAACTTATGTTGAATTTTGTCCAAAACTCTGAACTCTCTGTATATTCATTCTCGTTTTTGGTTACTACTGCTATTTTATTTTGTCCGATACCCTTTGACCCGACAGCGTGCCACACCCATCTCCCGTTTTAAAATTGATTAAGTTTCAACAGGAAGTCGAGTGCTTACCTATATTAAGCTGTATCAAGCTGTATCAAGCTTTGGACAAATACAATTACGGTAACATGATTGAAAAAAAAAGGTGAATAAGAGTGTACACCATGGAAAATTGTGGTCGATTTGTTTTTTACAATAACATTAATTTTTTTTCGAAAAACCAAAAACAAAACAACCTGCACTGCGTGACATGCTACGTCATTTCCATGGTCTATACTCTCATAGACCATAGCTCTCGACCAATCAGCTCGCGAGGATTCGCTCAGTTATTGTACAATATAGTATAGACACAGCCTTAGTCATGTTACGGTTATCTTATCTCTGGTAAATAAAACAATAGCATGTACACCCTGTGGTGTTCTGGTTATTCTGACACTATTAAATGTGCCAAATCATCTGACAGACTGGTGACAGTGGTTACCCTGTCAAAAGCGAACCCTCAACGCCGAGAAATAGACAGGAGAATTCTAGCAGCAGCGAGGCAGCCGATGAAAGCGAAAAAGTACAGCGACAGGAAGATTTTGCAGACTTCAGCAGATTCGAGAGTTTTGTAGAAGCACAAGAAACAGTAAATGGAGGAGAGGGAAAAGTATCGTCGCCTCAACCCAAGCTACATAAAAGGTCGTTTTCCCTGGATGACTCTCATGTAAGATTAATTTCGTCTCATTAAAATGATACATTGGCAATGACCTGGTAGACTACGAGTGGTCTCTTAATTTCCTTGGGGATATGAGAGCCAGTCAAATGCGCAAGGGCTCGTAAAGATCGCCACTGCAAGGAGAGGCATCGTGTGACGGAGGAGAGATTCGCGACGCCTCCCTTCGCGGGCGGATAATTTTCACTCGCGTTCGCTTTTTTGATTCGCTCTACTACCCCTGAGCAAAGTAGACGGACCACTCGAAATTTATTGACTTGGCAAATCTGGAAAATTTTATTGCTGTTGGGAAATGTTTTCCACTGTTCTGTACGCAAGTGTTTCCCTTTTTGTGCCAAACTGTTCCACTTCTTGCTTTCCATATGCTAGAAAAGGGCCTAGAAGCAAATACAAAAGCCACGCGAAAAAGTGTTTTATCGTTTACCCTCTCGAGAAAACAATCTCTCCACATTTGGCGAAGAACTAATGCAAAGGAGACTAGGTACAGCCACAAGAACGACGCAGAAACGATGGGATTGATAGAGAAAAGTATAGCCTGTTCCCGAGGGTTTTATTTCTTAATCTTTTCTCTGACGTACTGTGAAGTTGAAAATTCTATATTAAACCAACTGGAACAATATCAACGTAATGTTTGAAGTATCTTCTTTCACTCAGCGTTTCTAAGTTTCCCTAATGCTAAAAAGCTCTACAAATAAAGGAACAATTTTAACTTTGTTTTCCCTTTCAGGATGTTGCGTGGTCTACGATTCCTCAGAACGCTGCTACTGAAGGTGAGGCTCTTTGTTGCTTTCACATGTGCTCAGTACACTTAAAGAAGTACGTATGGTTGTAAGTTTAAGTTAGTGTGTCAGAAACTGTAGAACAGCAAGTTGACTCTGAAATTCCTTCCATAAACGTGGTAGTCCTCCACGCCATATATGGTTCTCTCCCTTTTTCCGAGAGGTTTTTCTCCGGGTACTCCTGTTTTCTCGTCTCCTCAAAAACTAAAGCAACACAACACTTCTAAATTCCAGTCCGAACAGGAATTGTAGACGAAGAACCGTTTTGTAGATGTGCTACCTCTAAATCGTTATTTTTTACTTACTTATTTATTTGTTTATTTATTTTAGCAAAGACGTTTATTCCAGTATTTAGGGTATTTGCTTTTCTTCCTGACGAGTAAACAACTTGATTAACGTTAATGTTTTTAACTGTAGTGACCACAACACCAAACAAACCATCCCAAAACCAAGAGGCTTTACCCAGACCAGTTCCTAAGTTGGTAGGTTGAATTTCATGTACTTAGTGGTATCTTAAAGCCACTTTTTCAGCTATGTATGTTTATAAACAGAGGAAAATGGAGTTTGCAAGTTTTGATGGTAATAAGGGCCCGTTCATTTTTAGTCAGGTCGGGCTAGGGGGCTGGTGGAATTTTAAGGGAGATTATACCAAATTGAATGGCTCTAAAGGAGGTAGATAAACGAGGGGGAGTCACCAAGTTTTGCAGTGACGGAATCTGTAATGATGCAATGCAAAAATTAACGCTTATGACCATCAGAAAATTCAAATTTTCTCGGGTGAGCATTCCTCCTAATCCCCCTTTTTTCTTGTAACCCAGTCTCATTGCAAAAACCGTCAATCTCAGGGACCGCAGAGACTATTTTTTAAGTGGCAGGGACTCTTTTTCTCCATATAAACGACACCTTCGGTACAGTCCACGTGAATGCCATTAATTATTGAAACCGGATATTTTTTTCAGTTTACACAAATAGACCTTGCGTCCACACGAAACCTGTTACCTCACTCACCTAAACCGCATCGTTTTTGAAACTGCCCTTCAGAGTAGTTTAAGTCCTTGTCCACACGATTCCGGGTGAAAAATAAGTGGTTTCAAAAGTGACCGTATTCGTGTGGACGGCGCCTTAATCTGATTCCCGGTTAAGTGTGAAAAGAAGCCACAAAGGGGCGTAAGAAGTCTCTGTCAGTGTCGAATCTGTAGAGAGAGATCTTTTAAAATATAGGGATAACTTCTTGATCCCCCATCAACAGCTGCGATGGCTTACTGTAAACAGAGTACGCGTAGTAGTGGGCGCATACAGTGAGTCCCTCTCTCTACACTGATAATGGCCGGAAAGTTTATTGCCTGTCCAGCTCATCTGTATCTTTAGTGAAATTCTTAATTTTGTCTTCTTCCAAAGAAACCTTTAAGTCCTCCAACCCTAAAGCAGGGCAGAAGACAAGAGAAAGATGGCGAAAAAGAAAGAAAACGAAAAACAGAGCCTCCAAAAGTTGTAGTGAGGTATGCTAAGCTCTTCTGAGACTCTACTTACCAAGTTTATCGTGGCGTATGTTGTTCTGCACTTTAAGACACGAGTCAGTTGTGAACGCTTTTTATATTAATTTAGTTCTAACTTTCAAGTTTGTAGATATAATCGTATGTTGCGACGATTCAATTAAACCCCCTTCAGCTGATGTAGTTCTAACTTTTGAGTCTGTAAGTTTAACTCTGTGACCATTCATATGAAATCTCTTCAGCAGTACTTTCACATGGTACTACAGTGAAACCTCTATTAAGCGGACACTAAGCCGGGTCCCGAAATTGACGTCTTATAGTTTCCTTTATAAGGAACCCCTATTCAGCGGACGCGGACACTAAAATAAATTGTATTGGCTAATTTCTATTGTTAAAAACCTTTGTTAAGCGGACACCGGACTGAATTGACAATACTAGCCTTGGGTTACGTACTTGAAATACGTACTGTAGTCGATTAATAAAGATAAATCAATACATTTAGCTGTCAAAAGTTCACCTAAAAGTCTTGTACAAAGTACAGCACAGCTTCAATAGCTTCCTCAGCAACATGGAGCTTTATCACAGTCCAGAGTAACCGTTGAATGTTAATCATTAGCGAACATTGCGCAATTTTTACAAACCTCTACTAAGCGGACACCCTCTATTAAGCGGACACTTGGGAAGGTCCCGAAGGTGTCCGCTTTTAGTAGAGGTTTTACTGTATTTATTTACTGTGAAGTTCTAACTTTTGCGACTGTAAATTAAATCTTATGGTCTTACCAATCAAATGAAACCTCTTCAGCAGTACTTTTATATGATACCTTTTATGTACTACGTTATTTAAACTTTGAGTTTGTGAATGAACTCCTATAGTATTACCATTCAAATGAAACCGCTTAACTCAGCTGTTAGCAGTACTTTCACATGGTACTATTTATTTAATTCTTAGATCTAATTTTTGAGTCTGTGAATGAAATCCTAAGGTGTTACCATTCCGGCATAGAAATTAATCTCTTAAGCATTACTTTCACATGGTACAATTTACGGAGCAATTTTGGTTTCTGGGAAACTGCCCACCTACCCGTCCCCTAAGCCAACATTAACACTTACTTCTCGTTTGGGGCAAAATGTTGATTTAGGGGAGGGGGGCAGTTTCCCAGAAACGTAAAAATTGATCCCAATTTACTTACCACGTAGTTTCAATACCTTTTAGAACTGTAGGTGAATCGTATATAGTGTCACCGAATTCGACTGTTTACGACGTTTTGAAGCTTAAAAAAGCTATCAGCACTGTTACGTAGCTTGTTTTGAAACACTTTTTTTAGTCTGGTTATAAGCTCCCCTTCCCCCTTCCCGTTTATAAGCCGAGATGATTTATCCGTCTCAGACGGATAATTCGTCTCTGGGAGTATAAATTCGGCCAATTTGTATGTGGATAACAGGCCTCACAGGTAAAGGCTGGTTTCGATAATATAATTCTGACTGCTGAAATTTTCCCAACCATCGTCGCGGAAATGTATTGAATGTAATGCGTTTTCTTTGTTTTCCTTTCTAGACCCTTAACCAAGGAGGACAAATTGAATGCGAAGATCGGTGATCTAAGAGAGAAAAACGCTGCACTTTCAAAAGTTAACAGTGAACTTCAGGAGGAATTAAAATCGGTACGCTTTACTTCAACTGTAAGAACCTTGTCACAACATTCCCGCGGCAAACGTGAATAAGGGAGTTTACGCAACTTCGACGACAAAGGCAACGAAAACGTTATTTGGAAAGTTTTCTCCTCCACTAGCTTTCCTAAGGTTTAACCGGGAGCACGGACGTATTGCATCGCCGTGTTTGTTTCAGTTGTCGTTACCGCACCGGGAGCCATCGGAGTTTCGTAAGGTCACGTTTAATTTCAGTACAAAACTATTCAGTTGAATAGGGAGAGGTTTCATCATTTTGAGCTTAGTTGAAAGTTAAGACTTTAGACGTCACTCTGTATTCTTGTATAGATAATAAGCGTGTTCTTGCCGTGAACCCTGAGGTTTCAACGGACACCTGCATGGACAATGTATACAAACCGGGTTCCACTACCAAATAGGAAGTTTTTGCTGCCAAAACGGCGACGGCTTCGGCATGAGAACATCAAAAAAGAAATAGTCTTAGGTCCCATCCACGCGTATCCGGATAGCCGTTTTGAATCCGCAAATTTTTCTTTGCGGATTCCAAAATTTCCACGTCCACACGTAGCGTATTCAAATCGAATTTGCCCGTCCACACTTATCCGAATTCACTCTCAGTTCGTCAGGTAATTTTTAAAGGGATCCTCGGCTCATGCGAAAATGTTCTCGCTGTTCTTCTTCAATAACTGTTTCGCTGACAACATTGTCCCATTAAGCACCAGTTCGCTCGTTCAACTTGCTTACGTCGTACAATTCGTCCGTCCGACATGGAAAGAAGCCTTAGAATGTCGAACCACCGTTTGACTGCATAATTGAAGTGCACAGTAATCTTAGTTAGGTTTAACTGTACACAGGTTATAAGACTTGAAACTGAAACCAAGTAACATTGCGCTTGGCACCGCAGTTGTCCCTTTCGTAAAAGGTCGCTGCTATCTCTAAGACACTTAGAAAATTTTTGCCCTGTTATTGAAAGCGTTTCTATTAAAAAGAAAGAAAATCGCAACCCAGGGTAGAACCTGGACCTCGAACCTGGACCTTCGTATCCTAATCTGTCTCCCTTACCACTACACTACCACACCGACCCGCCAGAATTCCGAAAAATTTAAGCACGTAGACTAACAAACTGTTTCTCTTAACTGATACATCAATAACAGGTGTCCCTAGCCCTTTCCATAATTTTTAACGTAAATTCAACTTGGGCCGTTCAACTTCGTTCTTTCTAGGACTATTCAGAAACGTATTATTTGCCTTATTGTAACTTAATCCAGGGAATATATTACATTCATTTTGACTAAAGGCTTGGTTACCAATGGTGGCATCGACCGTTAAAAATGGCAAGGATCGTTTACGAAAGGGAAATAGGCCTCGGCACTATCTTGAATATTCACTGTGAAGAACTGGCCTCAGTTGTTTAAAAGTTGGATAGCGCCATCGACCGGATAAATCACTATCCAACGGATAAGTGTTAGGGAAACCAATAGAGTTATCCAGTGGATAGTGATCTATTATCCGGTGGATAGCGTTATCCAACATTTAAACAACTGGGGCCAGGGGTCGATCTTGCGGATTCGTAGCGTATTCAAACATTTCCACTCTGGAAAGCGGATTCAAGAAGGTTCGGATTCGTATCGCGGATTCACCGGCTACGTGTGGACGGAAGCCGAATCCACAGAGAAAAAGTTGCGGAGTCAAAATATCCGGATACGTGTGGATGGAGCTATAGAAGTGAGGACGTAAGCGAGAGATGGCGAATTTTTTTTTCTTCTCTTTCTGAACTTGGATATGGTTCTTCAATTCCAAAAGAGTTCGCTTGCATTTGACAAAGTAAGTCAGTTGGAATAATCGCGGTAGAGATTGAAAGAATGCGAATTCACTTTTGAAGCTTGGTATCTTAAACTTCCTAATAAAAAATTATCACTGGGAATGGGCCCTTAGGCGATTTAATTTCTCATTGTTTTGGTCTTTTTTGCAGGTAATGGAAAGACGTGCAACACTGGAAGTGAAATTGAAGCAGCTAAGATCACCTTTATCGTAGAGAATACAAATAATACGCTATTGAAACTATATCTTTTTTCATACTGAAAATGAACTGTCGTTGTCTTCCCTGAATATAAAGCTGCGTTTATGATACGAATATTTTGGCGCGGTTTTTCGTACCGTGAATAACACACTGCTCTGTTTCTACGGTTTTAAGAAATAGTCAACTTCAAATAATGTTTTATGCGCGTTTTTTTTTTTTTTTTTATCAGACTATAAGTTATCGTTTTCTTTAGCCATATTCTTAAAGAATGAATAGGCAAAATGGTTTTTGTAATAGATTTTAGGGTAAAAATCAGCGATACTCCGGAAAATTTCTTTGCGATGAGTATTATGATAGCCGTCAGGCGTGTTGTCAACTTTTAGACTGAATACCGCTGGTTTTCCTTCTAAAATATTTATAATCAAAGTAAAAACATAGCATTAAGATATAAGATGGGTAGAGATATGATTAAACATCGAATTTTGATTTTTGCCGGCGTTTCTGGAGTTAGCTGTCTTTTCCAGTTTCGAATTCAGGTGTTAGAGCGATTTAAGTATGACCTTGAAAAGTGAAAAAGCGCGAACAAAACAGAAACAACAAACGACCGGAAATAGAGCCATTTGATTGGTTTATCGAGCGGATACAAACGCGCGTGGCTTTTGGTTGATTAAGCGAACGCTCTCGGGTGAAAAAACTTCATGCCCGAGAACTGCTAGAATCAATCGATACTTCGCTTTGACGTCATACTGCAACAGCTTGGTCAATCGAACAATGTCTTCTCCATATTAGGGTTTTCTTTGGCGGGAAAACGAAGAGGCCATGTTTTGTTCCATTGGCTGATAAAACAAATAACGAACACTTACCTAAACCATTTTTCAAGGTCATACGAAAATCGCTATATGATATGTGGGTTCCTTGGAGACATACATATCAAAATGACTTGACTCACATGATTTCCACACGGCACCGGACGAATTTCGACCGGTTGAGTATTTGTGAGTGTAGGTGTTGCGTTCACACGGAACCACCTTAACAGTTTGAAATTTAGACGCCTAGCCGTTCAAAGTTCCGTGTGAACAGAGCGAAAACATTGAAAAGTTGCGTGTGAATTGGTCATTGAGTTCTAAATGATAGTAGAGACCTTATTCGAGGACGAAAACGACTGCGATTACGAGATTTGAATTAAAGTTTTTTACGTTTTGTCAAACAAAAGAAATCCCGGAAAGCTTCATTGCACTTTTTTGTGCCAGAGAAGTTAGCACTGCTATCATTCTTGAAGGAGGTTGAGACCTCTCCCGACTGAAAAATGCTAAAACTTCTAAGATTTTATAACTTGTTTTCGCTACTACGACACTCTCGCTAAAACTCGTAGTAGAGTGACAACGGCTATCACGTTTTTCCACCAAAAGGACGCTGCCTCACGCGCCAGCACAACTTACTATTAAGAAAATCGCGTACTCGTATTCGTTCTCGTTTTAGAATGAATCTAGAGCTCTCTAGTGATGCTATTAAACGTTAAGTACAGTCCAGTCCAAAAATGTTTGACGGGCTTCATAACCATTGCACTTTGTTGACGGTGATTCTATTAATCCAATCAAGTAAAGCATTTACAGTAAAGCCTACCCCCATAACGTCTGCCGCTTCCCCCTCCAGGGATTCACATGACGTCACTTCCTTCATGTTTGTGTCCCTAACCAGTCCTGTGGGAGTTGAACTCTATTCTGTAAACGCTTTCTTTTGTCGCAAAAAACTTGCATAGCTGCTGGTCACTTACTTGAAAACGATCTAAACACTGAGAAGAGATCAAAGATCGGTTGGACAGCTTTATACAGAACACAAGCCTCGTTTCTGGCTAGTTCTGGTACCGATTACCGCAAAGCTCAACGAATGACGTTATATTTATTTTTGCCGGCTTTGATAGCCAATCTCCTATTCTGCTGGTAGCTATGCTTGATTTTAATTGCATGACTTTAAGCCAGCGTTTACGCTTTGTGCATCATGCTGCTCGCAACCAGATCACAAATTTGACATTCCTCCGGCTAGAGTCAAATTGCATTTCGTTGGGCACCTGATAAATGTCGAATTTCCGCCCCAGGTAGCCCTTCGTTCTTCCTGATCTGCAGGTAAAGTTAATGAGGACACGTTTCTCTCGCCCCAGCTGCAAGAAACACAACGTCAAACAAACATCTAGCGTTGAAATAGAAAGTTTGACTGAGCTGAACGCAAGACAGTGGCGGTTACCTTCAACTATGTGTTGGATGTAGCAGCTCTCATGAGTGCAGCTCTCCTAACCCTAAAAGCCAATTGGTTCGATACCCTAACCGTGAAACAATGGGAAATAATGATAAACAATGATTTGTCATTGTTTTCTGCGACCAATGAGGAAACACTTTACGAGCAGCTCCTACAATACTGTATTATCAGTACCGGAAATAAACAAGAATATTTTTATAACAATAGATGTCCCACAATTCCTAGCGTTGTATATATTACCACCACTCTTTCTATTGTGTGCATTTGTCTAATAGCATCTCACAGGGCGGTCAACTTTCCTTAGCTCCGTCGTGCACGCGTTATGGTCGAACCTCCACCGCCTGTTCAAAGCACGCCCACCGAATGTTCATCCTCAAGACATTTTAACGATCTTCGAATAGACGTTCCTGTTCAAAATGCCCCCGCTTCAGTTGCGGATGGAAATTACTCCGCTATGGCTACCAGAAAAGACCGAGGAATGACAGCTTGACCCAAATAAACCGGGAGGAGAGTTTTACCTGTGTTTCAAGCTACATTCAACCTAAACTGGTACCACAGGAGGGAAAAACCAAACCCAGTTCAAATAACACGAAAATAGCTTTATCCAGCTATAAAACTCAAAGAAAAATAAAATACGACATGACAAGAGAAACACTGAATACATCACTGGGCGCTTTTGTCAACGCCTTTCAAAACTGAAGAAGAGGCAGGGTGCACTCTCGAAACAACTTTTTCCCCAGAACCTAATCATTGACTGTATAAAGAAAACTTGGACTATTACACGAAGATTGCGTTACACAAAAGTTTTTGTATATTTTGTGGACACTTTCTTAATACTTATCCACTGGATAGTAATTTATCTTTTGGACAACCGAGGCCTGAAATATTGCATATTGCATCTGTCGTTTTTTAAACCGTTGCTAACTCGGGATTCCTTGCTTTAGCGTCACAAGAAAATTTGTCTTAAGGCGGAAGTTGGTTTCAGCCATCTTATCTTAACCACACACTTTCGAGACAAAATAAGAGGTTTAGACTGCGCGTTTTCCTGTCAGTCACTTTTGCCCTCTCAATCGGGCGACAAGTGCCACGGGCCAACCAAACACCATTTTGTTGTACCTATCTACTTATGCTTGTGTAATCCTTAGAGTATTATTGCTTTCTATGACTATAATGATGCGAGTGCAGTTAGTGGTGACCAACCAAATTGGCAGGCTTATCTAATACGCCCGGTATACCTTACGTGGCTTGGATCTCAGTCCACTCACTGGTGGGCCACTTGTCGTTATGACACCGATGGACTACATGCAAACATCCCTGGCAAATTTCAACATACTTATCCCACAAAGCCAATCAGGTACATGCCACCAGTTCGAGTTTATGAACATCCGGGGACACGAATGCCTGTTTTAACTGTACCGCACCACTCTGGTATGGAAAAGCTAAAAATTTCTTACACACAGACAGTGACACAAATATCTGTGAACTCAACGTAAAGACTATTGCAGTTTACAGCGAAGACAACTTTCGTAGTTGTGTCACTGTTAATCCATTACACCAATGTTAGGCTGGACCTGACGCCACTACTCAGTTTTGGGTGGATGACCGGTGAAACGATGTCTTCTCTTTTATTTTCAGCCCCACTTGACGACAGGGCATAATTAGGATCATTCACAGCCGCTGGGCAGAGACCCTTATAAGGAATCTGAACCAAAATGTAAGGTGCGGCACATGATATAACTACAGCCATCCGCAGCCTTCTATCTTGTCTAAGTATACAGTAAGCAGCTTAGATAAGCGACTCCTGACAAACTAAGGCAATGAATATTCGCAGACGTAGCTGCTGACTGGCCCCTGGTCCTCTTCGGTCACCATTTAAGCATTTGTGGCTACAAGGTTCCTTCTCATTGGCACCTGTTTCCAGCTGCACAAACTTATTTTTGATTCTTCGTGTTTGATTTCTTCAGCCTTGGTCTGGTCCATACTCTGATGGATGTAAATAAGCCATTTTTGAGCTGCCTCAAGCTTCTGTTTTAAAGCGAGGCTAAGTATACCACAATCTCTATTGAATTCTTGCTCAAAAAGTTGTACTAAAAGTAAACGTTTTAGATTTGAAAAAACGAAAAAACGAAAACAAAAACAAGGAAAAGATGGTAACCGTAGTAAGGAAATTAGATTCCACGCACTAATTCTGAAATCAGAAAGTAATGTCTGCTTGTGTTACTGACTTAGTCAAATCAGGGGACATTTGTTGTAAAATTTCTTGCTTGTCTGCCTCTCCTAGGATTTTCGAACATCTAAAAAGTGGTGTAATTGCCCATTTTTAACGGATTTTTACCCTTAAAAGGTCACCTAGAATTTTCGGGAGCCTTTTCTCTTGCTGAAATGTTCCAAAAGGTAAGTTTTGATCCCTATAATTTTCGATCACTAGACTTTCAGCTAGGTAATCCGAACAGATGAAAAATTTTTAGGGGATAAAAATATGCCTCTATGTACTGTTTAAATACTAAAATAAGTTTAACAACGGCTATGTTTAAGTGGTTTTGAAATATGTTCTCGTTGGGTGCCCCTGTCAAATAACCGTATTTGGGCATCATGTGACTTTACTTAGAACCGACTAGAAGTTTTTAAACATGTAATCTGTACAGGTGAAGCCTTTGTTCCGCTGTAATCAACGCACTAATGACAATTGTAAATTACACCATTTTCGTCTGATTTTATTTAATTGACCTCAAGCATTCAAATATTGCAGGAAAAGCAGAGTGGGCACACCATGTTGGAAAAGCTGCTGGGGGTTACTGAATAGAAGGTCTAATTTTGGTGTTCACATCGGCTAATTTTTGTACCAAGTGAAACTGAAATAAGGCCTTTTCTGGTAGAATAATAGAAAAATTGAGTCACTGACAATATTTTCTGTTTACAGACCTCAAGCCGATTTTCATAGAACTGATCTCAAATCATTAAAGCAAATAATTAGTTTTAGTGTATCATAAACTTTAGCTTTGAAGTGTTGCGAGTTTTTAATTTGTCTACAGAACCCCCGCTTCATGCAAACAGGTAAAACAACAGCATTAGCTTTTCGGCTAGATTGGTTAAATAAAAAAACCTTTGCATACATTTCCGATTCTAGCTATTATTAGCTACATAAAAGTTTCGAATGGACTTGGCACTCCAGGGAATGGTCGTCATTTCAAATTTCGGCACAATAAAGTATATGAATAATTTATTTTGACCTGAGCCGCTTTAAGGACAAAGTAATGATTAACTGAAGTTGCCATGTGAAATAACTCAACATAAACTATGATTTTGACGCTTTTGCCAATTTTTTGGAAACTCACTGAAGCCGAATCGCCTTGTAGTCTAGGAAAATGCCAAACATATGGGCTAGATATCAACGGAGATGCAATGGAGAACACAGAATTAGAAGGCCGTGTGTTTCATCAGTCTGCGACGATGAATCCAATTCAGTGTCACATGTGGTGTGTAGATGACTGTCGGTGTTTGTCGTTCAACTACAAGGAAAATAACGAAAGAAGAGCTTGCGAGTTAAATGAAGGCAGCCACTTTATAAACCAGAGCTCTCTCAAACATTCTCCGGGCTCACGTTATTACAACCTTCGAAGAGAATTCAGCCGAAAGGTATAAAACTTATTACAATACATCTTTGCAAACACTCATCCTCACACGGTTAGATATTTTTCAGCCGCACCGTTTTTTAGCATATCATGGCTATCTAAGGGACGCCGGGTCAACCGTCCAAGTTCCGAACTTGCACATGAGTCAAACCATAACCTGGAGCTAGCACCTGCATGCTGGGCCTATAGGACGGCGTTTTCACGGACCGGTTTTTGTTTTGAAACAAGTTTAAAGCACTTTTTCCATGTCTGCGAGAGAATTTGAGAAAAATTAAAACCAAACGTAAAAATACAATTATCAGGTCTATAAACCAGTTTTTGCTGACTGTTTTTTAGAATAGACTGGTTGGTTGAAACGGCGTTACGCGAGTACAAGAAGATGCTCCGGCACTCCGAGTTATGTACTCCTGGTCGAAGCTAATGCTTATGGGCGAAATCTCTCTTTTTCGCTCGGTAACAGTAGGTTCAATTCGGTTCGTTCGAAGTTCGTCGTTTAAATTAGGCCTAGGAGAAAATTTTGGTCCGATATAAGCTAATTAGTTAAGACTAAATTAACAAACTAACTCTCAAACTAACTAGAACAACTTACAAGAACCCGTTTATCCTCGCAATGTGATCATGAAAATGCATAGAGTTCTTGCAAGGTGAGCCTCGTTAAAAAAAATTTTAGTATATTAACAACATTTTCGATAACTGGATATTTCTTTTATCAGGGGCACCCAACGAGAATATAGTTCAAAACCACTTAGATGTAGCGTTAAACGTATTTTAGTAGGTTGCTATAGGCATATTTTCATCCCCTAAAAATTTTTTATCTGTTCGGTTTTCCTAGCTGAAAGTCTAGTGATCCGAAAATTATAGGGATCAAAACTTACCTTTTCAAAAATTTCAGCCAGAAAAAGGCTCACGAAAATTCTAGGTGACCTTTAGAGGTGAAAAATCCGTTAAAAATGGGCAATAATACCATTTTTTAGATGTTCGAAAATCCAAGGAGAGGCAGGCAAGCAAGAAATTTTACAACAAATGTTCCGAAAATTCTAGATCTCAAATCGTCTTCCGAACAGATATTTTCCGAAAATTGACGTTGGGTGCCCCGTTTTATTGCGATTCGGATCTCTCACCCTGCTTTCTGTTACAATGTCCGTCAAGTGAACTTCAATAGCACTAGCTCATTGTATGTATCATGTTTTTGTCCGATGATCAATAATTTTAGATTTGATAAAAGAGAACTCTGTACTAAGCTAACTATGGTGATCTCTCGCACTCGACACATATAATATTGAAACATGATGGCAGCGGCGACGTAACTGATTTTAAGACCCCGAAAGAGTCTAAGCTCTATGTCTGAATTGGAAGAAACTCCAGAGGCGTCTGTGACCTTGCAAGCTCCAAACAATTCGCCGTCCTCAGCCGAACATCGTGATATTAATAATGATAATAATAATAATAATAATAATAATAATAATAATAATAATAATAATGACAATGATAATAATAATAACAATAATAATGATAATTACAATAGTGCATTTACACAGCGCACACATTCATTAATTGCTCGCGGCGCTTCACAACAACCAAAAATAAAATAAAACTAACATGCTAAAAACTTAAACTAATAAACGCTAAATCAAAACTAATAAACTCAAAAGTAAATAAAAAAACTGAAGAATTACTCTTCACAAAGATTAAGAAAGCGTTTTGAGATTCGTCTTAAACAATGAGACAGTGCGGGAATGACGTATATTTAAAGGAAGGGAGTTCCAAACCCTTGGGGCGCACACGGCAAACGCCCTGTCTTCACAGGTCTTAGTTCTTGACTTTGGCTGCATGAGTAAGTCACACGAGTTTGAACATAGGGTACTTGACGATTTCCTATGGTGCAAAAGATCCGCCAGATATTGAGGCCAGAGACCATTAAAAGCTTTATACATAAAAAGAAGAAGCTTTAAAATAAATCGATACGAGACTCGTAACCAATGGAGTTGCACTACCGCAGGAGTGATGTGCTCAACTTTCTTCTCACCAGTGATAAAACGAGCAGCAGCATGCAAACGGCTCCACTCTATTTTCTAACGTCGACCTTTATACCGCCGGTTACTGGCACTGTGCTTGACGTGAGCCCAGTCTGTTGACCACCTTCGCAACCCCATTCGGAATATACAGGTGGAAAATTAAAGACTCCCATTTGGTCTTTCAGCATTAAGCGAGATCTTTTGGAAGCTAAACAGATTTGTCAACTACTTGCCAAAGTTTCTGCCCGCCCAGCAGACCACAAGGAACCAATACGCCGTCTCACACAACAAGAAACCGAGTTTAACTGGACGAAAGAGCACAAGAAAGCATCTAGAGAAGTCAAGATTCTTTTGTGACTACCGCCCTACTACTTAGCTATCACGACCCAAAGGCCGAGCTTGAAATGTGATGCCCTTCTACAAAGAGGTAAACCGATCGCTCACTGAGACAGCGAAAAACGATATGCGCGAATTAAGAAGGAACTGCTCGCGATCGTATTCTCACTAGATAGATTTTTAAGAAAATACACCTACGGACGCCACGTGAAAATCAAAAAGCTACCAAAAGACGCTAGAATTCATCCTGAAGAAGTCTCTCGCGTTTGCGCCAAAACGCCGTCACGTTATGATGATGAGACTTCGGAAATATGATTATGAGGTGCAGTATAAGCGTGACGGAAAGCTTTACCTGGCCGATAGACTCTCCAGAGCCTACCTGTCGAACACTGTACATCCGACTGCAGCTGAATTTGAGTGCATCAACGCGGCCGCTTTTCTCCCTGTATCCACCTCTAGACTCCGAGAGATCCAGAAAGCAACTGAGAATGACGAGATCTTGTAAACCCTGAAAGCTGTCATCTGGCTGGCCAGACGGTAGCAGTCAAATACCGCAGCGGATAACCCCCTACTTCAGCTTGAGGGACGAGTTGTCGGTAAGCAATGGAATGATATTTCGCGGGTAACAAATCCTAGTTTCTTTCAGTTTACGAAAGGACGTGAAACGAAATTTGTATGCTTCACACACCTTGGCAAAGAATCATGTTTACGAAGAGCACGCTGGAAACCATATTTTGGCCGAACATGAACGCCGAACTAAAAGAGCTTATCGCAACCTCTATGACCTGTCGCGAGTATGAGAGCAGTCACTAAAAATAAACTCTAATACCAGACAAAGTACCAGTCGCCCATGGGAACCAGTAGGAGTTGACCTGTTTGAACTAAAAAAAAGAGTACATGATCACGGTATATAAAAAAGCAATTCCTGGGAAATTGACTGCCTTACAAGTACCACCTAAAAAGCGCCAGTTTTGAAGCTGAAGAACCATTTTGCTTGCTATGGTTGCCCTGATCGCTTGGTCAGCGACAATGCCTCGCATTTGTGTTATCAGAGTTTCGTGAATTCGCTAACGATTGGGACAGAACAAGCTCTCCTGGGAACAGGAAAGCGAACGACAAAGAGCAATCAACAGTGAAAACAGCAAATAACCTCCTACCCAAAGCTTTGAGTGCCGGGACAGACCCATATATCGCAATTTTCGATTACCGCAATACACCGACACAAGGAATGGAATCAAGTGCTGTTGAACGTTTAATGTACCGGAGAAAAATAACACTCCTACCCACAAGGAAGACTCTCCTTCAGCCTAGAGCCCCACAGAGAGAACGAGTACATCCAACAACTGACTAAGCGGCAGTTCCAGCAGTCTAAGTACCACAACCAACATGCTCGCGTGACTTGCCCACACTTAAAGAAGGTGATGTTACACGTATGAAGCCGTTGCAGCTGGGGAGTATGGAGTGGGAGGTATACGCGCATCAAAGAGCAAATTTGCAATGTCTCCCTAGGGTAGCTTTGTTTATTTATAACTTCAATTCTTTCCAATTTTCCCCTTTTAACCAGTTTGGGCCTTTGCAATACGTTGTTCGGTCGTGTTTTTATATCCGTTAGACTTACCAGCAGGTCAAGCTCACACTGCATTCCAGCCTTCGTCAAGTGGTAGCCAAGTATTTATTTTTACTCC
Source organism: Porites lutea (assembly GCF_958299795.1). NCBI lineage: Eukaryota > Metazoa > Cnidaria > Anthozoa > Scleractinia > Poritidae > Porites > Porites lutea. Next base: position 50,789,981 of record NC_133201.1, on the reverse strand, counting down.
TTGTCAGGTTTGTCAGCCATTAAGATAAGACAGGAGCGGATAAGATAAGGTACAATACATTCGTCTTCGCCACACTTTTCTTGCTAGGGAATTAGTTCCTTGCTCTTCATTGTCTGAATTTTAAAGAACGCAGTATATAGGGCCAGCGTAGCCTGTTACAGGCTCCGAGATAGTCGGGCTCGCAGAATTGAGAAAGCGCGAACCAAAAAAAAAACGGGAGGAAACTGGGGAGAGGGGGAGGCGGCCTTCCTTCCTTTTCTCTTTCTTCCCGCCCCGCCCCCATTTTCGCCCGCCCTACACTTTCGCGTCTTCCCCACTATCTGAGAGCCTGGAAAAGGCTAAGGCCAGCGGGGCTGTTTCAAAGACATTTTTTTTACGCTGATCACTCCAATTATTCTGTATAAACGAAAAATTAAAAAAAATGTCTGATCAATTTTTAGAAACACCATACGACGTCCTGTGATGGTGACGTCACATGCGTAAACGGCTGTTGCAAGAATAATCCTTGTCAGAATGGAGGAACATGTACGGAAATATGTGAGCCCACGAACGTCCGGTACAACTGTTCTTGTCCAGCAAAGTTTATTGGTAGACACTGTGAAAAGAGAAAAAGCTGCCAGGCCTACAGAGCTGCTGGAGAAACGAGTTCTGGATTGTACACAATCACTGATGACAGTGATCTATCCTTCCAAGTGTTCTGCGACTTTGACTCTGAACATGGGTTTGCATGGAACTTGATCCAGTCGTTCAGCTTATCAAAGAAAGACATTTTTGGGGCAAGTATTGCAGATGGTACCTTACATTTTGTACATTACTGACACTTCCCTTCTCGAGATTAGTACTGAGACTAAACTCTAATTTCAGTCTTCTGAATTGTTTGTTTCCCTGGTCTAACTAAAGAGCTGCCGAAGAAAAACAACACTTGTTGTGAGCTTGATAAAAAACGTAGGGTAAAGGATCCTTGTTTTTACTCGTCGCTCGAAATAATCATTTCTTGACTGACAAACCCGAGGACAAAGGTCCGCTCATTTTACCCCCTCTCTATTAATTCAGGTAATTTGAAGCCCACGACGATGCTCGGTTCGGTGAATACTAAATGAATACGAAACACATATGTGGGTGGAGTAGCCAAAACATACCCAGAAATGAATAATTAAAATAATTACAAGTTCTGTGCTCTTAGTGCTTCTTTCAGCCATCTTCTCTCAATATCACGCTTCAGTAATAGTTTAGAGACATTTAAACCGCGTGTTACCCTATTCGTAATCTTCTCTTCCGCATGTCACAGGCTTGTCAACTAAAGGAATAAAATCCATCATTTATTGTTCTCATCTACTAATGCTAATGACAAGTTTGTAATCTGTAGGATGAAATTGTTTTCTTTGATTACGATGATGACAACGCAATCAGCGGTGACCATCCAAATTGGCAGGCGTACCTGATCAGCCCAGCAAACCTTGCATGGCTTGGGGCCCACTCCACTCACTGGCGGGCTACCTGTCGCTATGATACCGACGGAGTTGTGTACACAGATTACATGAAAACATCCCTGGCAAATTTCAACATACTTAGCCCACAGACCCAATCAGGTACATGCCACCAGTTCGAATTTATGAACATCCGGGGGAACGAATGTCTTAACTGCACGGCACCACTCTGGTACGAAAAAGATGAAAGTTCTTTGCACACAGATAGTGACAAAAATATCTGTGAATTCAACGGAAAGACTGGTGCAGTTTATAACGAAGACAACTTTGGATATTATGGTGCTGTTAATCCATTACATCGTTGTTCGTCGGGACCTAACGCCACTACTCAGGTCTGGCTGGGTGGCCAGTGAAACGATGCCTTCTCTTTTATTTTCAGCCGCAGTTGAAGAAGAGACATGATTAGGATCATTAACAGCAGCTGACTGCACCGAAATGAAGATACGTCACTTTATTATAATATGTGATAACTACAACCATTCGCAGCATTCTTTTTTATCTACGTACTTAATAAGCATCTCTGATAAATGACTCCTGACAAACGTTGTCAATAACTTCTCATAGACTAGCTGCTTACTTCTGGAGTTTAAATAAAACGTTTGACTCGGCTGAACGTCGGGCATTATAATCGTTCTAGTACAACTGTAATTAAGATTTATGTATAACTGGCCCCAGTACAAGGTTTCTTCTCATTGACACCTGTTTCCAGTTGGACAAACCTATTTTTACTTCTTCGTGTTTGCTTTCTTCAATCTTGGTCTTGTTCATACTCTGAAGTAAATAAGCCATTTCTGAGCCCTCATAACAGAATCTAAGTATACCTCCATCTCTGTTGAATTCTTCCACAAAAAACTGTCCTAAAAGTAAACATTTTAGATTTGACTAAAAGACATTTATTTTCTCGGGCTGCCATGGAAAAATATTCTTTGGTGTCATTACAGTTAACTAATAACATCTATAGCCCTTTAAAAATGTAAAAAAAAGAATGCGATATCCTTAAAATCAGTATCTGGTACAAGAATTTTGTCCACTGAAACTTAACATTATTCAATTTCCTGATGGATTCCGTCTTAAATATTTTTAAAAAATTGTTTACCGTCACTTCTTCCCGGCCACTCTAAAATAACCAAGATAAATCGCAAGGCCCAGATAATTTTATCTTTACCTTTACCTTCATTAAGTTATAGTAAAGCCGGTGAGGCATCACACTAACTATTAAAAATACATAATTAAAAAAAATACATATTATTGACTTGTCTATTTTGCATTGTAGTTCATAACTGAAGTAGTCGCTTTCTCCTTGAACACCGCTAGCGATGGAGACAACACTACCTTGGCTGGGAGCTGGTCCCACTCTCTTGAGATCCTCGGGAAAAAGGAGAATTAAGGGCATTCTTAGAGCTAAAGGGCGTCTGGAATGTATACGCATGACTGTTCCGTGTTCGTGTTTCCTCGGAGAATTGCAAATAATTATGTATACTCAAACCAACGAGTCCGTGAATAGTTTTGTACATCATACATTGACCACTTAGTTTTCTTCGCGTTTCAAGGGGTTCGAGGCCAAGACTATCTAACATAATGCTAACGCTGGGGGTATAGTGGTTATCAGTTTTACAGAAGCGTGCTCCCGCTTTTTGCACACCTTCCAGTCTACAAATATCACATTTATAATGTGGTCGCCGGCTGACGTTGCATACTCGAGTTTAGGTCTTAGGGCCTGTTTACATAGAGGTGGGGGACAAGGTAACATGCGGCGGGGTCACCCCACCTATCACGTAAACGTGATCAAATTAAACTGAAAGATTCTATGGACAGGCGGGTTACCCCACCTAAGCGGGTTATCTCACCTACCTGGGGTTACCCACCTTCATGTAAACGGGCCCTCACTAACGTTTTATACAAGGTCAGTTTAACTTTTTCGTCGCAGAACCAAAAGTTCCGCCTTATGAGACCTACGATCTTATTAGCACCTTCGCTAATTATGTCGGTCCTTTGTGCGTTGCTGAGACCGTTCTAAAAGGAAATTTAAAGAAGTAATTATTTTTGATTCTGCTCCCTACCAGAATATATACAATGTGAGCATCATTATTACACATTATTTTACTTTTATTTTGCATTAGCGTGATGTCCGCACTGTTTCAGCATCTTTAAAACAGATTGAGGCTACGCTTCAGGATTTTAGGGCGATACTTTATGACATTGTTTTGTACTTTTAGAACTTATTCTTAACCTTATTTCGTTCACAAAATAAGCTAAAATATACCAGTGCGTTAATTATATTGGATTAATAGACATTTAGAGGTTAACCTGTTTCGTTTAAATATCTCAAAAGTGCCGTAACGTAGTTGTTAAGGTGGCTCGACTGAATTTTTTGGGGGGGATACCGCCCAAGTTTGAGCATTAACTACGATTGGCATGAGTAAAGATATGGGAAAAAGGTTACCATAACTGTATAAAATAGAGATTAAAATTTCTCATGATCTGGGTTTTATTGCAATCGGAGTCGCCATGGTTACGTAATGACGCCATTACGTTTTTTATTTATCTTTGTGTTTCTCTGTACTCGGAGTTTTTTTTTTAAGAAATCGCTTAAGGGAGTATGTGCCTGCCATAACTGCCTCAATTAAGGCAAAGTTTGAGCAAATTCTATAAGAGTGTTTTGGAAATATTGAAACAAAGTTTTAAGAATCATAAAAACAGTGAAATAGCATGCTATCCACACAATTAGCTAATATTTTAGGAAAATGATAAGCTTTGGAAACGCGGCCTCATCTCATAGTGGTTTGATTCCATTGAAAACTGCGTACAAAAAAAGAGAGGGGAATCGCTCCGGGCGATCGCGAAGCCGCGTTTCCAAAGCTTATCATTAGGCTCCTGACTAATGCAAATGAACGATTGTGTAATCCGTCGGGTCGACTT
>NC_133201.1:50770575-50780575 GCF_958299795.1 Porites lutea | reverse complement strand
AGAATTCCAACTGGCCGGAGGTAAGCCTGTTGGCTATTATTTACACGCGTGGTCGAGGATTTGAACTCGGTACTACCGAGAAAAAATCAAACCAGTGGTCCGGGCAGGACTTGAACTCGGGACCTCCGAATTGTTAGTCCAGTGCCCTAACAAGGACAAACACAGCATCACATGCAACACAATGCAACTGATTTATTTTTAAGCTAACATAGGTTTAAGTTGAACCTAACTTACCTTAAAGTCATCATTGTTTGAAAACTTAAATGACTGGATCAAGTTCCATGCAAAGTTGGGTTCGGAGTCAAAGTCGCAGAATACTTTGAAGACTCTATCACTGTCATCAATGATTGTGTACAATCCATATTTTCTTTCTCCTGCAGCTTTATAGGCCTGGCAGCTTTTTCTTTCAAACTCACAGTGTCTGCCAAAAAACTTTGCTGGACAAGAACAGTTGTACCGAACACTCGTGGGCTCACATATTTCTGTACATGTTCCTCCATTCTGACAAGGATTATTCTTGCAGCAGCCATTAATGCATGTGACTTCACCATCACATGGCGTCACATTGTGTCTCTGAAAAAAAATGGATATAGAAAGAGAGATGCGATGAGAAGTATTATTCATGTGAACTAGTTAAGGATGAACAAATGTTATAAGTGATAGTGGAATCCTCGAATCGTGACATAATAGCTAACTCCCAGGAAAAGGTTGATCAGCCATTCACGCATATGACGTCACTACCACATGACATTATGTTAAAGAACCCAAAAACGCAATTTTGAACGTGAAAATAAAGTTGGAAAATAAATGGTAAATTTATTACCGAAACTGGAATAGTTGCCGAGAAGGTGTTACTGTCAGCAATCAGTATTCTAAAAAGGAGCAACCACCCTGTTCAAATAAGTTTAATCAAAACGTTTTAGTGTTATTAAAAATTGTACTTTTTCCTATGATTATGTAAACGAAGGAAATTGTTACAAGACTCTTCTGTTGCCGGACGGACTCGGACTGTTACGGAACTAAACTTGTATTTCATAAACAAAGTCTTTTTATGGATATTTTCGTTAACTTTCGATTCTTGCAATTCTCTTGATTTTTGTAACCATCAATCTTTTCAACTGATCAATCTTTCTCTTTGCTTTAAGCCGGTCACACCTGTTAAACTGGAGTATTTAATGAAAAAAAGTCTTGTAATCACTTTCTCTTCAGTAAGATATGATTGCTGTCTTGTACTATTTGATTAAGCGTGTTATCTTGTGAATAGTTCGTTAAAATTTAACGATAAAAGATGTAATAGTATTTTGTTCAGCTGTCTTGCTCTTGGATAAGCTCGCCTTTTTTAAACCATGAATATTTATAATAAACTTGTGATAGAAGTATTATTGCCAAACTGACCCTTGTAATTTTTCCTTTAAGTCTGGCGTTGCGTTTCTACGAAGCAGTTCACTTCTAGCATTGAAAATTTACGAAATGCATTATCTTTGCGATGACGCATCAACAGGTCGCAGCTGTCCTCTCGAAATTCATGAACTGAATATGAATGACAGTTCACGACGTTTTTGCTTACAGAAAGATTAGAAAAGTCCTAACTGGAGTCCTGGCTCAAGTCCAGGCTCGAAGTTCTGGCTCGAGTCCTGGCTCGAGCCCTGGCTTTGATGTTAGATGATCTCGGCATTTCCCGTTTCTTGTCAGCAATGTGCAGGAGGTGGTTCCCTGGCCAATCAGGAGATCGAACGTGTTTAGTTATTATTGTTTTGCGCGGCCTTTCTCTGCCATCAGCCTGTACTGTCATCCCTCTGACCCTTAGTTGACAATTTTTCCCACCACCTCCCCAGACTCCGACCTGCCACTGTCCACATCTTCTTAAAAAAAAATTATTTTCTTTATTTAGTAGTCAGGATTTGCTAATTCGTGGCGGTTTGTTGTTCCCACCTTTCCTGAGGAGGTGTTGATTAGTTAATTTTATCATATTGGTTGCAATTAAAAATGTCACGCTTGTGGCCATTTATCCCAAACAGTTGAGATTCTTGCTTGGGTCATCTCTTTAGCAAACCAGTGCGCCACCATGCGAAGCTCTCGATCGTTTTCGTAAATTCGGTTTGGAAATACTCTCAATAAAACGTGATATATCTTTTGAATAGAAAGAGAACTTGACTATTTTATTTAGAAGAATAGTAAATTTATTTAATTGACTGGCGTAGAGTGATTTGTTGTGTAATCAATTAATTTCTATTATTTTTGCAAAAATATATGTTCATCCCAGTGTCCAAAAAAATTTCTGTTTCTGAACCTGTTGATTTTTTCCACATATTGTGGAACGAGGAGCGGATTCTAAGAACTCTATAATGCATTTCGAAAAAAAGTTCCTTTATTGCTTTTTTAATTAAAACGATTAAGTTCATTTTATCAGGCATTCAACTTGAAAACTCATCAATATATCCAGAAGACATTTTGTCAAAATGACTCCACCACAAATTATCATCTCAGGAATACATCAAAGATTCGCAAATATCTCACCCAGGACTCTGCTCAAATTCTCATCGATGCTTTTATTAGTTCCAAGCTTTACTACTGTAACTCACTCCTTTATGGTATTCCAAAATACTTAGTTTGTAGATTACATCGTGTTCAGAATACGGCAGCTCGCATTGTCACGTTAACGAGGAAATATGATTCGATTACCCCAATAATGTTCACGCTACACTGGCTCTCCTCGGTCTTTACACTCCAGTGGGCAAGAACTGCTCACTGTGCCACTGGCTAAACTAAAGACTTATGGAGATCGGGCGTTCAGCATTGCTGCACCAAGGCAATGGAATAACTTGAATCTTAGCATTCGTAAATCTCCATCAATTGCTATTTTTAAAAGACATTTGAAGACTTATCTTTTTAGAGAAGCCTATGGTTTTTAACTTTTATTTTTAATACACGTATTTTTTTTTCTTTCATTATCTGTAATTTTATCTTAGTATTTTTAGATCTTAGATTTTTAACTTTCATTTTTTGTATAATGTATATATATTTTTTAAGCTTTGTAACTAATTTATCTCGGTATTTTATTATATTTTTTAGCTTTTAGGTTCTACGTTAACTTGATCATTGTAAAGCACTATGAAAGAGTAGCTGAATAGCGCTATATAAATTATTATTATTATTATTATTATTATTATTATTATTATTATTATTATTTAATCACACATTGGGACCTTCATACCCGGTAAAAAGTCAGCAAACTGAAAAGTCACTGGGAGAGCTTTGAATTCAGCCTCAGGTTAATACAGGGGTAGAATAAATGACAAATGGTTTTTTCAGGATGAACATTTTATATAAAGAATACTAAATAAACATAGAACGGTTCTCCTAATTCCAATAGGCCATTCTCACTAAGAGGTCATGTGACATCGTTTTTTATGAAAATGAAAGCTATATGATTTTGCCTTCGAAAAACGATTAGTGGGTCATATCTTAAACAAAATGATGGTGATTTGGTTTTTTAAACCCGCACCAATTCCTTAAAATGAATAAGTTCGTAAATGGTCACATGACCAAACTGTAATTTTAAAACTATGAATTACCTCTCTGTAAAACACTCTGAAGAAAACTCCGTCCTCGGGGAAGTCTCTTATTAGAATTTATTCACTCAAGTGAGTGTGGTGGGGGTGAGCGCTTATTCGAGTTTGATTGGGAGGAGGAGGGGGTGGGCGCTTATTCGAGACTGGGCGCTTATCAATTTCTTCTGCCTTTCGGATGGGCGCTTATTCGAGGCGGGCGCTAATTCGAGGTTGGGGGCTTATTCGAATAAATACGTTAAACAAAAAGTAGTTTTGGTCGCCATGTTGGAGGGCAAGAGCATGCCCTCCAATACGGCGGCCAATACAAATCATACTACTTTGTGGAAAAATCAAAGTCCCATAAAATATCTCCCTTAAATGCGTTTCCTCTCAAATTTCGGTTGTGAGATAATTTTTATGTGTTCTAACAATTTTTGGCATCAACAAGATTCTAACTCATTGTTTAAAGGAAGCATTGGTCACGTGATCTCTTCGTGCAAGTGGCCCATTATATCAAAAGTCAAAATCTAACAAAATCTACCTACCGAAGCGAAAAAAAAATCCAAAAACACCGTCCACCGGTCAGAACTTATATTCTAAAACTAAATACGAAGTTTTCTAAACCGAGAAGACACCAAACCGCGGTCCACGTACTACCAATGCCAAATGCCGACTCACAAACAACATAATATAATTCGTACCAGTTTACATTTCCGTATAAATGTCATTCATGTCGCGTTGCGGTCAGCCTATAAAAAGCGACACTCTACTGTGAGCATTTTGTTTTCCTCTTGTACGGCCGGTTGTGGAAATCTCTTTCATTTGGATGGCCGTATTGCGAAAGCCAGTGATGAACGCTTATTAACCGTGACTTCAGATGCAAAACTTACGTTTAATTGCATACTATTTCTGCCAAAAATTTGTTTGTTTAACTGCTTTTGCTTGACATTTTTCAAGTCAACACGTTTAAAAAGAGAGAAGGCATTTATATTTAGCAGTCCTTTTGAAATGAAATACTCCGGAGACGTTTTTGAAGCTATTCAAAGTACTCGGCACAGAACGTTTTATCAGTCGTTAACGGATTCGAGGGCGAACACTGCTGTTCTTGTCTTAAACATTACAAATTTGTCTTTTATATAATTACTTAGATACAAAAGACAAACAATTGACTTGACCATAAATATTGCCCAAAAAAGTTGCAAAGATTATATACACCATGATATACGTTTTTATACCTTTTGGCCGCTGAATGCCCTGCGAAGGTTGTAAAAACGTGAACCCGGAGAATGTTTGATAGAGCTCGGGTCTGTATAGTGGCTGGCTTCATTCAAGTCGCAAACGTTTCTTCCATTATTTTCCTTGTAGTTGAACGACAAACACCGACAATCATCAACACACAGGCTGTGGCAATGAATTGGGTTTCTCGTGGCAAACTGATGAAAAACATGGCCAACTAACTCAAAGTTTTTCACTGCATCTCCGTAGATATCGAGGGAATAAGTTTGACATTTTCCCTCTCTGCATTGATCATTAGCTTTGAAAAGTTTTAAGAAGAGCCCAAAGTAGAGGGAAAATAATATCAATAATCTCACCGCTGTCATCTCTTCGGAAACAAGTGCTTTTCATGAATGTCAAACCACTATCATTTCGATTAATTTCGCACTGGGGTGCATGCAGCTGTTCTTTATGACATAACGTTCATAAATTTTTCGCGGGATTCTTTCCATTAGTATATAATGTATATTTATTTACAAATACGGAAACTAAATTGGCGAAATTATCCTCTGGAAAACAGTTCGGTCGATTTCTTTTGCAAAGCACTGACCTGAAGACCCACAGTACAACAATTAGCAAACTTTGTCATCTTAAACTGTTTGCTACGAACGAACGAGTTCGTCCCAGGCTTACAATCGCCAAGTAATTTATACTGACCCTTTATCTTTAAAATTATATAGGTTTGAATCATCAGCACTCTATAGAATAATAAAACCGCGCGACCAATCTTGAGATCTGTCCAGACGAATGCAGCGCATTGGCAAACCCCTCTGCCATCTCGTTTGAATTTTGTGGCGAATGATTCGCCACTTTTGCCAAATATGCCATTTTTCTCAAAATTGTTGCTCTCAAAGGGAAACCTTTGCATATAAATTTTCGTCAATCCTCCGGCGATTTTTTGCCAGATTCGCCATTTTCGCCATTACTTGCATGTTTGGACATAACTGATAAAGTACCCCTATTACCCAATTGATGAAATACATGATTTTAGGCAAATTTGGTGGATTAAATCTCACATTTTCTAAGAAATAGTACTAGAGAAAGGTGAATGACGTGAGTGTCGTCATCTGCGAGCGCTATGGCGTGTGAAAATCCAAACTATATTTTCCTTGAAGAGATACCCTTTAAACGTTATCTTAAACGACTTTTGCATACTTTCTCTCAGTGTTAAGAAAAAAAACCTTTGCAATCTGTGAGGTAAAAACAAAATATAGTCGGGTAGAAATTGATGCGTACTGCCTTGAGTGCGCGCTAACTTCTGTGAGGATTCACCTGTGGGAAAATTCAGCCAATTAGAGTGCGAGATTTGTATGTGTAATCAAATGGTGACAAAGGAAATAGAGAATGATTTCACTTGCGTTTTGTCCAAATTCTAATAACTTCCCTTGCCTTTACTGATTACACAGTAATACTGAAAAATTATCGTATCGATAACTCTACACACTGTTCTGTTAAGTTTAGAGGTTTAAAGTTTGGCTTAAGTTCAAAATTTTCAGAATTTTTCGAAAAAATACCAGATAAAATCCTTCTTGATGTGCTCTTTCGTGTGTTTAGGGTTTCTAGAGGGTCTTTTAATGCCCTGGCATCTTAAAGGAGCTGTGTCACGAAATTCAGCCAAATTAGGTAATTACAAAATGCCCATTAAATTGAGAGAAACATAAAAATAACCGCTTAAACCTTTAAAGGAAGGTAAAAATAACATAACAGAAACAACAGATGCTACGGATGGGCAAAACTGAAGAAGATTGAAACGGATTGAAATTAGTTCGACGCCATCTTGGCACTGGGATGTACGGAACATTTCCTTGGAAAGTAATTTCTTATGTCAAATTATAAATTAAGGCTGAAATTTCGCGCCAAAATTAAGAAGTATTTTTTGTAATATCAGGGGTGACAAATTACTCAGCTTAATTTTGGCGCGAAATTTTCAGCGTTAATTTATCATTGTCCAAGTGAAATTACAAAATAGTTTTAAAATGTTGTGAATTAAGATATTAGGGCATTGAAAGACCCTCTAGAAATCCTAAACAAACAAAAGAGCACAGCAGGAAGGATTTAAACGGGTATTTTGTTGAAAACTTCAGAAACTTGTAAACTTAAGCCAAAATTTATGCTCTAAACTCAGTGCGTGGAGTTCGATTCGAAAAACGAGTTAAAAGAACACGATTGTGAGAGTAATTTTTTCCCCGTAATATTAATAGGTAATCAAAAAGTAAACTTCGAGAAATTAGGGAATAATTTTACTTGCGGTTTGTTCAAATTTTGTTAATTTCCCCTGCCTATGGGCTCAAGAAATTACTAGAAATTGGACGAAACGCGCGTAAAACTAATTTCACTCGTCACTATTTGATTACGCATACAAATCTATTTCGTGGCAAAAAATCAATATAAGGATCTTACAGAGACTGGCTTGATAAAATAACAACTCACGATTTCACAGGAGGGCATTGAAAACGCTCGTTAAAACGGCTAACTCAAAGAGTTTAACAGCGTGTCTCCTTATAGAAGTGTCGCAAAGGCAGAGATGTACAAACGCAGAAAAATAGCAAACTCACATTTTATCCAAACACCCATTGTCGACCTGCCTGCGTCCTAGGAACTCCTCACATTTACTAAAGGGAGATTCAGGTGCGAAATGAAGTAAAATTTCCCTGAGTTGTTTTTGTTTGATATGCAGGGCTTCTAAACACAATTACGTATAATGCGACCAGCGGCGATCAATCATGGGCTGGAAGGACATTTTCGGTATCCGGAATTTGACCAAAAAACGGGGCGGGATTCGAGAAAACGCAAAATATCTTGACGGGACACAGGATTTGACTGATAACTGAGAAGCGGAATGCGGGATTCGTCGGCGGCCTGTCTGTCGGGAGTCGTCACAACTTAAATATACGTTTTAGCGGCGAAGGTGGTGGTGGTGGTGTATGAAAGCATATTATTGAGCGACCTGGTTAATGATTCTCTAAAACCAGAATACCCACTGTTTCAATTGGATGCCAGGAAAGTGCACGAGGTGTAATAGCATACCAGTTGACGACTTGATGCTTAATACAGCAATTAGTCTTTTTTAAAGCATTGTTTTTTGACAAAAAAGGTTATATCCTTTATCCACACTTCTCCCTACCCTTTTCTTATTTCTTTTTGTACTGCAGTATCAAAATCTAAAACTCGCCAAATCGGCTTCGAAATTGCTCGAGAAGCAAATTGAATGTAAGACACATAACACAAACAAAAGGTGTTTCATTTTTATTTCGAATCTTTTCAAAAAAGAGGAATTTAGAGCGTAGTTTGTTTGTTCTCACACTATTCTCTTACAAATTGAAATTCCAACGAACCCCTATGCCATCAGATGCCATATATAGAGTCTGGGCTGCCTGTGGTGCCCCTTTAATCCTAATTCCTAAGGTATTTAACCGAAAGTAAATAAAGTTGGCCATCTGTTATCAGGACCACCAAAATACCAGAAAATAATGCAAAAATTCAATGTAACAAAAGGGGATAAATATACGGTTGTATAAATACTGCATTTTTATGTAAAAATCCTGCTTTTTTTGGAGCTATATAACTGTAAAATTTGCTTTTTTACAAAAATATATTTTTGTAAGAAATGTGCTAATAGTTTTCAGAGTGATAAATCTTTAAAAAAAAACAATCAAACAAATTCAGTGCTTTTAAGTCATGAATAAACAGCTCGTCGGTGTTGATAGGGAGTATATTGCATCATTATTATTCAAAATATTTCTCCGTTTCTAATTCTTCATGACCAGCTGGTGTTGATCACAGTTCGGGGACGTTTGCGATATCCAGTAAAATGACCTTAATGTTACAGGGTATTTGGAAAAATAAAGATTACGGCAACCGAGAAGCCCTGGCCCCAATTGTTCGAACGCCGGTTAGCGCTAACCCGAGGTTAAATTTTAACCACGGTGTCTTCTTCTTTTTATCAAAAGCACTCTTTCGGATAATTTTCTCTATTCTTTATAGATCTAGCTTAGAGTATCTAATCACGAAATTGTAGGCAAAGATAAGTAAACTGCATTTGCTTTTTAAGCTCTCATACCAACTCTGGGTTTGATATTAACCCAGGTTTGAACCGACCAGGCCCAGGGGACTAGGTTGCGTTCGCTCAGCTGCATTGGTAGAGCTAGAGAAAATGGTGAAAGATTTTACACGTTTTGCCAAGAAGAAATAGCCGATAGGACTACTTCCTAAAAACATAGCAAGAGTAACTCGACAGATGACAACAAGGTACCGTAAAATTCCGAAAATAAGCTCCTCCATGTACAAGCCCCTCCAAATATAAGCCCCACAAATTCGTAACGCAAAAAAACCCTCTGTTAAATCGCCCCTCCGAATATAAGCCCCCTGGGGGCTTTTTCTTGGAAATTGCCCTCAAATACAAACTAAAACAAAGCAAAAACGGTCAATTTCCTTCCAACTATAAGGGTAGCCCAATCGATTTTGAAACGCAAATTTCCCTCCGTAGATAAGCCCCTCAAAAAATAAGCCCCTCAAAAAAGGCCTTTGAAAAATATAAGCCCCGGGGCTATTTTCGGAATTTTACGGTATTTGAAGAATATCAGCTCCGAGGCCAAACATCCCATTTAATTCTAAATTTGAGGGTAACAGCCAAATGAAGACGGAAACTTTATATCGATCGAGGTGGCTTGTTTTTACTTGTTTATTTGAATGAATAATTAAATAATTATTGAATTGGGATTTCTTATGACGTGAAGAATTATTCAGCTTAACTGGAACTGGCGGGGTTAAATTTTTATTGTAGAGTTTCTATGGTATCTTCTAGTTTGTCTAACGGAAAATAGGGGGAACTTGTGTTACTCGACTGACGTGTGCTCTTTGAAATTTTAAAAGACAAAGATGATTTAGCTTGAAACAACCATGATAACGCGAGAAATAAAATCGCGAAATCCTAAACCTTAGCTTAATTTATTGTGCTTTTGAAGCAAAATAATTCGGAAGGCTTCATCGGCGCACCATAAATCTTGTTTTCCTGAAAAGTAGACTTCCTAAGCTTAAAAAAGAAATTTTTCGCAAAATGACCTGTGCGTAACTTCCGACAAAAACACGAACTTCAATATCTCCTTAGAAAAATATGCCATGTAAAGTTGGGATTTCAAATTTTTTTATGCAGTAGAACAGTTCAGTTCACTATT
>NC_133201.1:50728075-50763075 GCF_958299795.1 Porites lutea | reverse complement strand
TAGCGGCGGGGCGAAAAACGAGGGTGTTACCCGCCTCAATAGCTGTATTTAGTAATAAAAAATGTATTCCTCGCGAAGCTAGTTAATAATTTTGTTAAAATTCGCATCGCGCGTGACTCCCACGAGATAAGTGAGGTGTGATCGGCTCTTTGCTATATTTCCTAACGCGTTTGGTTGGTGTCCGCCTTCACGTCGTTCAGATGGACGCTAAGGTGCATTGTGGGTTTCCAGGCAACCTATTTTGAGACCTCGAACGTGAATCCTATGAGGCTTGCTAAGCGAAGTGCTATCTCGCTTTCATGCGCTTTGGTCATACATTCGACTCCCGATAATTCGAACCTTCAAGGGAAATAGAAAAAAGTTCGAGTTCGAGTTATCGGGAGTTCGTTCGAGTTACCGAAAGTCGACTGTATTTCTATCGGTTTGGTTGATAGACACAGTTGCCAAGCAACAAAGCAGCGAGTAAACAATACCGTCATCCCGTGACCGCCACTAAAAATTGACCGGGATGTTTTCGCAGCCGTTTTAGAGGTCAAGAGACTTTTTTAGCGATGAATTTCGAAAAGAAACGTACTTTTAAGAGAAAATGGAAGAAAACGGAGCTTCCGCTTTAATATATGAGCGAAAATCGAGGTAAGAAAACGTGTGTTTTGTGTTCCACTTTGCAGACGAGTTACCGTCACGGTATTGGCATAGTTGGGCAAATGTTCTTTAAATACAATGAGTTTAACTTCGGATTTTTTACCGTCGTGTAAAACATCTGTCATATTCGTTTTAAAAAGGACTTGATCAGCGTTACAGTGCGACTACTCTAACCCGGGCCATACAATCGATATCAATCAAAAAGTGATTATCGGCATTTATCGATTTATCTATTGGTTTTCCGATACCCGTTTTTTATCGATTGCCCTGGTCGGGGTTATGCGCAAGAGACAAATAGCTAAGCAATACCATGACCATGGTGCCAAGCAGCTACCTACTCTGACTAGTAACTGGGCAACCGGTACGAGTTAAAGAACATCCGTAGCGACTGGAAGCCTGGAGTTGTTCTAGAGAGTATAGCCCCTCTTAGTTACCTGGTTAACGTCAATGGACCCACTTATCGCAGAAGCCTAATCCACTTGCGTGATGCAATTCAGTCTAAAAGGGACTGTCTACCAGTTCAAAAGCCTGGCCCAAGAAACCTGCCTGCCGCATAAGCTGACCCTGCTCAGTCCAAAGGTCCACTTGAGAACACAGACTTGCTAACCTTAACAATCAACCATAACCCAAAACACCGCTATGGCACCACAAGCTAACAGCAATGTGACGCGGACCAAATCTTGACGACTGCTAAGCCTAATTTTACCCGGCCGCAGACAGACGTTGTTCAGTGAACGGACTTCAACAGGATTCGTGTATTATAAGTCAGACTTTTTTTCACTTTGTCAGTACAAGTTTCATCCTTATCTAGTAATCAAATGAAAATGTAATTTTGGTTTTATTAATGTTTCATGTTTTCATCAGTTTGTAGATTAAAAGCATAGTTTTTTTACGTTTGGAATGAAGATGTCATATAATGACTGTTTGTGTTAAGTCACATCCAGAAAATTAAAAAAGTAGGGGCTCAGCATGTACTCGCCAAGTTCAATTTTCTAGACAAACGGTGGTCAGTTTGAGAAGTTTCAGTAACAGAATATGAATCACTGAGACAATAAATCAGTAACCAAGAGTAATTAATAATTAATTACCTTGGAGAATTCAACACGTGACTAATACTGCAAAACAAGAGGCAATCAATAAACAATAAAACAATATTATGATAGTGGGGTTTCTCAGACTCGCTTCAATTCATCAAACCCTTTACGTTAAAAACTTGCATTTCGCGCTCTATGAAAAAAAAAACTACTTGAGCCTTTATTAACCGCAAATCTCTCGGAGTTTATGTCGTTGCGTTTCTTTACTGTTCTATCCCCTATTACCGTATTCTCTAAGGGTGCTGCGTAGAGCGGATGTTAGCAAAGCTAGCATATGATTCTGAAAGTATATCTTACTACGATATGACCAGTTTTAGAATACGCTGTGCCCGTGTGACAATCTATCCTAGACTACTTGGCTAATGTAATAGAGTCATTCAGTGCCAAAAAAGGCGCTTAAAATAGTTTTCCCTGCGGAGGAATCCTTTACGGAGGCCCTGGGTCAAGCAAGCTTGCCAAAACTGCAAGAGAGAAGGAAAGATTCATGCTGTAAATATACGGGAAAAGATGAAATCTAGGGACCATCCTCTATTTAAATCTCCAGAAATTTATTCTATTTAATGGCTCAATTACTTGTAGGACCAAGAGGACAGATTCATTTTTTTACATTTAGATAGTTTAAGTAAACTTTTATGAGTATTATTATTATTATTCAATATCCAGGTAAATTAGTAGTATTTTTATAGTATATTTTGATTCAAATTAGTCTTGTAAATTTTTTTTTTAGCTCACCAATTCAGTATTGATTTTACTGCAGCAATTCTTTTAATAAATTTTTCAGTTATTATCACTTTGCATGATATGTGTGTCTCATTTCAATTAGATATAAAAATGAATTAAGGGTACAAATTAAAATGAAGGGAAAGGCTATCCTGAATGATCTATTTAGGTTACAATATTTTTGTTAGAAGATGTTAATTCTTTTATTGTAAAAGGAAAGAAAATCATGCAGGTATACACGGGCCTCTCTCGATATCTTTAAAGATGCTGTTTCAGACAAATACAAGTCGAACAGCTGTGCTTTACATGATGAGTGTCAAAATGCAGTTAATCTCCGGATGTCATTTAAGCGCTCTAAACTATAACATATCAAGCTGATGCCTTAGTTACACTCCTCAATAATAAGATCACCACACCCAAGTGTCGTGCAGAGGTCATGGGTTCAAATCCCGCTTAAGCTTACTGGTAAATATTTTTAAGGCTTTGATTTCAGAACTGCCTAACTTGCATACGGAGGCCAAGGGCCATGGGTTCGAATTCCGTCGAAATTCTTTTCTGGTTAATTTGCAATTGCTTAAATTGCAGTTACCACCGCGACGATCATAACCTTGTTATTGTATTTCCGCAGTTCACATCATCTTTATTCTGTACATAAGTCCAATGATCTTTCAAGTGATAATAAAGCCCATTAAATAGTCATGAAACAAGTGTAAACATTAAGAAATAAATTGAAGTTTCTCGAAACGTTCGGTAAACTTCAGCTTGTGGCCAATCCCAGTGCAGTGTGCCAGGAAGCTGAGATTTTTAAAGGCGACGCTGACAAGTCAGAGTGTGTCATTCTACTGAACTTAAATGAAATAAGCGTGAAAGAGAAGGGGCAAAACCTTATTCCAAACACATGAATGTAGCGAGCATTCCAATGATTCTTCTACTACAACTTGTAGTGTTCTTGAAGCTTGTCACAGCTAATGACCATTGCAAAGAAGGAAGGTGCCAAACTTATGCCCTCGATATCTACGGAGATGCTGTAGAGAACTCAGAGTTTGTTGACCATGTTTTTCACAAGTTTCCAACGATAAACCCAATTCATTGCCTCAGCTCGTGTGTAGATGACTGTCGGTGTTTGTCGTTCAACTACAAGGAAAATAACGAAGAAAAAGTTTGCGAGTTGAATGAAGGCAGCCACTTTATAAACCAGAGCTCTCTCAAACATTCTCCGGGTTCACGTTATTACAACCTTCGAAGGGAATTCAGCCAAGAGGTATTATGGATAATGCTAATCCAAATGATAAGTGAAGAATAATTTTAAGTGCTAAACGAACGCTCTTAGGTGGTCTTAAATTTGATTCATATCCATGCTCAGTTTGAAAAGTTTCATGGTAAAACTGAAAATATCAATCTCTATCAATCTCAATAATTCAATAACTGTTTTTTCGCGAAGGGTTAACTCCTTCTCTTCTTTTTTTCTCAAAAAGTCTCAGAGACGAATTCCTTTAAATTCCAATTCCATGGTATAAGCTTCATGATTTATCAAAAAATATATACACACTTTCTTGCTGGTTAAATAAAGCCATGGTTACTATCAGAGTTTGGCCAAGCGAAGTTGTCATGAGTTAAAGAAGTGTTTTTATCAAAAACGAGGAAACAAGAATAAAGCATTCGTAAATAACTAACCGAGATACATCACATGAGACTTCAACAGAAGACGAATATTACAAACATGCAATTAATCAGAAATCCCAGGACAATATTATGATGATGGGGTTTCTCAGATTAGAATTAATTTACTTGAACCTTTTTAAATATTAATACAAACATATTGATCTCTATGAGTTGTTCAACCAAAAACAAATTCTTGAGGCCTAAGCTTGACCCAAGATCTTTCAAATTGCCTTTCATGAACCACTTTGTGATCGCTTGTCCCTTTTTAACTATTCAAATTGAAATAAAACGAAAGGCTGTTCTGAATAACGTAGACTACCACATTTTTGTTAGAATACCAATTTAGGCTTTATTATAAATAAATAAGATCTTGATGATATACAAGTGCCTCTCTTGACACGGCAAATAACGCTGTTTCGCTGATTAAAATAGGACATTCAAATAGTTTTGAATATCACTCAACATGACTCTATAAGTGTTGGAAAATAAGTCAATCAACAGTTTTTTTTAAAAGCGCTTTTAAGGTTTTATTACTTAAAAATTTTAAATCTCAATAGATTTCCTGCCTTATCTATTATGTCACGGCTCGAGAATTCCACTATCACTCATCACATACTTTTTATTGTGAGTTCCCATGAATAACTTTGGTTCTAGTGATCTACATATTTCTCATCGCATCTCTATTTCTATATCAATCAATTTTTCAGAGACGCAGTGTGACCTCATGTGGTGACGTCATATGCGTAAATGGCTGCTGCAAGAACAATCCTTGTCAAAATGGAGGAAAATGCGTAGAAATGTGTGAGCCCACCAGCGTTCGGTACAACTGCTCTTGTTCAGAAAAGTTTTTTGGCAGACACTGTGAATTTGAAAGAAAAAGCTGCCAGGCCTATAAGGCTGCAGGCGAAAGGAGTTCTGGATTGTACACAATCACTGATGACAGCAATCGATCCTTCCAAGTGTTTTGTGACTTTGAATCTGAGCCCGGGTTTGCATGGAACTTGATCCAGTCGTTCAGCTTGTCCAATAAAGACATTTTTAAGGTAAGTAGCGTTAGGTTTCCTTAAGATGTATTTCACAACCTCAACTATGCTTTCGAGATGAAAATGACCAATTAAAGCAAAAAGGTCGTCTAGGATTCTTCTTTGTGGCTGTGGCTTATACTAAACTTATGCTCGTTTTTTTTTCCACGATCAAATAGCGCAAAGCAAGTCTTTCGAGTAGGAGGAACTCGATCCTCTCACAGACGTATTTGGCGTCCTCCAAGGCTCAAAGGCTTTCCTTAGGCGATTGCTTGCGTGCATTTATGACCGATGCGAATAAACGATTTGACGCAAATTTCAGAGAGCAAGGTTTTGGTCGTTTATGGTGGGAGTCATCCTAATTACAAAAGCATCTATCTTCTTTCCAACATCTTAGGCTGATTTAGCAACAGAACGGGAACATCAGTTGACGACGGCGAGTGCAAATTAAACAACTGGCTTGACCAATGGCAGAGCGGCAAATTGGGCACCGGAAGTCGTGTTTAGTCCTTTCCGCGCGTTTTCCCGTCGTCAACTGACGTTCCCGTTTTGTTGCTAAATCAGCCTATTAACTAAAGTCTCGGACCACCGAATGGATCATTTACGAGTTGCCACTAAGCTTCTGTTCCAAAACGAGGCTACGTGCAATGCAATTAAGCAATAGAAAACGTTTTCCATGTTTGCATAGCCTGATATAAACGCAAGAGGGGTTGGGAGAAATCGAGACAGTTTCGTCTCGGGTTTGCATAACTGTCTATTGCTTTTATAAAATATTTTTCCCGAGAAAAAAAGCAAAACTCTCTTGTTTAGAGCACTGATTAAAAGACAAATTCATACCAGTCGCGAAGTCTTGTACACGAACAGGAGTCCATTGATGGGCTCCTGACACGAAGCAGTCCCTGTTTTGCAAAAAATATGCTTTCCAAAATACGGTTTTTTTGTCGCTTAAAATGTCAGCTCAAGTGAAAAAAAATTGACACAGCATGTTTCTAAAGATTTTCCAAGTTTCAGCCGACGAGGAAATGGGTGAATAAAGTAAACTTGTTGAGGTTTTCAACTCAAAACCTTTTTTCAAATTCCTGCTTGCGTGATTAGCGCGCGAAAAGCGAAACATCTTGATGTCACAACCATGTTTACATACTCTCATGCAAACACGCCTCTCGGCCAATCAGAGCGCGCGTACTATCTTAGTTATTTTATAATACAATATAATACTGGTTTATTCATGATGTCTAACAACATACAAAAGTGTATAAAAATACAAAAACGAGAAGATAAGAAAACAAAAATAAAATACATCATGAAAAGGAAACATGAGGTCTACCCTAAATAAAAATAAAAATACGTTAAATTATTACCTATACTATTTACATAGATTGAAAATTCATGATCAAAGGAAAGGTTTAATTTGCACTTAGCCTCGTTTTGAAAGAGACAGTTTTTGAACTCGGAAATGGCCTGTTCTCTTCACAATTAGATACGGCTAAGTGACAGTAAATTGGACTGACTTGATAAATTAAATTTTTGATGAAGTTTTTTCTTTGCAGGGCGTTATCTTCTCTGATTACACTGACGTAGATGCAACCAACGACGATCAACCAAACTGGCATGCTTACTTGATCCGGCCAGCATACCTTTCATGGCTTGGGGCCCAGTCCACTCACTGGCGAGCTACTTGTCGCTATGATACCGACGGAGTTAAGTACACAGATTACATGCGAATATCTTTAAGAGATTGTAACATACTTACTCTACAAACTGAACATGGCACGTGCTTCCAATTCGAGTTCGTTGATATCCGAGGAAATGAATGCTTTAACTGTACCTTATCTCTGTGGAATGAAAAAGGTATTTTTCCTCTGCATACAGACAGTAACTCGATTCTTTGCGAATTCAATGGTTTAGCAGGTGCAAAATTTTCGGAAGACAACTTTGGTTTGTACGATTTTGTTAATCCCTCACATCGTTGTTCCTTAAATGCTTCTTCTACAACCCAGTTCTGGCTTGGGGGTCAGTGAAACCAATTCCCCTGGAGGAGGAGGAGGAGGAGGAGCAGCAGCAGCAGCAGTAGTAGTATTAGTACTAGTAGTACTAGTAGTAGTAGTAGTAGTAGTAGTAGTAGTAGTAGTAGTAGTAGCAGTAGCAGTAGCAGTAGCAGTAGCAGTAGCAGTAGCAGTAGCAGTAGCAGTAGCAGTAGCAGTAGCAGTAGCAGTAGCAGTAGCAGTAGCAGTAGCAGTAACAGTAGCAGTAGCAGTAGCAGTAGCAGTAGCAGTAGAGTAGCAGTAGCAGTAGCAGTAGTAGTAGTAGTAGTAGTAGTAGTAGTAGTAGTAGTAGTAGTAGTAGTAGTAGTAGTAGTAGTAGTAGTAGTAGTAGTAGTAGTAGTAGTAGTAGTAGTAGTAGTAGTAGTAGTAGTAGTAGTAGTAGTAGTAGTAGTAGTAGTAGTAGTAGTAGTAGTAGTGGTAGTGGTAGTGGTAGTGGTAGTGGTAGTGGTAGTGGTAGTGGCAGTGGTAGTGGTAGTAGTAGTAGTAGTAGTAGTAGTAGTAGCAGTAGTAGTAGTAGTAGTAGTCGTGGTAGTAGTTAATAAGTAGCAGTAGCAGCGGCAGTTGCAATACCAGTAGAAGTAATAGCAGCAGTAGTAGAAGTAGTAGTACTACCATTGGTAAGAAAATTTGGTTGCCTATACATCCAATAAATTTTGGTTCTAAGAAAATCGTCCGTACGCGTCCGTACATACGTACACCTGTTCATGTAAGCCGGGGTGAAATTTTGCATTATAAGCGCCTGCGCATAGCCACCCGGACTTTTAGAGATAAAAAACAACAACGCCGATTCTTTCTTTCGTCTTATTTTACAAATCTTAACATTGACGTGGATAACAGAGAAAGAGCTAGAGCGAGAGATAAAAACAAAGACGACCAATTTTGTTGGAAGAAAAAAGTGAAAATTTTATAGCGGCGGTGAGAAAATGAAAAATGCTAGCGGCCACCAAGGTGAAAATGAGCTGCAGTGAAAACAAATTAAGTTGACAGGAACGCATACCGGACATTTCCTCCATACAACTCGCGTAATGAGGAAGTTTCTGGAAGTTTCACTTATAGTCGTGCATAACCACGGCAAAGAAATGTACAAAAAAGTGTGCTGCACATGCAAAGTTGTTGTTTTTGCTAATTACACCTACTGAATATTTTGGCCGTTTTCGTTGCCGTCGCCGCCTAGCATTACACGATTTTATATTTCGTTCGAGTTAAATATAAATATCAACGAGAGCTTTGCTTTTAGACCCGGCTAAGGGCTATTTATTTGATGTTTCATAAGTTTTCATTCATGACTTCACCTGTCGAAATTTGACCAAGAGGGGGAAGGAAAGAATAGGTTACTCCTGGAGCGTGACCAAAAGCGTGATCAAGCAAAAGGCAAAGCCATAGGAAACCTTTTTCGCAAAATGTTGTCGTCAGTCTAGCACAAGAAACATTAATCTAGATTTTTTACTCGGGCAAATTTAGTTGCCCCTAAAATGGTTAGTTTTGGGCCAAAACGAAACGCAAGGTACCCGTGCGGTATTCTCTTCCCTACCCTACGCTACTGAGTTTTTTTACCCCTGCCCTCAGAGTCTGTACGGACAGTAGCCCTTCGGTCGTACGCTAACGTGATAACCAAATTTTCTCGGATCCATGGGTTGCCAATTTTCTTTTCCGCTGCGCGCGCGGTCGCTCCGCTATTACGTATAATCATACAGGAGGAAATGAATTTCATTACTAGCCTATTTACATGATTAATAGATTGGAATTGTTATGAAACCCGTCAGACGCTTTTGTTATATGTTTTTGTGGACTTGAAGGTGCACGAAGTTCAATAGCATTCCTAGCATTTTGATCTTATTGACCAATAAAAACGTCCCATTAGTTTATTGCGTCACAATTTGCCAACAGAAAACGAAGTATTGTACACCTTCACGGAGCTTCCAACAGAAACTACATCACCGTTGTTTTTATATTTGATGTTTCAGCTGTTTGTTGTCTTTCATAACCAGTCTCCTCTAATAACTTATGATGATATTCGTTAGAGTTCATGAGAAGTTTTATGCTTTCTTTTATTGCTTTTTTTTAATGTTAGGTACTCTCATGTCATTCACTTTATTTAAAAATCCTTGTCCCTACGAAGAGTATTAAGGACAATGAAAGAGGAAATGAGTTTCACTTTCAACTTGATTTAACTTACACAATAAACATAATCTACTTTCTCTGGGCAAATGATCGATCTGATATCGACCTAGTTCATGTAATCATAAGTTTTTGATTTCTTATTTAAACGTGACTAAGTTCCGTATTTCATTAAATTTTTTAGCTGGTGTTACTAAACGGATGAAGAGTATTCATTTTTGTTGAGGTAGTGGTAGTGGTAGTGGCAGTGATAGTGATTGTGGTTGTGGTGGTGGTGGTGGTGGTGGTGGTAGTGCTTTTGGTAGTTGTAGTAGTGGTAGTGGTTGTAGCAGCAGCAGTATTAGCATTGCAGTATTAGCATTGCAAAACAACGGCTAAAGTATACTATATTATTAGGAAAACAATTATACTAACAGTATTCTACAGAAATGTGAGCAAACATGGGGGATTGTCTTCGAGCAAGCGCACAATGCGTGTTTTTCGGATAGCACCGTTATATAGATCTAGAACTACCAAAGGTTAATTTTTCCCACGTTGACTGTCGTAGCTCCTTTTTGATGAATTTAACATTACCTTGAGACGGTTTAACAGGCAAGAGTTTCAAAGTTTATTTCCTACCTATAGAGCTATGCAGAAAGTATGGGTTAGAGGGTACCGACAAGTGGTACAACCGTCAACCCTTACCACTTTCAGAGAATAGAGAAGTGAGGATAACTTGAGATATCACTTTCTTTACGGACAAGCGGCTGAAGTACAATCGATAAGATATTACCGTAGTATGCAAAGACACACTGGAGTGGACACGTATCGACATTGCTGAGCCAGCGCACCAAAGTATACTTGCTACTGAGGAGGAGATGGTGGAAAGGTATCAAGACCTAGCCCTCTGTTGAGGCCTCAAATGTAATAAATGACCCTAAATGTAATAAAGGTCCTAATTGTAATAACTTTTGGCCCTAAATGTAATAAAGGTCCTAAATGTAATACCTTTTGGCCCTAAATGTAATAAAGGTCCTAAGTGTAATTCTTTCAGCTCTTATTATGCTTAGGGTCATAAGAAGATTTCATAGTGTTTGCTTTCAGCCTTATTACAGGTTAACTGAGCGCCAGAATGTGTCTAGGGAATATCAAACACTAAATACCCCAGGCAGAACCCCTATATAGCCATTTGAGTAACAACTTATTATTATTCATGTAGTGAAATCCTGGATAAAAAGTTAGCATAAAAATTCACTTCAAGAAGTACTCCTGGTAGAAATTAAAATCAAAGTTAGGAAGTCACAAAAACTATCAAGATATACTACCCTTAATACCTGGCTGTTTATATATAACTTCGTGTTCACAGCATTCTGTATGGACCGACCGACATACTCTTTTGGAAAATGATTAAAAAAAATAATAAAATAAACCATTTCTTTTTTGGGCGCAACACTAAAAAACCCCATAGGCAAAAGTAGTTAATTTACTACGATTGTTTCTAATGAACATTAATACTTCCTTCAATTACTAATTACTACTGTATTTTGAAAACTTTTGTGTAGATTCCATTTGTTTAAGGAAACACGATCGAGACGTAGTTACTTTATAAGTGTTTCTCCTACTTCTTGAGCGCTCTAGCCGCTTTCTAAGTTTATGAATATCTATGAAGACTACAATAGGGCGAAGAAAGTGAATCGCCAGCTGGCTATGAAATTAATATCGCATCAGACCGTCGCATGTTTCAGTCAGGGACTTTATCAAGTTTGGGGCTGTTATACTACATACATCACATTTAGGCTAAAACCTATTACACATATAATATTATTAGACCCTTTTTTACATTTAGGGCCAAAAGTTATTACATTTAGGACCTTTATTACATTTAGGGCCAAAAGTTATTACACTTAGGACCTTTATTACATTTAGGGCCAAAAGTTATTACACTTAGGACCTTTATTACATTTAGGGTCATTTATTACATTTGATGCCTCAACACCCTCGAAACTAAAAGAATCCACAGAGCCATGAGAGTGAAATTATACTCATCATTTCAAAACTGTTTTAATGTATACTGTAATACTGTATATAAATTAGTTTGAATCATTGCATTATCTTAAAATACGTCTCTTAAAACAATTTCAAAACAAGACGAAGGCGTGTGCGTAAATGCAATTTCAAAACAGGATTTTAATAATGGTAACTGAATTTAGTGGAGTACAATTTGGTCTGAAATCATACGCGTGATTGTAATATCACAAGAGTATGATTTCAGACCAAAATCGCACGACACGAATTATATAATTGTACATCTCATTTTGTAGCCGAATTAGAGATGATGCAATATAGAGCGAAAATAGTGCGATTTAAAACAGAAATGACGCGATTTGGAACATGAATGACACCATTTAGAACAGATGTGATTAAGAGCAAAATCATAATGTGAATAAATCACACCGACTGAGAGCCAATCAGATTACAGGGATAACCATTAATTTCCAAATGGATATAAAAAAAAAGCTGGTAATTGCCTAGTTAGCCCCACGCAGACGTTCTTCAGCGCTTCGTGCCTCAAGCTCGTTCTTATAATTCCCGCGAAGGTGTAGGAAACTAATTAACAATTATTCTTCGAGCTCTAATGGGCTCTGAGTCAATAGCCTATGAGGCCGAAGACCGAATGGGCTATTGACTCAGACGTCATGAGGACTGCAAAAGGAATTGTTTTAGTAAAATCCAACTACTTGGTCAAAAATATCGAGACAAAACAACTTTTAATTAGCTAGCAAAACGCGATTCAGCCGCCATTGTTTTGGTTTTCAAAGCCGGCGCTTTTCGCTATTAGTGGGCTATAACATATAGCCTAGTAACATTTCCACCAACCAGAACGCAGAATTGATAATAGACCACTAGTTGGATTTTACTAATACAGTAGAACCCCCGTAACTCGAACTCTGTTAGCGAAGGTTCGAGTTATTGGGATCGATTTCGAAATTCAACTTGGTATGTTTAGAATCAATAGTTACTGATTTTCAGCACTTTTGTGTTTGGTGCAGTGTAAATTTAAACCATTTCATCGGAAACGGTAACATGATTACGCCTTCTTTTATACGATAAATCGTAATTTGTTCGTTTCAAGTGATTAAAATCAAGTTGCTATAGAGTTGACAAGTAGTAGTTTTAGTGTCTTTACCTTTACACAACAACAAGAGCTAATGAGATAGCATCCGAGTGGAGTTAAAAGAACCAGAATTCGAGTTATCGGGGTACATTTCAGTGGCTTTTTGATCAAGGGAAAGGAAATTTGAGTTATCCGAACTCGAATTATCGGGGTTCTACTGTATTTGCTTTTCCATGATAAATAATTAAAGCCCATTCTAGAGAAAACCAATTTTTTTAAGAATTCTTTTGATGTTGCAAAGTAGACCATTTGGGCTAGCTAGAAACCTGCATGCGGTTTTGGTTATTTGCAATTGGCCCAGGACCAGTTCATTTTTTTAGAATATATCTAGCTCGATTTTTTACAACGTTACTACGCTTAAAGCGTTGTTGCTTAACCACTTTTTGTCGCCAAAACTTTAATTTTATCTTCCGTGAAGCCGTTCCTCAGGGCTTCGTGCGTCGTTCCTATAATTCCCACGTCAGCATAAGAGGCTATAAAAAATTAAAGCTCACTTTAGAGACAATCAGTTGGTTTTAATAAATACTTTCGACAGTTTTCGATGTCGAGAATTCGACCATTTTGCCCTAGGAACCGGCGATTTTGGTAATTTGGTCCAGGACCAGCTTATTTTCCAGAATATATGTTTTGTCGTCAAAACCCTTATCTCTCATGAAGCCATTATAAAAACAGCTGCTGCCATTTCTTTTTTCTTTTCTTGTCCAACACTACCGTAACCCTTTTTCCGCTGTTGTGTAATTTCCGGGTTTATCAAGCTGATTCAAATTATCGCTTTTTGACCATGTCCCCGCCAAATGGCTGTAATTTCTGGAGCTGAGTTTTTGCAAATAAAGTCAGATAGGCGAAATAAGATCCTTCAAAATGAAGTTAATTATTAATAAATTAAACATTAACACAGATATAACATATACACGCACACCAACAATCAACCCACTTTCATTGCCTTGACACTTACAGTCTACAGGACAAGAGTGCGAATGTCATGTTTGGAGATGGAAGTAGACATAGTGCTGATAATATTACTCCTCCATTTTGGCTTTGTCAAAACCAATGATCTCTGTAGAGAGGGGAAATGTCAAACATATGCCCTCGATATCTACGGTGATGCCATGGAGAACACAGAGTTAGTTGACCATGTTTTTCACAGGACCCCAACGAGAAACGCAATTCATTGCCACAGCTCGTGTGTAGATGACTGTCGATGTTTGTCGTTCAACTACAAGGAAAATAACGGAGGAAACGTTTGCGAGTTGAATGAAGGCAGCCACTTTATAAACCAGAGCTCTCTCAAAAGTTCTCCAGGGTCGCGTTATTACAACCTTCGAAGGGAATTCAGCCAAAAGGTATAATAGTTTTAAAACTCTCAATTCTCAATTTTCTTCGTCGCATGTGTACGGAATAGACTCGCTAAACGTTTTTCTCGCGTTAGTTACTTTTCTATTAAACGCGAAGTTTTCAAAGACCGAGTACTGCAGGTCCTTTTCGGGAATTGCCTGGTGAAGACAAGCACGTCGCGATCAAGAACAAAATGTTTTTAGTTTGCTTTTGTTTTTACTTTCACGATCGTGAGACAAACAAGCTTTTAATACAAATAACTTCACCTAAATCAATCATGTTTACTTAATAGTCAATAACTGAAATATTTGATGGGCAATTCCTATACCTGGCTTTTTAATATTGATTCTAAAAAGTAAGTCATTGATATAACCAATGGTATCGAACCCATTTTTAAGCAGTCAATGTCATAATTGTTTTTCAATTGAATATCTCGTAAATGTATTATAAATTGTATAAGCCCGGTTATATTGAAAAAATCCTATTAACTGAGTGTGGGCGAATTGTCACCTCTAATTGGAAAGAAAAAAATGGCTTATTTTTGCAGTCTCTATAAAAAAAAAAACTAACTAACTAACTAACTAACACACTGCTTCAAATGTGTGATATTTTTTTTAATTTTTTTTTTAAACGTATCAGTAGTAGCAGGAAGATCTGTGCAAGCTTTAAGCTTGTTACAGTTTTTCTGAGGAGATCTTAATTCTAAAATGTAGTCAGTGGGTGAATGCTTTTCATCTCAAAATATGCTTCTTTGTTATTATGACTCGATTTCGTCTTCAAACTATGCCTAACAATTTCAAAACAAGTCATACTTTATACTAATTACCTTTCCGCTATAAATAATTAATTAAGAAAAGCATTTTCGAGAATGAATTTTTTTCCAAACAATTCTTCCAATGCTTCAAAGTGGGTCATTTTGCATTTCACTAGAAAACGGCGTTTCCGGTCATTTGGCCCAGGACCAATTCATATTCGATAATCGTATACCTGAAAATGTAAAAACAGGAAAGATTTTTGAATTTATTAGGCATTATGATATGGCAAAAATGCCTCTAAATTTGGAATCCTTTTTGTCCAATGGAATGGTGGTCGGAAGCAGCTGGTCCCTCCATGTAAGGGAACCCGGATTTCAGAATCAGGGAAATTTGGAAATTTGGGCTTTGGAATCCGGAATACCACTAACGATTGGAAACTGGAATCCAAGTTCCACCGTCAAAGTCCGGAATCCAGTTCCTGGAATCCGGAATCCACAGCTTGGAATCTACAATTCAATACGTTTTTGAATTCCCTTACATCAGAGGCACCCAACGAGAATATGGTTCAAAACCACTTAAACATAGCATTGTTAAACGTATTTTAGTATTTCAACGGTGGATATGGGTATATTTTTATCCCCTATAAATTTTTCATCTGTTCGGAATTCCTAACTGAAAGTCTGGTGATCCGAAAATTATAGGGATCAAAACTTACCTGTTCGAAAATTTCAGCCAGAAAAAAGGCTCCCGAAAATTCTAGGTGACCTTTTTAGGGTAAAAATCCGTTGAAAATGGGCAATTTTACCATTTCTTAGATGTTCGAAAATGCTAGGAGAGGCAGGCAAGCAAAAAAAAATACAACAAATGTTCCGAAAATTCTAGATCTCAAATCGTCTTCCGAACAGATATTTTTCCGAAAATTGTCGTTAGGTGCCCCTGTTACATGGGGCGAAGCTGGCGTGATATTGTGCTTCGTTTCATGATATACGTTAACCAGGACAAATAAAGTGACCATCTTACTGCTAGGAACTAGCCACCTGAGCCTGGCTAGCCTGCGAATATAGAGCTCTCGATCCCGTGGCGGGCTGCATAGGTTAATTAACGTTCATTTTTGTGTAGGGTATCACATGATTTCGTGCGCAATTAAGAATAAACATTGTGGTCTTTGAAAAATTTACAAGTGCTCATTTATCCCAAATTGCAAGAAAAAAAAGGGGGGAAATGTGATAAAAAATTAAAGCAAGAACAAAAAAACACTAATCTGATAACGAGCGCTTTATTAATCTCGCTCTGTTTGACCCACTCTCTCTTTGAAAAGAAGGCGATATATTTTGGAAACAGTATTTATAGAACTGTGAAAGGTTTGAACCCAGGAGTCATTTCAAAAAAATATAGGTTGAGTTTGATCGTCCGGGTGAACATAGTCCTGAATAGGTGTTGACAGTGACTGACGTTTCGACAACCTGTGCGGTAGTCATCCTCAGAGTCAAAGTGAGTTGTATCACGTCAGTTGATGGTATTATACTCTGGTTATTGATCTGATTGGTCAATTACGTCGTGATGTTATTGGTCGTCTGTCAGTTAAGCCGTGATGTCATTGGCTATATGAAGACTCGTAATCAATAATAGGTGTGTTTCGATCCGTCTATTGTCGCAGTTAAACAGTCTTCTGTTGTTAGTCAAATTGTCATTCTCTCGTAGTTAGTTTTGCTTGATCTCGTCAATAAGTCGTTTGTACGACGCTGGTAACTGTTGGCTACGATTCAGTGGCGTTTGTTCTAAGTTAGTAAACCAGCTTTCTAAAGTAAGACGTTGATAGTAGTCTGTAGAATACGTTATACATGTCGCAGAGTGCCAGTCAATTTGACGTTTCGTCTTTAAATGGTGCTCAGCAATGTGATTGTTGACGTCACCATTCTTCGTAGCTCGTTTGTGTTCGGTCAGTCGCGTGCTTAGGTTTCTGCCGGTTTCACCAATGTAAGAATAAAATTATAGAATAAAATTCACGGGCCAGACGAAATGAATACACATAAAAAGTCACTCTCATTTGTCAGACTGCCAAGTAATAAAAAAATTAAGGTTTTCTTTTTTTTTTCTCGGCTGGTGTCTAGTACATAGATTGGCGTAAATGTGCACTACGCATATAAAACTTCCAGGCTGGCATATTCGAAGACATCTTACAACTGCATGTTAACTATGCATTATTACACTTTGATTTCCACTTTTTTAGAATCACCATGCGAAGTCATGTGATGGTGATGTCACGTGCGTCAATGGCTGCTGCAAGAAGAATCCTTGTCAAAATGGGGGAGCATGCACAGAAATTTGTGAGCCCACGAGTGTTCGGTACAACTGTTCTTGCCGTGAAAAGTTTATTGGCAGACACTGTGAGTTTGAAAGAAAAAGCTGCCAGGCCTATAAAGCAGCAGGAGAAAGGAGTTCTGGATTGTACACAATCATTGATGACAGCAATCAATCCTTCCAAGTGTTTTGTGACTTTGACTCTGAGCCTGGGTTTGCATGGAACTTGATTCAGTCGTTCAGATTGTCCCAAACACAGGTAAACACTCACTCGTATGATTACAGACTGAATTGGACTCCACTCAGTCCTATTACCATTATTATCTAAACCTAATGCTTTTTTGACGTTCTCGTTGCCGTTGCCGTCGCCGCCGTCGGATGTTAAGGTCCCTTCGAAATTAAGGACACTTCAGTGGAAATCGTCAGATTAAGTCAGTTCTTTTGTTAAAGTAGGTTTTTAACATTTTGAATAAATGAATAAATAATTATATATTAAAGTAAATAAAAGCGAGGTCACGAGGACAATAGAGGTGACTTCAATTCGGTTTTTCTTTTTTGATTTCTAGAATATTATCTTTTCTGGCTACACCAATGCTATCATCCGCGATCAACCAAACTGGCATGCGTACCTGATACACCCTACATATCTTGCGTGGCTTAGAACCCATTCCACTCACTGGCGAGCTACTTGTCGCTATGATACCAACGGGGTTGTGTACACGGATTACATGAGAACATCCCTTGCAAACTGCGATATAACTACCTTGCCGGAAGGCACTCCTTCTAATGTTTGCTTCCAGTTCGAATTCATTAACATACGGGGACACGAATGCTTTAACTGTACGGCACCTCTCTGGAATTACCCTGCTTTACATACAGACAGTGGCCTCACTTTTTGCGAATTTAACGCGACAGAAGGAGCAGTTTACAGCGAAGATAACTTTGGTTCGTATTCCTATGCAAATCCGTTACATCGCTGTTCTTCAGGTCCCAACTCTACTACTCAGTTCTGGTTGGGAGGACAGTAAAATAAAGTCACCTCGAGTCAGTGCATGTTGACTTTTACCAGGCTAAATTACTGCATTATACAGTTTTCATGTATTAAGTGGAAGATCAACGGTTAGCAGAAGAACTTTGTAGAGACCCTTAAAAAGCTAAAGTATTTTTCGATGCTGGTGAAGATTTTTTTGTTTAATGACATGTTGCTTTTGTGTAAGTCTTATGTTTACTGTTAGGGTACATTGTTACTCAGTCTGCTTCATTGTATGCGCTTCTCTTCGTAATCATTAATATTTATTCAGTTCATTCTATTTATTTCGGTGTTGGGCATTTTAACTTTATTCAGGGATATATGTTATACAAATAAATTTGTTTTTAGGTCGGTTCGGAAATCAAAAGTTCCACCGTATCTCAAATATCTTTTGTTAAGGGACAAAGGATGGTGTTTACAAGCTGTCCGAACAGCTGGACACACGTTAGTTTTTACTAGCAAACCTTTGCTGGTCAGTTAAGTCCTTTGCTAAAAGATTTTTGCACCGACCTCTTTGGTGTTGGGATCAATCAAAAATAGAAGTTGGACGCATGGTAATTGCAGGAAACATCATAAGTGTAGTTTCAGTCTTTCACAACTAAAGGTTTAACTGAGGTTAAGAAACACCTCTTCAAGCTTACTCAAGAAACACGGAAACAAGTTCAAAAGATAGAAATAGGTAGATGCATTCAGCTGTGGAATAGGAAAACAAGCGTTTCCTGTTAACGAAGTTCGTTTACTTAAACCTGGGGTTAGTTCTCATTTTCGCTTCCAAACTTGAATCATAATCAGATTTCCTTATCTCATTAAAATCTAACTTAAGGCCACGCGTCCTAACATCTTTTGAGTTCTGTGTTCTCTGTTGAACCAGTTTTAGCCAAATTTCACTAACTTTTCTGACCTCAAACTAGAATTTCTTTCGACACAATCTTAGGAAAAAATTTAGTTTCTTCCAAACTATTGTTTTGGTTCCCTGTAAAGGAATTTGGGTATAGAGATATTTCTAGTTTTGCAAATTTCTTCCACGCGTAGCGGGAGTCGACTCAATTTCAGTTCCTTTTGTTTTCTAAACTCTGACACTTACTAACACCTTTTCCTTGCATATGAATGCCTTGTAAAACTGCAAAAAAACAATTAAGTTAATTGTTCAATATAAATAGAACCTCTTTTGAGTAGCTTCACAGTTACGCCTTGAGATCTGAGATAGCTAAGAGGAGTTTGTAACTTCAACGGAAAGATTAAAACCATCGTCAACTGCCAAACTCTGGTTGTGTCACCTCTCTTCACGTAATCCATTTAACAAGTAGATTCCA
Organism: Porites lutea; assembly: GCF_958299795.1. Taxonomy (NCBI): domain Eukaryota; kingdom Metazoa; phylum Cnidaria; class Anthozoa; order Scleractinia; family Poritidae; genus Porites; species Porites lutea. The sequence goes on along the minus strand of NC_133201.1, from coordinate 50,743,887 downwards.
TGTTGCCGTGCGTCTGTTCAGTAATAGATCACATATGACGTCAAAATGTGGTAAAAACAAAGAAGTGGCACACGAGCCGCAGGCAAGTGTGTCACTGTTGTTTTTACCACATTTTGACGTCCTCTGTGATCTATTACTGAACAGACCCACGGCAACATGGAATCTATTTGCTTTATACAATGATCAGAAAAGAAAAAGACCGATACACACACCTGCCTCGAACCGCTTGACCTTTTGAGGATTTGTGCTAGTTTAGGCATTTTTTAAGTCCCAAACCCAACTTTTCATCTTAGCTTCTTCTTTATCTTACTTGTGTACAGTTTCTTCCAAAGTTTTTCACCGTCTTTTCTTGCTCAAAGAAGAATAATGGCGAAAACATTTTGCAAAACAGCGAGTCTCTCGTAGCGAAGACACACGATGGCAACTGTTGTGAAGATTTCTTGTAGTTTAGGCATTGTCAAGTAGTCAATAGCTTTTTTGGTCTCCGTTTCTCCATTTTTCTTCTTTGTAAATAGCTCCTGCTAAACTTTTTCCGAAGCTTTCACTTGCCTCAATCCGAAATAATCTCACAAACATTTTCAAAACCGCGTGCCATGTTGAACAAAACAAAGAAAACAAGTTTCCCGTGACGTCATCCATGTATCTGTACTCTAATAGATCATGGGCAACGACCAATCACAGCGCGCGTAGCATTTACATCATTGTATAAAAGTCTGTAGAAGTTCCCCTCTACATTACTGTCTGAAATGTCAGAATGGTACGCCCTCCCTTCCGAGGTTTTTTATTACCAGGACAACCGTTATTACAAAATTGCTCTAAATTGCTTTGCCAGGAAAAGGAACAATAACTAAATGGTCCGGATCCTTTAAAAAAGTGTGGGAAAATTGTAGTTGTTTTATATACTACTAACTGACCGTAACCGCGTAATTCATCAAAGTTTGCTAAGCAAGGTCAGAACGAAAACGATTGAATCTATCAGATAAACTTGTTTATCAAACAAGTGTTTAAAAAGTTTTCATTCTTACCCGCTGTATCGAAGGAGTTTCCGGCTGCCGCGCTAAAATTGAATGAACTGCGCGTTTAAATTGTCACCAGACAAACTTGAACTTCACAAACTGTTAGCTGCAGCTGTAGCTGTCCGCTATTTCCTTCTATTGAATTGTCAATCTGAAAAAATTCTTGACATTTTGCTTTATTCCTTATTGGTCATTGAGCTCACAGGGTCCAGAGGAGTTTCGTGTGAATAAATGAATTACTAAAAATCCTCGCTAAAATCACATTTGCTCAGTGAAAATGTAAAACCTTCCAGAGCATAGTCTACCCGGCAGAGGAAAAAAAAACTTTTTGGAACGAGCAGGATTTTGGCATGAGGCAAAAGTCGTGTAGGCTTCCCTTTTATCGCTCCGATCTTGAGGACATTTACTTTACTACGTCATTTCCGTCATCATCTTTTGGAGTGCACAGCGAACGAAAGCGCTATCTCGAAGCCGTAAATTTCGGTCGCCGAAAATGAATTTGAACGCCTTTTTATGCCGTTTTCCTACAGTATTTGGCAAATACATAAGAATTCTAGATCAGGTTAGTAAAATCAGGCGATTTCATTCAATTCCGTTTGAGTTTCAGGGATTCAAGAATCGGCCCCAAATTTGTTTCCTCCCTTTCCGTATTTTATACTGTAAGCCGATTTTGCGAGCCCTAAGTCTCTTGGTTTGCGGTCTATAGAATGTGTAAAACGAAACAGTAACGCGATCAAAATAACCTATTTTTTCAGAGGTTTTCGACGGGTTTTGATGTTCTAACGACAAATAAAAAAAACACATCTCCTCTGGACCTGGTGGGATTCGACAAGTAGCTGCTATAGTATATGATGACCCCCTGTTCATAAGAAATTTTTGGCTCCCCTCCCCTTTTGTCCCAAATTAATTGAAATACCCACCGCCGCCCCCCCTCCCCCCCCTTCAAAAAAAAAGGAGAGGAAAGGAAAAGAAAGAAGGAGAGCGAGGACAAAGAAAACAAGAAAAATGACTAACTGATTTTGTTACTTTTTCCTAATGAAACGTTTGATTTGGTATGCTTTTGTGCTCTTTTGCATTTTAGTGGGTTAGAATTGCCTTTTGGTGCATAGATTAATAAAGCAGGGGGTCCGGGGGCATGCTTCCCCGGGAAAACTGAACTTTCTGAAAGTCTGGTTTTTGGCATTCTGGTAGGATGTTAGCATTATTACAAATGCCGCCGGCGTCACTGCACAATTTAAAGGAATTTTTTGGTGACCCCTCCTTTATATATTTTTTATAATCTGTTTAAGTTTCCTTCAGCAGCATACTTAAAAAATGTATAACTGTTCTAGTGAGGCCTTAAACTGTTATTCGCTACGGTATATCGTGCACCAGCCGGTAAATTCTAACCTAAGCGGAAAAACATAATAATCTTTAAACTGCCGTCTGGGTGGTGTTTCATGTCATGCAAACCTGTGTACTGTCGCAATTTGTAATAATCATCGCATTTTGTAATACCTGTCGCAATTTGTAATAAATCCATCGCACTTTGTAATACCTGTCGCAATTTGTAATAAATTCATCGCACTTTGTAATACCTGTCGCAATTTGTAATATACCGTGTCGCACTTTGCAATAAAAAGGCTGTCGCAATTTGTAACAACTGTCCATCGCACTTTGTAATAAAGTAAGCTGTCGCAATTTGTAATAATTCCATCGCACTTTGTAATACCTTTTTGAGAGTAATCAAACTTACTTCGTCAACATTAATATAATGCCGAAATAGGCATGGTACTTCATAAACAAAGATGATGACGTCAGCTAGCACGTAACATCTCCGCTCATTCAAACATTTAACTTTATTATTTAGATTAATGTTGATTAGTTATCTGACTTACGAAATGCTGTATTCTTAAACTGTGCTATTGTACTAGGTGGTTTTCATTCAATGGTTACCCGGCGGGTGTACTTCCTTATATGGCCAATACGGGGATGTACCTCTGGACAGAGCGTTGTCAGAGTACAGAATCTAGACACACTAGACACAAACGAGCTATTATTAAAAAGCATTTAATTTCCGCAAATTGTAACATCCATCCTACGTCATTCGAATAAGGACACCAGGAGAGTTCCTTGTTAGATCTTATAACAAGTCTACACAACACGTGGTGCACCGTCCTTGTCTAACGCGCAATCTTAAAGAAGTAATAGTGGCTTCTTTTTTGGCCAAATTAATCAAACGAGGCCTGGAAAGATTCAAAATGTTTACTGCAAATAATTACAAAAAACCTCACCAGTGGTAAACCGTCGAACCACAACAGAAACCTAAACACAAAATCCAATTAATCGCTAGCCAATACCTTCGTATGTACCTGTTTTTATAACACTCACTTGGGGTCTTACACTGAGCCGGCTGGGCATTTGGTCCCTCATTCTCACTTGATTTGGTCCCATATAGGAACAAAAGGAGTACTCATTCCATCTTAAAACAATTGTTTTCTATAAGAAGTCCTCTAAAGCAAATACCATGGGGATAGTAAAAAATTATCCTTCCCTGCGTATATACAACTCGTAAGACCTTGCAATTCTTCCGAGCGTGTTCTGGATTACTGTTTTTCCACAAAATGGAAAGGATGGAATAAACCATTCATTACTACTTGAGTTACCCTATCTAAGGATCAAACCAAAGACACAAGGCTAACAAGGTAAAAAATGATACCCTATTAAAGGCTCGAGATCCTCAGAAACCATACCCCATCAGGCGGTACTTACCTATCTAGCCCATCCATATATGGGATTATTCCCCCCCCCCCCCCCCCCCCCCCCCACCGAAGACTTCACTTGGCAAGCAAACATGGATTTGGACGACGAATGCCAGGTTATTCATGAATTTTATGTTGTTAAATGTTGCTTTAGTTATTTAAATATTTTTGAATTTAAACATGATTCATCCCTTTTTGGTGATATGTCACAGGAAGTTTCATGTCTTTCATAAAAGCGTTTCTAGTTGGTCACGTGACTAATCAAGGCAGAAAAATTTATAACGTAAGACATGCATGTTTGACCAAAGAAAATGTTACGGAGATGTTACGTGCTAGCAGCCGTCATCATCTTTGTTTATGAAGTACCATGCATATTTTGGCATTACATTAATGTTGACGAAGTAAGTTGAATCACTCTCAAAAAATTATTACAAAGTGCGATGGAATTATTACAAATTGCGACAGCTTAGTTTATTACAAAGTGCGATGGACTGTTATTACAAATTGCGACACCTTTTTTATTACAGAGTGCGACACGGTTCATTACAAATTGCGACAGGTGTTACAAAGTGCGATGGATTTATTACAAATTTCGACAGGTATTACAAAGTGCGATGATTATTACAAATTGCGACAGTACAAACCTGACTTTTGCATTATCTTCTCCTTTTCATGAACTGCACGTGTGGAGTTGGCAAATTTACGAAAAGCTGATTATGAACGTGCAAATCGAGCAAGATTTTCAGTATCTTGTGGGCAGGACGGTTGGCACAGAGTTCGTACTCGTTTGAGCTCTTCAAATTCCGTGACTTTCCATGACTTTTTCCATGACCTTTTCAAGTTTTCCATAACCTTAGGTTCAGCTGTCACTTTCGAAAACTTTCAAAACTTTTCTTGTTTTAGGGTATTTTTTTACCTTAAACAGTTCAACAGACACAAACTCTGGTGTCCACCGAAATAAGTCCCTTTTGCGCTGTTTAATTCCTCCTCTCTGCATTATCGTATCCTACACTGTCCTTGCCTTGTCACCTGCAGTAACTGATCTATCAAACAAAACTTTAATTTTCCATGACTTTCAAGGACCAACAATTGAATTCAATGACTTTTTAGGCTTGGAAAATGAAATCCTTAAATTCCATGACTTTCCAGGTTTTCCGTGACCTGTACGAATCCTGCTGGCAAATTTTTTTCAAGTACAAACTCTCTAAACAAATAAGCCGTTTTGCCTTCAAAATAAAGTTATCGTAACTAGCCGAAAGCAATCCAGTTTGCACGCAACTCAGAAACTCAAACGCCATTTTGAAGCAAGAATATCTTCACTACCCAAGATAGTACTTCATGGTCTAGTCGACAAAAGTTAGTGGGGTATCCACCCCCGCTGCTCAATTTATTGACACAAATTTCCACGTGACCCACCCAACCAGGGTTCTTTCTAGGCAACCTCGTCCCCAGGGCTTTTCCCTTAAAAAATGGGATGGTACGGGAAAAGCCCTATTGACAAGGTTGCTTTCTAGGGGCAAGAGAGAGGACCCTGGGAACGAGGTCGGGAGAAGAGGAATTTTATGTACACTGCGTTACCCTTGGGTCTCCAGGGACTATCTTGGACGACCTTAACCGAGAAAGCAGGGAATCAAACTAGGTTAACAGATTTAAAAATGGCGACGGGCAACACACGACTTCTACACTTACTCGTAAAGGAAGTCATGTGACCTTCTGGGCTTGGCTCTAACTAATAGGTCCCTAAGGGATTTTTCCTTGCGATATGATAAGAGGGAAGGCTCCTTAAAGATTTCTCTTAGCCGTTGTTGGTTTTGTAGGTGCCATTTCCCCTTTAGTATTTTCTCCAACCCGGGTAGTATCTAAAGGGCTAGACCATTTTTTTTTCTTTTTTTTTTCACATAGATGCGCTTGCACCGATCGCAATAGTAAGCCAATGCAAGTTTTTCATGACAGGATCGACTTACTGGTAGCAACTTATTCTCGCAAATAAGTGTGCGGTACAGTTCTGAACACGCTGCAGCCCAGGGAGTACTTCCTTATAAGAGGCTAATAGGGATGTGCCACTGGATGGGGTCGCATTTTCACGACTGGATTGACTATAATGGCATTTTCAATAGTTACGAGGATGGGGTAGCACATTCTCGGGATTTGGGGTAAGAAAGATCTTCATATTTACGGTTAGCAAACGTACCAGAATGTTTCTACTGCAGGTGAAAAGTAAAGTGGCTTCATTCAATTTAAAAAACAGGTCAATTCATTTTATGATGACCTATTTAAAGGATTGACTGGTAAATACATGACTAAGTTAGGGATCGCGAAAATTAAAAATTTTAGGAAGGGGTCTATAATTGGCCACAGAATAGACTTTAATGGGGTAGGGGCTCTGAGAGGCCAGCGGCACATACCCAGCTTAAATTAACCAAAGTACCGCCCTGGGCTGCAGCTAGCCTAACTATTTCTCGCTTGGGTAGGCTGCAGTGTAAAATGTTACAATAAACTCTCTCCAAGACGGACACCTTCGGGACCGCCCCCGCTGACTGTTCGTCTAAGAGAGGTGACCGGTTTATAGAGAATAGAGGAAACAATAACAACAGTAAACTAACTCTAAATCTGGAACTATATTCGCAATCAATAACTGTACATATATGTTCAACAAAACAGTTAAAACTGTAATATTTAGCAGGAAAGTTGGGGGTGCACCACTAAGGGCTACCATTTTTATTCTTCAACATGGTCTCATGGTTTACTTCAACACAAATAAAACACAAAGCTTTTTTTTCTTGCAGAATACCAATTGTATTAAAACGTCGCAGGTCATCTTTGGTGGTGGTGGTGGGGCGGGGGGGGGGGGGGGCCCACCCTGCAGTCTTCCCCTAGATCTGCCCCTGGCACACTCTGCGAACTGATGGAACGGTACAAAATATCAAACAATTTGCAATTTACTGTCATGTAGAACACCTACATTTCTGTTTTGAGGTATTTTCTTACCGCAAACAGCACTTCTCAAGTGTCCGTTGTCCGTTCTCAGAGAGGTGTCCTTCTTACAGCAATAAAGAATAACTGAAAAACCGCAGAACACAAGAGGGATACATGTACTTGTCATTTACTTGGAAAACCTGAAATTCTGGCTGGAAAATCAAATGGTTCGCACGATTCCGTTTGGAGATCTTCAGAAAATATGCGCTGTGATTTCAGGCGATAACATTTTCCATTCACAGTTTATTCTGTTCAGCTTAATTGTTTGGATGTATTTTGTAGCTTGTCCTTCTCCCACCACGTCAAATTTTATAGTTCAATGTTTCTGGACAAGATTTCCACACAGATGGTTTGTGTGAATGGTAAGCACCTAAGGTGTCCGTCAAGAGAATTGACTGAATTTACTTACGCAACCGTAGAAGTTGTCATTTCTTCCAGGGGTACATTCAATACCAAGGCTTCCCAGATTTGAACAAGCGTCTTTACATCGACGTTTAAGGGCATCTAACCCTCGGACACGCGTAAAAGGGGGGGGGGGGGGAGTAGCCCCTCTGAGGTTTTCCGAGTTTTTTCCTACACGAGGAAACATCAGCACCTGACGTTTTCAGTACTGCTGTTCGTTTATCCCTCGCGCGACACTTGAGACAAGTTCAGTGATGGTCAGTTTCTATGGTGAAAATACATCTACATCAAAGTGCTTATTTATGGGTTATGTTTTCACGTCAAGCACAAAAACTACCATTTCCTGCGGTTTTAACCTGATTTCTAATTCTTGATAAAATCCAAGAAGGCAAAATCGAAATACTGTAACATATCAAAAACTCTCCGGTGGGGTTCCATCCACGCCCCCCCCCCCCCGCCCACTTTGTACCACGGTGGGGGTATGATTTTGCGTCTACGTCCTAAGGTTAAGTCCGACTGAATCAGCACTTCATGAACGCGTAAAATACCTGACATAACCATCAAGTTAATCTGTTCACTCCTTGTGTCTTTCTAAATTACACGCCGCTTAGCTACTTTGCCTCCAAGAAAAGCTCGACGCCACAGTGTCACAGAATCACGCTTGAATTTTTTGCGGTAAAGAATGTAGCCTCTCACGCAAGCGTTTCTATAGACTGCGAGCAGTCTCTCTTTCTCTTCAGATTTAGTAAGGGGAGTGCACGCGCGCGCGAGCTTTGAGAAACGAGGGCGGCAGCCCGAGAAGAAAAAAGAGAGACTCTCTTTTGTCGTGCCTCTCCCGTCTCGCGCCTTCAGTCACGCGCGTGGTCATTTGCGTGTCTCGGGCGTTTTGCTCGACGGACTAAGAAAAAAGAGAGACTGCTCGTAGTGTAACGTTTCTAGGCTCGTCAGGCGCTCCTAGGGGAGGATTGCGTGACGAGCCAAAATAGTCTGCAGGAGGCCATAAAAATACATCTAGTTTTAACAATCTGACTACGAGTAGTTTCTCATTTTCCTCGCCATCCGCGAGATAGCTGACGCGCGACCTTCCTCGAAAGGGGCGACTCTCATAATTTTGTTCCAATCACAGCGCCATAGCCTGCTTGGAAGAAGTGGGCGAAAGAGAAAACGGGCGCGCGCGAGAGGGAGTGTCTCCTTCTCGCGCGCCCGTTTTTTCTTGTCCCCGCTACTTCCAAGCGCCTGCTACGTAGGCTACAACGCTACGGTTCAGTCGTGATAAAGATACAATGTAAATGTTGAAAAAGTAAATAAAAACTCTTGTATGCCCATGTAGAAAATCATTTTCATCCTTGGTTTATTTTATTTAAGAAAGAAAAAAGCACAAAACCAAGGAGAACATACAACAAAACACTGAGTTTGCAAGAACTTCTAGCCTGCACCGCAGCTGGCGGTTTGTTTGCTATGTGCAGGGTGGTGGTTTCGTTTGAGGTTTGCAAAATGACAGATGTCCCTGAAACACACCAAACGAAACCGCCAGCTAGTCTACGTAGGTTAAAGAACTTCTTGGTTACAAACTTTGTTTCATTAAAACATTACTGAGAACTCGAACAATTTCTAGCCATCTTGACCTACTCACGCTTGGTCAGTATTAATAACGCGGCATATTTACAAAGCTTTCTGTTTATAAACCCACAAAGGGGTAACACAGTATAATAATGCATCAGTCAATTCCAGCTGCGCCCAGCCCCCAAACCCCCCCCCCCCCCCACTCCCTGGGCTACTACGGGGCATTTGCCCCCTCTTTTCAGTCCCAGGGGCAGGCATCTGCAAATTTTGCGCTGCCCGGGAGCCGGGGACTGCTGGAAATGACAGTTGCATTAAGAGATAAGAAATATTAACTCCATTTACTTACAGGTAGCTTTCTGTTGAACACACGAAGGCTAAATACAAATTATTAACAAATTTTGCAGAATCTGGACACAGAAACCAATTCTGAAAGTGATAATGAAACTAGAGATTGAAACTAAAGGGTGGTTATTAAAACATTAACTTTATTATATTGAACAGATATAATAATTATATCTGATTATATCTGTTCAATATAATAAAGTTAATGTTCTAATAACCACCCTTTAGTTTCAATCTCTAGTTTCACTATCACTTTTATTACTATTATTACACCAATATGAGGAAGATACCAGACAAGATTCCCGTATTGTTTAGTTGTTTTTTGTTTTGTTTTGTTATTTTTTTTATCAGGTCTGGATGCCATATGCAGCATATAATCTAACTATAAATTAATGTCAATTTAAAAACTTGCACACCACTAAGCATTCTCTAAACACTGTTGTGACAAAAGATACTTTTTTAACAGCTGAACTTTCATATTCTTTAAGTCATTCTTCAATCTTTTGCTCTTTACTGGGTGTATCTATAAACATTGTTTGCTGTTAACAGTAATCAAAAAGCCTGCCAGACTAGGCTGGAAAACCATTTAATATATCTTAGCCTGCGAGTAAGCTCTCCGGGGGTATAATTACTCCGGCGGGCCCCACCGGTGGGCCCCACCACCAGAGCGTCCCAGAGAGCTTGCTCGCAGGCTATTAATATCTATTTTTGGGGCGCAGACATTTTTTTAAACCTCATTCTATTTGTAAGGTTTTGTTTTAATAACCAATCCTAAGTGTTCTGCATAAAGTACACTCCAAAGAAATCACATTCTTTGCTATAAGGCCCGTTTAGATGCTGAATTTTTATAAAACAATTTAGGGGGCTCTCCTCTGATTTTGTGCAAGCTTTTGGAGAATGAAGGTACACTCACCCAGGGTTACACAAAATGACATTTGAATGATGAGAAAGACATCAAATCGTTCTGAAAAGCGCAAGTAAACTATAATAATAACGAAGTCTTTTTAAAGGCTTTGAAAAGATTTGCCAATTGATGTATCTCCAGCAAACTTGAAAAGGGATCGCCCTAACTTTTTTAAGGATTACTCCACTTAAGTTTTCTTACGACATATATAGCTCTCTTTTAATGACTTCTAGAGAGGCCATTTAGGTTACTATATTCACCGTTTTTTATTAGATCATATTATCTATGCACCTTGTTTACCCCGCCAAATTTTGCATTTTGTTAAATCCGGCCAGTTTCTCCTGGATATAATGGTTGTCCCAACAGAAATTGAAGAGAAGAAAGGTTGTGCAAAATTTTGGGGGTAAACAAGGTGCATTGTGGCCTACAGTTATGTGAAAATGGTGGATAAGTGCATTTCCAAGATATATACATTTGTTGGATTTTGAAGTAGCACAAAACCTTGATGACAGTGCCCCTGAAAAGTACTTGGAAAGTTTGGCACTTCTATAAACTAAATCAGCCATTCAATTAACCTAGATATTGAGAATTCAAGTCCCAAACCAAATGCATAGATTATTATTTAGTGTTACATTTTAATAAAAATAATGCAGTCAGTCAAATCACAGGCACCAATGAATAAACACACTTTAGAGATAACTATTTGCTCTGTTTGAGGTATTGCTAATTGTTATTATTTACACAGAGGTGTACTAAGCCTTTGTACCTAAAAAATTTTTTATGCTTCGAAATATCACACTTAAAATATAAAGGAGGAATAACAGCTGTATATGATACAAAAAGCAACACTAACCTCAGGTCAGTGATGAGTATCTCATGCTTACACAAAGACAAAGATCATCTGAATTAGAGAAACCGTCAATTTGTACTGAGTTTTGACTCTAAAGGTAATGAGTCTGTTATTTCTCACCACTGGACCTTCAGGATCTTTGCAGGAACCATGAGAAACTTTGCAATATTACATGCAAGATCCTTAAAATCACTTTTGCTAAGATCCTAAGGGATCTTAGTAAGACCAACAAAAATTATCCTTGTGCAGATAACTGAAGATTCTTGAAGATTAGGTACAACTTTTTTCACCAGGGATAAGGATAAGCTTGATGGAGTGGAAAGTTAACCCTGACTGGAATAAACCCCTACAGTTGGAATTGACTTCTGACTGATTAACTGCTAAATTCTCCCTTCGAATTTGCTGGCTTAAAGGTTTTGGATCAAAGGGAGAATTTGATATCAGATGAAGAGTCTTTTCTTGTCTTATTCCACACACCCTTTCATTATTGTTGTTTAAAACCAATAAACTCGAAGACATACACCTGCAACAGTAATAGTGAACAGTGCAGATTATCTTATCAATATGAGTGCCATCAAAGGCAAAGTTTTGCATTTTGCTACATGTATACAGTTGATTGGCTTCACTGGATGTGGCTATTAATAATAAACATCAATTACTTAAGCTTGTATATGATTATTTATGTTGAGACAGCTTTTCCCTGAACATAAATGCCTGACTGTGCTACATGTAAATATTCTATAATATTAAAAGAATTTTTAAAACTAAAATTCCCAAAACAACAGTGTCAACATTATACTTATCTCCCCATAATGAACACTAACAGATCTCCGTCTTTAAGGTGCTCACTGCAGTGTAATTCACCTATACCCATGGGCAACTGCAAGTTCTGTGAAAGTTGTAGGTTAACATGACTCAGTATTTTTGTATCAATAAAGTCTATCTTTTGATTTGAACTATCAAAACTGTTTTAATATTTATGAAGGTTTGTATTCATGTGCATCATGCGCAACTGCATAAAATTAATTAAAAAGAGATTGAAACATGATCTTGAATAGCTTGTTTATTTACCTTTGGTACGTCGGCAGAAATTTTTTTTTGCCTATAGCCAACAACTAAATTAATGTTTTCCGCATTCATTTCAAAAGTGCAGAATGCATAGCAGGGAATTTTGTTCTTTGTTCACTGGAAGTTAGCCTGAGAATCATAACTTTTAATTAGGCCCCCATTCGGGCTGCCTGTTTGAAATTTTGGTTGCCTGAGGGTAAATTGTAGCCTGGGAATCGTAGGTGCCTCTGGCGACCGGGTGGCTGTTAGGCAGCAGCCTTGTGAGTCCAAACCTTTTCAAATTTGGTGCATAAATGTGAACACTTTTTTGTTTAGAATATTATCCTCATTAATTTATCCTCTGATAACTTTGAACGTGAATATTAGGAAAGTTAATAAAAAGATGCCTGTTTTGCAGATATAGGTTTATTTAATTTGTTTGTACCGAATGTTTTGGGCAACTAATATACTTCTTCAGGCATCTAGATTGTGAGGCTTTGTTGCCCGAAGAGCATCCAACTTAAAAAGTTAGTCATGCAAGTAGAAGCATTTATCATTGCCTGGACGTACTAAGCGCGACCCTTTCTGTTGTATTTGCATAAAAAATAACTTTGATTGAAAGTGCCGCCGACTTGTGAACTTGGGATGGAGTCATACTACAAGCTTGTATTACTCATACTCTTGCCCTCCAACATGGCAGCCAAAACTATTTTTTGCTTGTATCTTGCATGTAAGGCAAAATCATATAACTTTCATTTCATAAAAATGATGTCACATGACCTCTTAGCGCAAATGGCCTATTAAAAACCTTCTTAGCCTAAATTGTCAAGAATTACATGTACCACAAAAATAAAAGAACCTTTTTGCCATTCCTCAAAAAATGTAGGTTCTTATTAGTGGTTGTTTAATGTACATGTACATGTATATATATCTCACTCATTTTATCTATTGCTTTCTTTTTACGGTTAAAACTACAGTTGACTCTAGATAACTCGAACCCTTGCTAACTCGAACCTTGCGCTAACTCAAACCAAAATTGATTTCCCCTGGATTTCCTTCATAAATTTACTTTAATTTTACCCTCAGAAACTCGAACCCTCGATAACTCGAACCTCCCACTAATGCGAAGTAGTTTTCGTTTCCCCTCAGATCATTTCTACATAATTTTACCCTTGATAACTTGAACCATGTTTTGAGCCCTTAAAACATCAGGAAAAAAACAGTCTACTGGCGTCCAAAACAAGGAATTTTTCATTTCGCATTGACGTGTTGTAGGCATATAGTTTACTAGTGGACACTGAGGTTGTTTGTCACAAAACTAACATGAAACAGTTTTACTTCTCAAAACAGTAAAGCACATGCTCTATTTAGGCAATGTGTTGTCACATTACGTTCTGATTTATAATCTAGAAGTATCTTTCAATTTTCACTTAAAAATTCTACAATTAACTGTGATTAAAATGTTCACTTTGCAGTAAAAGCTGTTTTTTCCTTACTCCCGGCTATTTTCTACAATTAACTGTGATTAAAATGTTCACTGTGCTGTAAAAGCTGTTTTTTCCTTACTCCCAGCTATTTTCTTCGAGCTCCTGATAACTCGAACTTTTTTCGACCCTTGAAGGTTCAAGTTATCAGGAGTCGACTGTATAACACAAGACTTATTTCAAACATCAGAAAGCTTAAGAGGGGATGAAGTAGTTTACAGTATAAGTAAGCTAACATGTACATGTACAGTCAACTCCCTCTAAGATGGACACCTTTGGGACTGGCAGTAAGTGTCTGTCTTAGACAGAAGTCCATCTTATAGAGAGTCAAATAAAGGGAGTAAAGAAAGGTAAGGACCAACTCTATGTGTCCGTTTTAGGGAGGTGTCCTTCTTATAGAGGTGTCCGTTAAGAGATAGTCGACTGTACATACAAGTGGTTATACAGTCAGGTCCAGTGATGCCAACCAACTGCAGCAAAAAAATCAAAAATCTGCCTTGATGACATTTATTTCTGAAAGTCAGGGGCGTAGCCAGCATTTCTGCGTAGAGCTGGGGCTCCTAATGTGGTATTTTTGAAGACACAAGTCAACAGTTATTACTTTCAGTAATAACTGTTGAATTGTGTCTTCTTCTTCTTTTTTTTTTATTTTTGGTTTTAAACAACAATTAAGGTTACCTTTTTTTTGTAATCCTCATCTGTAAAACCCACAGCAATGTGATCCTCCACGGTCACTGTTACTCCCCAACCTAAATAACTCTGTGCTTTACCCAGCTGAATTCTGCGAACAAATTCGCCATTGACAGTGTGTATAGCCAGCGTAGTGTGGCCTGTCCTTCTTTTAAAACCAGCAAGGACGACATGTTCACCTGACAGGTGACATGCAATGACATTATAGCAATCTCCCTCGGATTTGATATCAAATTTGCCAAGCTGGTGTCCCTCCACATCAAATGCGTACACACTTTGATCGGCTCGGTCCATTATCATAACGCGACCATCACAAGTAGCAGAGATATCGATTTCATTCTTGAACACTTCAAAGCTGCAAACAAACTCGCCACTCGGTTCGTGCACATCAACAATAGTACGTCCCATCGACTTCCACAGGTATGTCTTCAGCAGAATTTTGCTGCCTTGTTTGAGACTGCTCACTGTTAGTTTGTCTTCCGTCCAATCCCCGCTCCTCACAGGAAACGTGTGCTCTAGGTCAGCGGTCTTGTTGTCAATCTTGTTGTAAACCTGCACTTCCCTACATTTCTTAGCCCCAGGCTTGTTCAGTGTGACAAGTAGATAGATTTTTTCGCCCTCGCCTGCAGCGACATCTACAATATGTAACGTTGTATCGGTGCCATCAGCTTGAGGATCAAACTTAAAATCAAACTTTCCGTTGCTATCAAACACCTTCAAGATCCCACTGTCTGCTATCAGGAACTGTCCTTTGATGTTTGTAGCGATACCACACGGAAGGCTCAGAGTGTCCTCCCATTCACCCTCCTGCCCCAATGACCATAGTAAACAGCAGTGCTCCATATTAACTTTTTGCAGTACCTTTGATATTCTTCCATCGCGCAGAGGGTCAACTTTATCTTCTCCAGTGTCGACAAATGGCCAGACCGAGGCGTCTCTACCGACTGCTCGTGTCGCATTGTAGATGGCACGATTTACCTGGCATACCGTGGAAATTATCTTTCTTCTTTCTTCTTTACCATACCGACCTCTGACATTAAGGAAACCTTCACCTAGCTCCACTTTAAAGTTATCCTGAACAGCAGGAAGAGAGTGGAGTTTGTGAAGACATTCTTCGCACTCTGGTAATGAATTATTCAAAGCAGTTTTTAAGGATGAAGGCGACATGTCGCCCGAGGTTCCAGCTGTCTCCACCACTGACTCTAATATGGTTGCCATGACACGATATCGAATGGCTGTGATCCGGTCAAAGATCTTCAGAGCTTCGTTGTTGGAGGCCTCTGTTGCTTTTTCACGAGCCACCTCGAACCTCTTTTTGGCTTGAAAAAAGTTGTTTTTCATCGTTTCATTGAAATCCATTTTTTCGAACTTTCCTATTTCCGCGGCGACAGAAACTGTCTTCATTGCCTCTTCTAAGTCATTTTCGCTAAGATTCTCGTCTGTGATTCCCACACGGGCTTGGCCATTGGGTTTCACATCGAATGCTTCAAATAAATACCTGATCCCTATTTTAAAGGAGTCTACAGCTACAAGAAGATCCTTTCTTGATAATCCGTCCAACTTTGTCTTGATATCTTCCACTTCACGGACGATCAAATCACGGATTTTTTGATCCGCTACGTCGCCTTCTTTCAGCCTCTCTGCTGTCACATCTCTTCCTTTATTCACGAGCCAACCGATGGTGGCACTAAATACAGATGTGATAATCGATGACATGTCTCAGAACACCAAACAACGTTCTGTAAACTAAAAAGAGGAGTTTTTGTTGAGCAGAAAAAACAGCACATATCTGCCTGA
>NC_133201.1:50590575-50723075 GCF_958299795.1 Porites lutea | reverse complement strand
TTCGTACTCTGTTATGTTAATTTTCGCGCCACATCGCTTTAAATGCTGTAATTTGCATGATCAAAAACATTTTTCCTTGATAATGGAGTCATGACTACTCTGAAACGTCGGATGTTATCGTTCGCTTTTACCGTTTTATGTCTTAAGAAATCTCTTTTAATACGAATAACGCTTCTTATCCGGTGGAAAACAACTGGGGACAAGTTTCTCAGAGTTATACTGGGTTGTTTTCAGCAGAAAGCGCGAGAATTTGGGGGACTGGCGCACAGTTCCGAAATTTTTTAGCCAGAATCTAGAAAATAATGATATTTTATTTTCTGGCTTTATAACATATTAATAAACTGACATTTAAACTGCAAAGTACCGCAAACGAATATGCCACAGAACGTAGGATCTATTGAAGACCTGATCAGGCAAACAGATAAGGACGACACCCTTCAATGGTTCTAGGTCAAAATTAAAATAACGCGGTTTCGGAATATTGCTTACACACCATTCCTTAAAGATTTTGGGACAGTTAATCACTGGTTAATAAAATTCCCCGGAGGCATTAAAAACATGAAAGACTTTTGATCCTTACCGACAGCGTCTTATATTCTGTTTTGAAAAATTGATGACGCAAGACAAACGATGCACGTCCAGCCACAGGGCACCCAGGCAATTTTAAGGATTATTAGCATGGCTGCATCCGCAAGCCGGTAATATGACGCATACCTGTGTACTGACTGGCTACTCGAGCCTGAAAGATGTGCCCATTTTGCCTTTCGATATTTCCCGCCTTGGTCCAGCAAAAAATTAAAATACCCAGCTTGTTAAGTCAAGATGGCCTGATATTGCCCTTGTTCTGTCTTGGGTTTTTATTGAGCTCTTTTTCGTCTCGATCGGTGAATGCGGAAACAAAAACTTGATTATTATCCTGCAGCCATCTTGACCTCACGCTTGGTCATAGCGTGTTCCAGGCAAGCTCAACTCCACAGACTGAACTGGTAAACTATTCCACAGCACCAAACACCTGTGGCTAGGCCGCATTCATTATGTATACATGTACCACAGGGAGGGCAGAGGATTTTGGGGGGATCTTAAAATTTTTTCAAGGAAAAAGGGGACAACATACATTTTCAAAGGTAATCTTAAGTGACCGTTAAAGAAAATGACGAGACTACATATTCAAAAATTTACAAAGGGTCTGGAAATGAGCTTAAGAATTCAGCATATTATTAACAGTAATGAATGCAAAAGGCAACAGCTAATGAAGCTAATGTGCTGATGTCTGGCTTAAGGTCTTACATAAACAATGTTTCTTTTCTCTTACAATGATGATCTGTTTTGCCAGATGTTAAGATTTCAAAGTGATCCCACCTAATGTTATGTCCGGTGGCAGTGGCTGCCTTTTTTTTTTGTATTTACTAGTTTTACTCTTGTATTATTTCATTACTTTTTCAAAACACCTGCCGTATTAAATCTTTCTTTCCATACAAGGACCACCTTATTCGCTCTCAAAGATCTAAAGGCAAAAGCTTGTTGTTGGGATTGTAAGGATTTTACATTGGTAAAACTAAGAGACGGCTCCATGATAGGAAGACTGAACACTTCAAGTCCCTAACAAAAAATGATCACTCGGAGCACCATGAGTAAGAAAATTCTGTTATCTATACAACCAAGAAATTTTGGTTATGACTAAATCGTCCGCACATCCACCCCTTTACGTTACCGGATATGAAATGGCACACTTTAACACTAGCTATCGAAACTAGCCGTAGGAGTCCAAGTATATACACTATTGTGTTTATCCCATAATAAACCGACTCGTACCCAGCCCCTCTCGATATGAAACTAGGCAATGACAAAAATCCCAGAGTGTGTCTTACAAAAGGCACAGTATTAAGAAAAGACGCTTTAATTCATTGGAAGGTTTTTCATAGTTTTATTTAAGGAACTATTATAATCATAAATAAAAAAAAGAAGTCTGAGAGAGTCTCGACATCATGTTGAAAGGGTAACAATTTGATAGAACCTTGACCAAATATCGGTTAGAGACAAGATGAGAACGAATGTGATGCCTCGAACATTATTTCCATGAATACTCAGCACATGAGCAAATTGTTAATTGAAAGCCTCGAGCTGCTAAAAAAACCTCTTCAATTTCCACGTAAACAGCAGGCACAGAGAAGGAGTTTTTAATCAGCGATAGATAACTCTTCGTGCTAAAACATTCGTTCGTGTTTTCCTTTTCAGACTCGGTTATCCACTTCCACCCCTGCCTCATCGGCTGAACTGTCTTGCATCCGCTTTCTTCTTTTTGTTAAATATCTTAGATTTTTGTTGTAGTTTAGCACTTCTGTATCCGGCGCCAAACCCTCCACCTCCGCCCCGTTTCTGAATTCGCTGGCCTTTGCTGCTGTGGACGTCTATTACAGTGGGTTAAGGAGCTAACTGTAACTATTTTCCGGATCAATTTAGGTTTCTGAGAAACTCACCACCTACCCCTCCCCTAGGCCAACATTTTGTCCTAAGTGAGAAATAAGTGTTAATGTTGGCTAAGGGGAGGGGTAGGTGGGCAGTTTCCCAGAAACCTAATTGATCCTATTTTTCTTGTTAACGAGGCGTTGCTGTTAAGTAGTATCTAAAATAAACACTGAAATTGGCGCCTACTTAATTTAAAGGGGCTTTAATAGAAGAGTTTTCAGTTGCACGCTTGTTCGATTTGCACACTAGCATGCAGATTTAGCTGTACTTAGCGCCCCGGCCTAATTACGTGTAACACATTCTTTAAATTAATACAAACCTCCTCTTCAAACTATAAAGGGAAGAGAGAAAGATGAAAACCAAATACTCCTTAAAGGATACTAAGATTAACACGTGGTGGAACAGTAAAACCAAATGCAGGAGCCACTCGTTGAAGATCCAGCGCGTTCACGTTGAAGATGTTCTTATGTTGGTGAGAAGCGTATGCCTGAAGGTACGATCTGTAAGCTTCCCGCGCTGATTTGTGCAGGTAATAGTTTTTTTCAATCAACTTTTCTAACTACGAAAGAAAATACAACTGTTTTAAGCCTCGTGAAAACCAAATTTAACAAAAAATACTTTTAGGTGAAAACTTAAATGCAATAGACCTTTGTATGTTTTCTTTGCCATTTCAGGCCCTGTCCACACGTATCCGTATATTTTTGAAAACGAAGAATTTTTTTCTCTGTTTTCGAAAAGAAATATCCGTCCGCACGGAGCGTATTAGAATCGTTTTCGCCCGTCCACACGTTAACACCAAAGCAATGGAAATACGATGGCATCCCTCACAGGCCATGTCCTCTATGATGTATGAAATCATCGTATTCGAAAACCTCCGTTTTCGTCCGTTCAAACGAAAACGGTAAGCCGACGTTTTCAAAAACTCAACTCTGGAGACCGTTTTCGAAAACCTGCCTTTTTGGTTCTTGAAAACGCCGCTTACGTGCGAACACACATCTCCGTTTTCAAAAATACCCGGATGCCTGCGGACAGGGCATTGGAAACAGGTTTTAAACTCGCCGAGCCGTTCACTCTCCTAATTTGGAAAAAGTGTCAAGTCAAAACTGAATTTCAAAAACAACGCTAAAAAGCAAGCTTACCTGTGACTGAATGTTGTAAATTTTTGAGGCTGAAAAATCGTATTCGTTGAGAGGTACCTAAAAGAAATGAGAATCTGTGGTTCTGTTTCAATGGTAAAAATGGTGAAGGCATTTATTATACGGTCAAATCTATCATAGCGACCACTTCTCGTAAGCGACGACCAGGAATGATCACGCATGATTGACAGAAGACCATTGCTCGAATGTCACAAAAGTTCAGTTTTTAAAAGCGTCGACCAAGCGGGCTGACAGATTTATAGCAGTTGGCTTACAAAAAAGATGGCTGTCATACGATCCGTACGTTAAAACGGTGGTCGTAAAATTGATGCTAAATGTTATGTTCAAAGCTTCAACAGTTTCAAGAGCTAGGCAATGTGAAACATTATTGCGACTTGCCAGTTGTCTATTTGGCTAAGTTTTAGCTTGCAAAGTAATTAACTTTATATAATTACGTCAATAAGTTCAGTTTGAGCTTCTTTATGTTGATTTTTGCCGTAGACTACCACCTCCCGTAAGCGACCACTTTGTCGTGTACCTTTGTCGCTTACTATAGAGATGTTTGCGAAACACCAATGACGTAGAAGGTGACCATACGCGCGAAAACATGATATGTTTACAAGTGAAAAGAACACGATATCTTCGCACCTAAAAAGAACATCTCTACGCAGGTGAAAAGAACATACGAAAGGAGCATGACATCTTCACCACGTGAAAAGAACATATCTTCGCACGTGAAAAGATCACCGTTCCTATGGCTAAAAATCGGCCTTTCGCAGCAAAAAAATATTAAACTGAAATGGTTTGGTATTGTAATTGTGTTTATAAAACTAATAGAACATTGCAAGGCCGCTTAGAGATGAGCTAGTTTTGTAGCGATTGCTGGCCTTGCATTTCACCTCTTCCTCACCTTCTTTAATTTGCAGAACATAGATATTTTTCTTTTCATGTCTTCTTCATTTTCTGTCATTTCGAAAAGAATGTTTTGTTTTGTTTGTTTGTTTGTTTTTGAAACGAAAACGGTTTTAAACTTAGACCCTTGTCAAGTTCAGAAACATTTACTACTCCTAAATATAAAAAGCGTTTAACGGTCCCTCAAGTCAATGCGGGGTTAAGTACGAAATGGGTTCACCTTTTTGCATAAGAGAACTGTAGTAGATGATCTTAGTAGCCTTCAAGACCAGGCCTTTTTTACCAAAGCTTTGTTTTGTTCCACTGACCTTAGCCTGCTTGAGATATCTCAAAAATGCAAGTTCCTCTGGTAATAGGAGAAGTAAGGCATGACCGCGCCCTTCATTCCCACGTGCTGTCCGACCAACACGGTGAATGTATTCCTATAAGAGAGATAGCATATGGCATGACGGTCTCGGATAGGGTTTCGTTTCAGGTCTGACTCTGGACGCAACGTCCTTGTATGTGGCCTTATGAGGCTCTATGAGACTCTCATAAGGCCACAAAGAAAGATTGTGCCATGAAAAGTGCGGAGTTAAAAGTTCAGGAATGAAACTGTAACGTTGGAGCAACTTACAGTAATAGTAAGCATATGGTATGACAAATGATTTTAAACGGGAATGTTTTGTACCTTCGTCGGTCTCAAAGGCTACATAGAAGGAAAATAGTTGGGGTACTTCCACCGAAGGCTGTTTTTTACTTCTGACCCTTCTCCTCGACCTCCCAATGTTGTTTATCGCAGTTAACTCATCAAATCTTTCAGACTAACATTGGTAGGGCAAGAAGACAGTAAAGTGTCCCAACAATTTTGACTGAGACTAGGAGATCAAATGGATTAATAAAGGTGTCCCTACACCCCTTTGCAAAATACTTTTTGAGACTTTCCACGCGGCACGAATACCCTTCACATTCAAGTAAAATCAAGTAATTCACGTTTCACGGATTAGGGTTTCCTGTCAACTAATCTGTTAACACTTCAAAGGTAATTCGCTTTCTCTGAAATCTCAATGAAATGTTAGAGTATGGGCAATACTTCTAACGATCTGCTGTAAGGCAGGTTTACATGCTACGACTTCATTTTTTGCCAATCTCTTTGCCTATATCGGCTTAAAATGGGCCAAATTACAAACAATCAGTTCACGCAAACCAATATAGTTCACGAATCACGTCAAGTCTTCATTCACATGTCACGATAGTAGGGTATCGGCTCGTTCGCCTTACGGCACGATTCATTGTGACGTGCAGTTATTTCACGATTAATCACAAATCTGCTTTTAGAGGCGCAATCACGAATTACGAATAAATAGAACCTAAAATCACGTTTCACGAGAAAAAAAATAGCCGCGATCACGCTTCACGAAAAACGTACAGAGGAACCTCTTAATAGCGTTTGAAGGATCCTTACCTTGGGATCGTCGGGAGGGTCAAATTGGACGATCCAATCTACTTCCGGTATATCCAGGCCACGCGCAGCCACATCTGTGCACAACAAGGTCCCTGAACTGGCATCGCAGAACTCAAAAAATGTCGTGGTACGCTTCTGTTGTTTTTGCTTTCCCTACAGAAACAAACGAAAATGTCCTAAAATAGGCGAGGGTTGTTGATTTACTCATAGACCCTATTGTTTTTTGACGTTACCGTTGTCGTCATGGTTTCGTAAGTTCCCTACCATCTTCGTGAAGCTTTTTTTATTTGATTGCCTTGTTTTTTGAAACGCGTTTTATCAAAGAACTGAAACAAATACTAAACAAACAGTGCGATTCTATATCCGCTCGAAATTATTTGGTTATATGGCGTTTAACTAGCCTTATTATTACTTAATTGTTTTGTTTTTTTTTCCAGTTCATAAATATTATATCACTTATCGTTGACATATTTTATTGCATTTTATTGTTCATGGCATTCTACCTTTTAAACTATTTTTAACAGTTTGTACTATATTTATGCTAATTTTTAATCGCACTTAAAAATGACTTAAGAGAGGTCAAAACGTCGTCACTTTTTATCGCTAATTTTTATTACACAATAGTGTTTTTCAGTTTCCCTGATTCCTGGGGAAGAAACATTTGTAAGCATGAAAGACGAATTTATAACTGATATTGGCGACTGGAAAGACTGACACTGTACGGCAAAAACGACAGTACTTCAAATATACTTACGTGAATATGTGCGACTGGAAGATCGATGTAGTTAAGCAGTTCATAATGGTATTTCACAGAGTTACAGGATGAAAAGAACACCATCACTTTCTTGTTTCTGTTCTTTTTCAGGAACGTGAACAACACGAGAAAACGCTTCTCTGAAGGAACAACTATATATCCCTATACATGGTTAAAAATATATACGTGAATTGAGACATACTCAGTAAAAGTCAAGACCGTTACATTTTAGCCCAACAAGCAAGATAAGTGTGGACGCGGCCTAAAAAGGGAAACTCATGATGAATCATCGAACCGATTCATTTAGTCAAACGAAAACAAACCAAGAAAAACAACAACCACAACGTATCAATAGCAAAAGGTTCGGACTACTGTACTCTCACAAGCGCTAGTAAGCCTCTGTCAAATTCGGGAAGGTTACAAATAACCCTTCAACTCTCAGAGTGAATAATGGAGTCATTACAGGCGGTTCTAAATTTTGAGTCTGTGGATGAAAGTTTCTTTGTGTTACCAATTAAAGCGAAATCTACTTGACAGTACTTTCACATATATACATGTAGCCTGGCGGCGAAGAGCGAGGAGAAACGGCTGTTTTCGAGGGCTATTTCACATAAAGCAATTTGTTTTTCAACATTGTAGAAAATGAAATTTGAAAATTTAGTTGACTTTTGACTTTTTGGGAGAGGGGAGCAAAGAAGAAAATTACAGAGAAATAGCGGACGTGTACAACAAGGCAGTCTATGTTTAAACTTTATTGTCCATCAGTGTAATCTCACTTGTTGACTAAAAGCCTGCAAAAACTAAATCGATGAGCCCAAAACTGACAAGTCTCACAGCGTTGTTGTAGCATGCGCGGATAAGCTGAGAAAGGTCCATTTTCACGTTACCTGTTCGAGCCCTTCAACTGTTGACGTCTCTCGGTCATCATCAACTCCCACGTAAAGGGGAGATTTCTTGAGTGACACGCGCGCAAGGTCTTCAACATTGCGCGTCTGCGTAGCTGAGAACAGCACCGTCTGCCTTCGAACTAAATAAACAGTGATCCAGCGATTAGCTTGGGGGAACTAGTTTGCGCTACTGTAGGAAACTTAACCAAACTTTTACAAAATTGACTGACTAAAATATCAATGACAACTTCTTATACAATAACCGCGTTTCACAGACTCGTGCAGAACGCACGAACCTGTATTTAGGAGAACAACGAATAAGACAAACTGGATTAACATTATTATATACACAACACAGGCACAAGTTCTTTATATGTAACAACATTTTGGACATTCACCTGGCAGAAGTCTGACAATTTGTTTCATTTCCTCTTCGAATCCAATCTCAAGAATTCTGTCTGCTTCATCTATTATCAGGCACTGGAGGTTTTTGAAGATAAATCCTTGTGTATTCTGTAAAACAGATACAGAACTGCCTATTTTTTTCACACTATATTTCACACTGCATTAACTCATTCAAAAAAGGATACAAATGTTCACCACCTCATAACAGTACTAAAGACTTTTAGGAAGAACGAGTGTTCGCAAATCGATTCATCATTTTTTCTTGACAATCAAAACCTCGATGAATCTGATTTGCAACTTGGAGTTAAGTATTGACTCGCATTCCTGAGATGAAAAATGCGCCGTCATCACGCCATTTCCATCTTTCAGACCGTTCATCAGGATTTCTTTGTAAGCACTGTTACATGGATGATTTATCCTTTTTATCCTTGTGGTCTGTTTGCCCCCCTTGAACAGTTATTCTGAATTTTGTAAGTTTCTTAGGCAACCCGCCCGTGTAATACATTTTATCATTACATAGACAAGAGTGTGTCCCTTGCCTTTAGGCATGGCAGTTTTGAACTGCGTGATTAACAAGCTACAAAGGGCCTATTTAACACGCACCTGTAGGTGATCCAGTAATCTTCCCGGGGTTGCAATAAGTAAATTAACTCCTTTCTGTAGTCGTTCAGCTTCACCCTTCCTGTTGGCCCCGCCCATTACAATCCCAAATGTGTGGCTATGGTACTTGAGCAAGTCTCGTGCAACGCCGTATGTTTGAAGGGAGAGCTCTCTTGTGGGCGAAATTATGATGACTCCAGTACCTGTATGTAAAAATCAATAAAAATCAATGTAACAAGTTAAAGGAGCTGTGTCATGGCCGTCTAGTTTATTTTTTCATTGATATTGCCAATTAGGCGTCGTTAATTATTTAATCACTTTCACCATAATATGGTGTGGAACACGCAACAGAGTGGGGCTCCAATTTATTTACATGTAAGTGAGTCCTTACAGATACATGTAACCCACCCAGCCTAGAAAGGGTTGGCCACACTACCAGGGTCTATTTCCCCTACTCTTTTGGAATAGTTGTGTGGGTTCTTTCACATCCCACAAGAACCAGATAAGTGAAAGTGCTCTGAGATGGGACCTACGGTTTTTCATCCTTATCTGAGAAGACTAGAAGGTCTAACCATTTGCAGATGTCATTGCAAAGGCAGCACTTTCTCCTATGGACCTCAACATCAGTGAAGAAACTACTTGTAAACAACAAAATCACAGCTTTGTGTCACCCAAATATGTCTCACATGCATAACATCAAATGTTACAGACAACGAAAATGAACTCTGAAAAACTGTTAGGCTGCCTAATAAGTTTTTAAACACCACAATAATACTATTGCAATCCATTTTGACCTTCATCAAGTCTGTCCATCTGTGCTTAATTTTGTATTTTCTGTGCTACATGTATTTACACCTTCTTTTAAATAATAATAACAATCTTTTAATAGGATGCTCCATCACAAGAGTGGTTTACATAGAGGTCCTAATTACGAGATGTATATTATATAATACAATTAAAATATAAAAAGGTTAAGCTAAAATCGATATATATGATAGAAAAAAAAAAAAATAAAAATAATAATAATAATAATAATAATAATAATAATTCAAGCTAAAATTGAGTTACAGAAATAATTAAAAACATACACACTACAAGTACTCAATTATAAAAAGCAGAAAAAAGACACTTCTTAAAAATTGGAAAACTTGCTGAGTTTCTTACAGTTCTCTCTAATTCATTAAAGTCTTTGAAACAGTGGTACCGCGAACGTTGTTTTCCCCAATTATATTTAATTTTGGGGAGCTTGATAGTATCGTTATTGCGCGTATTGTAGGAATGTATATCACTCTTTCTTACAATGTCCAAAGAATGATTAAGTTGGCCATTAATACACTTGTATGCATATATACATCGATGACATTTCCTACGTTCTTCAAGATTCAGCCATCTCAAGACAATCAATGCATCGGTGGATGAGGAGTGAGGTGATCTATCTAATATCAACTTAGCTGCTTTGTTTTGGAGAATTTGCAATTCCTTCATAAGTGAGACATTGTCCTTGTCACCCCAGACTAAATCAGCATAATCAAAAATAGGTAGCACTAAGCTATTATAAAAAAGTAACCGGGCATCATAAGGTAAATAATACTTAATCCTACGTAGAAGACCAAGGTTTTTATTAACCTTACATGAAATATACTCAATATGGTCGGACCATGTGAAAGTTGAAGACAACATAACTCCCAAATATTTAAAACTACTTACAGAATTTATATCAGTGTCAAAAATAGATAACGTGAAAGAGGAAATACCAACAAGTTTCCTATTACTGCCTATAATCATGGATTTCGTCTTAGTAAGATTTAAAGTTAACTTATTTCCATGTAACCACTGGGCAACTTTCAAGAGATCATCATTCAGTGCCTCTTCTAACAGGTGTGGCTCTTTAGCAAAGTAGTACAGGACCGTGTCATCAGCATACAAGGTCACTTCGCAATTCTTTATAACCAGCGGAAGGTCATTAATATAAACCAAGAAGAGAAGCGGTCCTAGAATGCTCCCCTGTGGCACCCCAAAGGTCATCGGGAGAGGGTCAGACACAGCATCGCTACAGGCAGTCCGCTGTTTACGATGATTCAGGTAAGACTTGAACCACTGTAGAGTGCTGGGCGAGACACCGATAGCCGACAATTTAGATAGCAAGATCGTATGGTCAACGGTATCGAATGCCTTGGTCAGATCTAGGAACACTGCACCGCACAGTTCTCCACTCTCCATATGCAATAGGACCTCATCTGCAAAACTGGTGAGAGCCGATGTTGTAGACAGTTTGGGACGGAAGCCAAATTGTTTGCTTGAAAGGAGATTATTTGAATTCAGAAAGTCATAGAATTGGGAATGGACGACTTTTTCCAGAATTTTACTCATTGTTGGCAGAATAGAAATTGGGCGATAATTTGACGCATCTCTCCTATCTCCAGTTTTGAAAAGTGCAGCCACTTTCGAGCATTTCCATATTTCAGGAAAATTGCCAGTGCGAATAGAGAGATTCAGTAACTTGGTGATCGAGGGACAAATAGCACGCGCGCCACACTTTAAAAGTCTCGCACTGATGTTGTCCAAGCCAATAGCTTTATTTGTCTTTAGAGAAAGCAGATGCTTGAGTACTGTTTTCTCATCAACTTCGTCAAGCGAGAAAGACTGTAGCATCGTGGCCGATCTGACTGGGAACATAGCAGCAGCTGATATTTTATTTGCAAGACTTCTGCCAATGGATGAGAAATAACAGTTGAGCACGGATGCAATAGAGGCTGGGGTGGTGTGTTCAACACCATCAACTACGATACATTGTGGGCTCGAGGATTTAGTCTTGCGCGAAGACACCTCATTCACCGCCTTCCAGATCTTTCCTGAATCCCCTTTAGCCTCTAAAATCAAGTCACAATAATACTTGGATTTTGCTGCCTTGACTTCACGATTGACCCTATTTCTTAACTTTCTATAGCGAGCCCAGTGAAAAGCAGAATTGGTTTTCACGGCTTTACGATGGTGAAAATCACGATCCTTCATCACCTCACTGATTGTATCATTCAACCACGGGAGCGGAACACCTCGTATTCTTCGCCTTTTAATATTTTGAGTAGCTATTTTTGTGTTCAGTTTGAATTTTATTACGTTTCATGACACAGCTTCTTAAAGTAGCAAAAAAACAAAGCAAAAACTAAAACAAAAATAGACCAGATGTCAGTCTGTGTTGTGTGGCACAACTGCCTGCATTCAATGTCTGTCTGGGTTCTGTTCACGGTGCAATTAACACAGATCTATACCAACTTAAGTTGACTTTGAGATGACATTCTGGAATCATAACCTACAATGACTCGTTGGAAAAAATATACAATTTTGTATTCTGTTCTCTACTCACTACCAGGGAAACATGCAGACTCCATGAATTGACATACCATTTCTGGGCTTAAAGCTTAGCTTGTACAGCAGCTCCACAGCCGGTATGAGAAATGCTAATGTCTTTCCACTGCCAGTTCTTGCAGCACCAAGCAAATCCCTGCAAATCAACACTTAATGAGTAATACTGAAATAGCCTGGGACTGCTGCTCGTGCATGTCTGTTCACAAAATCCTCATAATAGAAAGCTTTATTGTGGGCTAGAGCAATACGACACTGGAATTTAACAATAATGTTGCGTTTTAGAAGGTAATTACATTTTGTGCGGAACACAAAACTTGAAGTGTACATACAGTTGAAGCAGGCATTGTAGGTCAGGAGCATTTTGCTGAATGCTACACAGCTGCCAAAAGCCAAATGATGAATAAGTTTTAGTGACTGAGGCAAGGAAACAGAGTGAATTAAGTTCCAGTTAGGGTCATTAGAGCGGTTTTCATTTAAGTGTCGAAAAGTAATTGGCTTTGCACTTTCTACACGATGCGATTGGCTTAAAAGATTCGCGCCACCTTTTCATCCAATCAGAAGTAAAACCAAAGCCAATTGTGACGCGCTCGCATGCATTTTCCCGCGCTTTGCGTCAGCCACATGTAATTACTTCGAGTTTTGATTGGTTCAATGTATTGTCTGTGTCCTATGTGATTGGCCAGAGTAATTACTTTGGTTTTGGTTTTACGACACTCAAACGAAAACCACTCTATATAGGATGAACTAAACTGAAACTTGATTCTCTCAGTTTCTTAGCTCTTGTTTCCTTTTAGAAACATAATTTCTTAAGGTGTTCGGCAGCTGTTCAAAATTCTTCAAAATAACCCTTTGGTGCATTATATTAATTTATAAAACTGCAATCTTCAGTGGCAGCTGTTCATTTAAAGATCTCAACCCATATGGATCCAATTTTGCTTAGAACATTATTATTTTGCCACAAGACCTACAAACAAAATTGACCTTAAATTCTACAAACGTCAAACAGCTCATAACTACTGCAATAATTTCCATAGAGGTGTTCTTGTCGAGGGAATGTGGGTGGTACTGGATAAACACACACAAAATGGCACTAAAAACAACTAGTGTCACCCAGGGCCTTATTTCATGCACCTCTTTTGACTTGAGTTATACTGGAGTCCATTTTTTCTAGCTTAAGAAAACAGCCAACTTTTTATGATGCCACCACTTGTTTCCCCACAAAATGATGCCGAGGAATAAGCATAAAATGTCCATACTGATGACCCATCACTACCCAGATCTGGGTAGTGAGTTTGATTGGTCGAAAATTTTCTTTGTCCAATCAGAAGCAGTACCCAGATCTGCAGGGTTGTCACTAAGGGCCAGGGGCCAGGGATTTCCCTTGGGTACTATGAGCATGACCCCTGGCTATTTTCCTAGGAAACAAAAGGAAAATGAGACCAAAAGAACTCCCAGGCTGTTCAGTTCCCCACCTTCTAACTGCATATACCCGGCAAGTTGAAATCTTAGTGACAACCCTGCAGATCTGGGTAGTATGGAATCTCTGCACATGTGCTCAGACATCATTTCGAGTGGAAATCAGTGCTGGCGTTGTGAAATGTCAGCTGTAACAGTATAGTAATTTCCAGAACAACAATGTACCTTCCTTTCAGCAGTGGTACAATACTCTTATGCTGTATTTCCATCATGGTAGTGAAGCCCATGTCAGAAATTGCATTGAGTGTCTTGTCACTCACAAATCCTTCAAGTGACTTGAACTCTTTACTACCTGGAACTGTCACATCTGAAAAAAAAAATCAATAAAAAAGCATCAACTCAATTATTTTTCCCACTCTTTGGTAAAAAGATTCAAGGACCAAATACATGTGCATGTAATACATTGTCAAGGCCTTGCTTAGGGTAACTGCTCATAGACCAGGGTTGTCATCAAGAGCCGGGGGCCGTTTTCCCCGGCTACTAAGAGTGTGGCCCGGGGCTACTTTTATTGGAAAATGGAAGAAAAATAGAACCAAAAGAAATCCCTAGCCGTTTGATTCCCTGCCTACCTGTTGTATTTACTCGGCAACTTGAAATCTTAGTGACAACCCTGCAGACACAGTTAACATTCATATAGACAAGAAAAGTACTTCTGACATTACTTAGAACTATGTTTGTGAACAACACCCAGGGCTCGAAATTAGCACTCGCAAACTCGCGAAATGCGAGTGGTTTTTTGAAGTTGCGAGTCTAAAAAATATCCTCTAGCAAACATTTGCGAGTACCGGTATTTTTCCAGTAGAATTTCGATTAAAAAAATAAACGCTGTTGGAGAATTTTGTGGCAAAAAACCACGAAAACATTGAGTATTACGAGAAAGAATGCAGGTTTCATGTCAGTCACTGGTCAGTGGTTTTATGTATAACCTATGCTCAATTTAGCTGCACGTTTGCGTTCTTCGTGGGTGAGCACAGAGTTGATTTGGTGATTTTCATCTTTGTGAGGTTTTCAGCTTTTGTTTGAAGATATGTCTAAAATAACCGCATTTTTTAAGAGGCCCTCAACCTCGATTTTTACACCCACTGAGTCTATGGCAGAGAATCAGCCAGGAGGTTGTAGAAAGGAATAACTATTCCAACATCATGAAGGTTATCCATTTAACATCAGTATATCCCTTGGCTAATGCCTCATGTAAACGAGGATTTTCCACAATGAAAAGGGTCAAGTCAGACTGGCGTTGTACACTGGGGAACAATACCATGGACATGCTGATGAGAGTAAAAATTGAGGGGCCAAAGAAACAAGCTGATTATCACCCAAGGGCTGCAGTAAATAGGTGGTGGATGTCAGGACAGCGGCAAAGGAGACCACAAAATTAACGCTTTGATACACATTTTTTTCAGTTTATTTTTAATTTTCAGATCGCTGAAATTAATCTTTACATTGGTTTAGTCCTCAAAGGGAAAATGGCTGCATTGAAATATAGCTAGTGAGATTCCTACTTTTACTAGTAAAGAAAAATCTTACTAGCAAAACTTTGCTAGTGGACTAAAAAGTTAAGTTCGAGCCCTGAACACCCTGTGGATGTAACCATTCAAATGAGACCACTTTAGGATTACATTATTTTGTATGACACTTTTGATAATTTTTTTTGCCTTTTTTAAAAATAAATTTTGACAAAAGGGTAATCTACAGTAAGCTCTGGACAACTGGGTTGCCAGTGCAGGTAATTTATATGTACCACTACCTTAACCAATAGAAGTATAAATTTGTGCATGTACAGCACCCATATATATATATATAACCGACAGTCTTGTTTGACACGATGAAAAGCTCATATATTTTCTCTAAAATTAACCCACTTAATACCAACAACAGACACTTTTCTGTGTCCCAGGTCAGGCGGACACCAACTTTCATATGTCATCAATCCCACTTTACGGACACTGCTTATCTACTAACCGCCTTTTATATTTAAGTCATAAAAATTATTATGTACTTAGAGTAGACACTGTACCCTGTTCAAATAATGAAAGATTTCAACAGGTAATTAACATGATCTTATTAAAATCGAACCCCCCTGTGGAGAGAACGGTTTTTGATTACGTAATGTATAATGAGCGACTCGAGACTTTTGAGTGTTTTCATGGAGCAGTCCGTGGAATAACAGCGTGGTGAAGTTTAGAGGTGTTTAGTTTGATGATGCTAGTGTCCTGTTTTACTTCAGAATCTGTAGTATTTTGATCAACTTAAAGGTGTATTTTTGACTTTAAAAACATGACCCACTTAATACAGACACTTCAGTGTCCGTACATTGTATTAGCGGGCTTTGACTGTACTTTTAACAAAACATTATCAAAAAATTGGGACATGTTTGATTTTGATGAGGCCCCTTTAACTGCATGGGTTACATATGTCCCCAGTCTGAATTTCAAATACAGTTGTTTCATGTTTTGAAGAGAAAGCCATGTCCCTGTCAGTATTTAGCTCATCTTCATGTTGTTTGTTGCTACTTCATCTTGTCTTGTGTCACGGTTTTATAGCCATGTCACTTGTGGGAATTTAACCCTAACAGGGCCTCTTTAATTAGTCCACCTTTCTTCAGATGTTTGACCCATTTACTGTAGTCGGTTAATAAAGTTTTCCTTCTCCTATCAGAACCCAAGCTCCACTACCTTGGCTTTTTGCTTCAGTCATTGATCCTTTGCATCTTTATATCAATAAAACATGTGTCCATGACATTTTTTTTAGAGACCCTACCTAACATGGACACCCAGCGGACACTATGGCAGATGTCCCCTTGGTGTTTGTATTAACAGCATTGTACTGTATATGTAACTTAACACTACACTGTACCTACCTTCAGGTAAGCTCACACTCTCATATGAAGTCCTTTTCTTTTTTGTGGCAGGCTCTAAGCTATCGCCATCTGATATACGAGTGGATTTGGTACCTACATTAAAAGATTCAGAAAAAATCATTACTAGTCACTGTATGTCTACTAAGAACTGAGTACAGTTTACTGTTTAAGTTGTCATAGCAACTGAAGTTGTCATATAATCTTAAAATCTCAGTGTTGAACTAATAAACTTCTGAGATAGTTTTTAAAAAATGCACAGAAAAAGAGGTCTGTTTTCAAAAGGAAATTGATAATTGACATTACCAAAAAAGAGTAATTCAAAACAAATGTCTACTGATCAGCACTTCAATACAAATTTTAAAAATACAGGCAAACCCCTCTTTATAAACACCCGCTTAATACGGACACCTCATTATTACGGACAGTTTGCTTTATCCCTGGGGAAAGAAAACCCCTACATATTCTCAAAACTCAACCTGCTTAATAAGGACACCCTGTTAATACGGACAGATAGCAGTGAGTTCATCCTCTAGTGAATTGGCCCCCTACAAGTTCGCTCCCTACTTTCTAAGTTCACCATGGAATGGTATAACTCCAAACTCTAGTCAAATCACACATTTACATTTTATTTAAAGCATACCTGTGAATTGGCTTAGGTTATCGAAGGAAATCTCTAATCAAAGTTAGGAAATTTTATGGTTGGTTGGCCGTAACTGTTGTCTCGAAATCAATGACCTTGATAAAAAAAACTGCGTGAAAACAGCATCCCCTTTAAAATGTTTAAGTTGCGTTTGTAATCAAAGAGTGAAGTGAAATTGAGTCAAACTGGATCAATTAAAGCCATTTCGAACAACTGACCTCTGCCGACACTTCACATGCAAAAAGTTGGAAAAGTAAGGTTATGTCAAGTATGGAAAGCTTCAGCCAATAACGGTTTACATCAAAACAATCTTTTGGTACAAGGTGAGTACGGTAGTTAAAATTGGAATGGGTGATGGATTGTGGTGTAAACTCTAAATGAGGCTATTTCACTATGTGCTAATATGAATTGATCAGTGTTATGGGGCAAACTAGTTGAGGGTGAACTCACCATGGGGCGAAGCCACTGGCTTCCATACGCACACTTTCTATGGTCCCCTCAGTGTCTGTATTAACTGGGTTTGATTGTAACAGGTTACCTCATTAAAGATAATGGGTTTGTTAAAAAATGATACCACTGGTAGCCCAAACTCAAAATATGAGCATCATGTGATGCTCATATTTCGAGCTTGGGCTATCTGTGATGATACCAAGTAATTTTGCAGCATATTACTCTGTGATTAATCATGACTACTTACCATTTTGTTCAGGCTGCGACTCATCATTGCTCGAAACCTGATCACCATTTTCTAGAAAAAGGAATAATAAAAAGAATTATTAATCGGCTTCGAACCAATTATATTCATTCATGATCAGTCCATTAATTTACCACTGAAAACCTGCACACGTTTTGAAGAGCTGGTGCTTGATTATGATGGATAAGTAGTAAAACAGTTCAGAACATTATTACCCAAACGTAAGCTAAGATAGAATATTGTGGCAAAAGAATTCTGGTGTACCTTGTTCGACCTTGTTAACAATTTCTTCTAACTTTCCTCGACTTTTCTTTGTACCCTTTTGTTTCTTTGCTTTCGGGCCTGCAAAATTGAACTGAACTGTGATAGCATTCAAGGCAGATTCAACGGACAGCTGTATTAAATTTCGGAGCATACCAGCGCGGATCATCTAGCCTCTCTTACCTTTGTCGATTGCTCCATCAATGGGGCCCAGCTTTCGTTTCAACAATTTCCTCTTTTTACGTTTCAACTGTACGTCCATCATCAATTCCTTAAAATGAGCATTTTAAATTGTAATGTTTAATCTTAAGCACCCAAACAAGAATTGACTGAAGCAATAACGCACGTGAAGCTTGGTAGCCACGTCTTCTTCAAGAGGTAGGTACTTCATATATGATTACAAAATGTGGACGACCTTAGATAACAATAACCTGAACGACCTGAACAGGGCCCCGTTGTTCGAACGCCGGTTAGTACTAACCCGGCGTTAAATTTTAACCCGGGTTTCTTTTTCTTTTTATCAAAAGTACTCTATCGCATAATTTTCTCTATTCCTTTTAGAGTATCCAAAAATCAACTTGTTGGCAAAAAGAATTTAAAACTAAATTTGCTCAACCTCCAGGGCTCTTTTCCCTGGCTTTTCCAAAGCCGGTAAGTTCCGTACGGAAGGAACCGACCGGTCAAAGAGGACCACCTCTGGAGGTGAACCACTTTGACCGGAAAATTTCCTCGTGGACCGAAGCGTTCTATTTCGACCAAAATTTCCGCATAATGGGAAGCACCCCTGGTCTAACTGCCCGGGAAACTCTTCACGGTTTTGAGCTGTCAGCTCAGCGAATACAAAGGAAAAGAGGCCTCTGCCAGCCGGGAAATTTCCTCTTCCTTCAGTTTGTTTTTTTGAAACAGGACGGTGACCAACATCAAAGCATAGTTCGGCTACCTTGGGTACTATGCACGTACATAAAGTTTAGTTAGTTTTCATGGTGTATTCGTCAGTAATTTTTTGTGATCTCTATTTTTTCAGGAGCCTCCCGATTTTTTTAAGTGCGCAATAAAGTTGACTTGACTCTCGAGTTTTCGTTTTGTGTTTTCGTCCAGTGGATAGTGCAAAAAACAGGGGCGTAGCCAGCATTTTTCAAAGGGGGGGGGTCACAGAGGCTACTCACCAGATTGTCATGTCGACCTCCACGGCGCATGAAGGCCCATATTTAAAGACAAGAGCCGTTGACGAAAATACTTTACAAAAAAACAAATTTTCAAAAAGTGGGCTTTTCAGCAATGGCTCTCACGGCCAAGATATTGTCATGGCGTTTTCGCCACCTGAATATTGTAGGTTGTTTGCTCAAAGGAAGGCCTACCAAGGGTGGGGGGGGGGGGGGGGGTCACGAGCACCCCAGGACCCCGCCCCCCCTCCCAGCTACTCCCCTGAAAAAATAGATATTGGGATAAAGAAAGTTTTTAGAATTTGGCTCGTGCTTTCCTTTGCATGTTCTAATCCCTTACATGACGATTTAAAGTCTGAGGCGATTTTGTTGAGAACTTCTCACTCGAGCAATAAAAACGTTAAACTGAGCTACACGAACTGAGCAAGCAAAGATCAAATGCATTTCGCACGGTTTACACTTCTTTCGTGAACGATAGAAAGGTTTACGTCGGGTATCGCTTAACGTTGTGCGTGAAGATAGAACTCAGAAAACTGGACGAAAGGAGGAAAAAAGAATGCATGCAATGACAGCTTACCACAATCTGTTATTATAACCTGTTCCAGGCTCCGAGATAGTCAGGTCCGCTGAATTATGAAAAAAATATGAGAGAAAGCTGACCTTTTTACCGTTCCGCCAACTTTTCGCGTGCCTTCAGTTTCGCGTCTTACCCACTATCTGAGAGCTTGGAACAGGCTATGTTGTTGTTATGGCTCTTATTTGGCTTTCTTTTTGTATAATGGTCTCTTTTAGGGGTGAAATTAAGAGTAAGCCAGGCCCAGATTGGAAAGGCTGATCTCCTTTAGGCTTTGATTTGAATTTTCCGACGAGCATCCCCGTCTACTTCACATGGGAGTCCCCCTATCCCACCTCCCCTGTTTAAACATATCCTTCGCCCCTGGATTAGCCCAGTCAGTAGAGCATTTGCTCGGAGAGTGGGAGATCGTGGGTTCGATTCCCCAGGAGACGGGACCATGCAATACTCAGGGTAGTAGCTGAGAAAGAAAGGTGTTGCATTGTATTTTTTACCTTCATTTTGAAGGACCTTCCTGGAAACCACCATTAGGTGATTGGAGGCCTCCTCTGAAAATATTAATGATTATTATTATTATCATTGTTATTAAAGACACCTGTTTTGTTGTTGTTGTTTTTTTCTTTGTGTGTTTGTTTATATGTTCGGGGGAAACGATCACCTGGGTTCCTTGGCGCGGCAGCAGTAGTCGGATAACTGTAATTAGTTAGTCACAGATTTCATAAAGCGACTTAGCAACCCGGGGGCCTCAAACTCAGCCAAATACTTCAAGTACGAGCGCGCCAGTTTAAGCACCAAACACTTCTAGTATTTATCGAAAAGGACATGATTTTCATGAATCGTTCAAGAGATTAACTGTATACGGCTAGACCAGGGAAGCTAACCAGAGGCAATACTCTATTCGCCGAGTTTCATTGCCAGTTAAGGTGACTCTACCCAGTTTTTTTGAGGGGGTACCATCCTACTTTGAAGCTCTCTGGTATCCCCCACCTTTACTTTTATCGTAAGTCTAACACATAGAATGGATAACATATAGATCAATCTACAATATAACATAAAATTTTGAGCGATCGGAGTAAATGTCACGTGGTTATAATGCCACGCCCCTTTGAGGTCTGAGTCGAAAATCTGCTGTTGCCGGCATTTTTTCGTGAATCTCTCGGCTACACATAGTGCGCATAAGTGCCTTGCGCTGAACAGAGTTTCACCAAAATCGCAAAGACCCAATTCGAGAAATTCAGCGGTTTCCAAATTTAGGTCATAATTTATGCGAATATGATAAGCAAACTTTACACGGATTATATCTAATAAACTATGAGATTCATCTCTTTATTTTGGGCATCGTTATAACAGATGGGGCCTTGCAAGTCAGCAAAACGCTTTAGGGCCTTGTAAATGCGCGCGATTTCGAGCAAAGCAAACATATAGAAATTATAGTTTTCGCTATTTGTTGACGTTTCTCAACGTTTAAGAGTCCTTCTCACGAAAAAAGCATTTTCTTAAAAATTCGTAGTTTTTTTTCCTTCAAATTTTTTCAGGGCCACAATTGATTAACTAACTACCCGGACTCTGAATTTCATTGTCATTGAAAAACTGTGACATTATCTTCTGTAAGCCCAAACTCGAGTAAACATTGAATTTTTTCAGGGCCACAATTGATTAACTAACTACCCGGACTCTGAATTTCACGGTCATTGAAAAACTGTGACATTATCTTCTGTAAGCCCAAACTTGAGTAAACATTGAAGATTTTTAGCGTTTTGGCTGAGTTTGTGCTTTGGGAGTTGTCTATTGTTTCTAGTCTGTCATTATACAGCATTCTTGTTCAGCACGCGTGCAATGACCGCGCTTGGCTGACTTCCGAATGCTCACCGAGATATGATGATTTTGGTACAGTGAGACAGGCCAGCGCGTGATACAT
Source organism: Porites lutea (assembly GCF_958299795.1). Lineage (NCBI taxonomy): Eukaryota > Metazoa > Cnidaria > Anthozoa > Scleractinia > Poritidae > Porites > Porites lutea. The sequence goes on along the minus strand of NC_133201.1, from coordinate 50,701,519 downwards.
AGAGGTTTAACTAACAATTTTTAATCAATTCTTGTGCCTTTGCAAAAAAACAAGAAGAGCTACACACTAAATCTATTACAAAAATATCATTTTTTCATAGGTTTAATGCAAGCCAATAATTAAACCAACTCGTGACGGGAATATCTCGGTGAGCATTCGGAAGTCAGCCAAGCGTGGTCATTGCACGCGTGCTGAACAAGAATGCTGTATAATGACAGACTAGAAACAATAGACAACTCCCAAAGCACAAACTCAGCCAAAACGCTAAAAATCTTCAATGTTTACTCAAGTTTGGGTTTACGGAAGATAATGTCACAGTTTTTCAATGACCATGAAATTCAGAGTCCGGTAGTTAGTTAATCAATTGTGGCCCTGAAAAAATTTGAAGGAAAAAAAACTACGAATTTTTAAGAAAATGCTTTTTTCGCGAGAAGTACTCTTAAACGCTGACAAACGTCAACAAATAGCGAAAACTATAATTTCTATATGTTTGCTTTGCTCGAAATTGCGCATTTACAAGGCCCTAAAGCGTTTTGCTGACTTGCAAGGCCCCATCTGTTATAACGATGCCCAAAATAAAGAGATGAATCTCTTAGTTTATTAGATATAATCCGTGTAAAGTTTGCTTATCATATTCGCATAAATTATGACCTAAATTTGGAAACCGCTGAATTTCTCGAATTGGGTCTTTGCGATTTTGGTGAAACTCTGTTCAGCGCAAGGCACTAATGCGCACTATGTGTAGCCGAGAGATTTTCACGAAAAAATGCCGGCAACAGCAGATTTTCGACTCAGACCTCAAAGGGGCGTGGCATTATAACCACGTGACATTTACTCCGATCGCCCAAAAATTTTATGTTATATTGTAGATTGATCTATATGTTATCCATTCTATGTGTTAGACTTACGATAAAAGTAAAGGTGGGGATACCAGAGAGCTTCAAAGTAGGATGGTACCTCCCCAAAAAAACTGGGTCGAGTCACCTTAAGATCTTTCAAGAGATTTCACACAAAAGATCTTTTCGGTGTCATTAATATAACTTGTTGCACGCGCTTTGTCAGACTAGTATAGCTCGTGAGGCATAAAGCCGATTTGGCGTTCAGGATCCAGAAGCTTAATCATAATAAGTCCCAGAATTTTGCAATCGGTCCAACTAAATCCACCGAAAATATCGTCTGTAAAGACCGAAACAGGGCCCTGAAAAGTAGGACATAAAGTTTGACAAAGTAGAGTTAAGCGGAAAAAAGTTTGACAAAGTAGAGTTAAGCGGAGGTTTTTTGAACTTTGAGCTGGGTTTTGTTGGGGTGTTCGTGTACCGGGGTTTAGAAACCCTACAAATACAGCGGCCTCTAACTGATCTCTCTCTCCCCCCCCCCCCCCCTCCACCCCCACCACCCCCGTTTAAATTAACCTTCGAAGGCGAGAGAGAAAGGTTCCTTTTTTCCTTTTGCCCGTCGCTCGAATCGGAAAAGACAAGACGCTGATCGCAGGTTACTACAGTATGTGGTACAATTTAAGCGGATGGCAAAGCAAATAAAAAGTAAAGGAATGTGGGCATTTGTAAAGAACGAGAAATTGACCCTTGTCGCAGCTCAGTTTCAAAAATCGATTGTTGGATTTCTTTCAGTCAAAAAAACCCGCTTATTGCTGCTAGAATATGTTTAATTTGGTCCTTAAATCCGTCTCTAAGTATCAGGGTTATGTGATGCTCGTGTAAAAAAGTTACATATAAGTCCAAGTCACAAATAACTGATTCACACGAAGTTAAACTCGGCCTTGAATACAAGAGTGGCAAAGTTGTCCGTTGGTCTTCAAAAGTCTAAGTTGCGGGCGACTTATACCTTATGTTTTGCCCCCTGCATGAAGTTTGTCGGTAATTTGTAGTTATTTAAGATGATCTTTAAAAGTTACAATCTGGCAAAACATTTCTTGTAAGAATGTAAATATCGTAATCTTAACGAAAAATTAATGACATGGGTTATAATTTATAGTCAAAGTGAACTTTTTACTAAAAAGAATTCGCAGGATATAATCTGCCATGTAATTCACGGCTTATCCTGAGTCAATGATTATAAGTCTAAGCAGTAGTTGAGGCCTATAAGTCATATATCCATAAACTTTTAAGTCACGTTTTGAACTTTTTTTAAGTCACCTGGACTCCAAAAGTCATTTTCTCTGATCGAACGAATTTTTTTTAATTCTCAAGAAGAACTTATGCGTAATTACTAACTGCCTTGTAAGCCGTCTTGGCCGCAAAGCAGGCGTTTTTTAAAACAATTTTTTTGTGATCACGAAAGGATAATGAGACAGAAAGATTATTACTTAGCTTCCTGTAGTCTTGGAACAATACATTTAGACCAAAAGAGGCTAAGAAGCTATGAGAGGCCTAAAAGATCGTGGTCGGTGGATCTATGTTCAGTTTAAGAGACACTGAGATCAATCAATCAATCAACAACCTACAATAGCGTGACCTTAAACCGTCTAATCCCCTTTCTAATACAAGGGTGTTTCTGTGAAAACGTCATGAGAAGTTCCTTCATTATTCTAACTGCTCTTTCAATTGTCCCAACTTGGAGCAGTGGCCGTATTAAAATGAAACTGATGAAATAATTTCCTTCGAAAACAACCTGAAAAAGCGTGATCTCCAGCTCCTTTTCTCACTGAAAACCCAGACCGTAAGGGGCTCTCGATTTTCTCTCAAGTAGCACCTATCTCTTTTTAAATGCTTATAAGTCATTATTCTTTTCATTTCTCAGATATTCTGTCAAATATTGCTTCCGTATCAAGGAAATCCGGTGTTGAATGCCTCTTATGCCTTAAGTAACGGCAACCATGCAATTCTTTCTCCCATGAAGGTGACGTCGACAAATTCTCCTCATGATTCGGCATATGGTCGTCGGCACTCATTCGTTTTCCCTCGCCGTGCATATGCGTCGACTTCTCATGCCTTACAGTTTTCTTAAATTCGCTCTTTCTCAGCCTGTCCCCTGGCATATGACCAATCGGCAGAGTCGAACTTCGCTGACGCTGTCGTGACGACGTGGCATTTCCGTGAATGCTTTCGGATGTCATTCGTAAGCGAGTCGGAAAGCCGTGTTCCGACAGTGGTGGAAGTGGACTATGGCCTAATTTTGGAGACTTTGAATGCTGTTTCGGATTAACAGAGGTTTCTTCAATTATGCTTGGTAGTTGAAGAAAGTTTTGTTTTTTAGTGTTGTCTATGGCAGAAGTTTGTTGCACCTTTTTCTCTCCCACACTTTGGATATCTTCACTGTCCACTGATGAAACGCAACGACTACCATTTTCCTCTGCAGCCTCTTTGCCCTCTTCGCTATCACTATCAGAGGAGGATTCGCCAGCAGAATGCGTTAAATTATAATGCATTGTTCTCAGATTGTATCTCTCGTTTAAGATCTTTGCGATGTTCGTATTATGCTCGATATCTATGCGACGAAGCTTTTCGTTGAGTTCCGCATTGGACTTCTTTCGAATCACCTTGTAATTTTTTGAACTTTGTCGGGACAACCCTGTGTCAGAACTAGTGTTGTAATATCGAGACATCCTTCTTTCCTTCCTTCAACGCAGATCTAGGAAAATTGTTGTAGTCTGTGTTCTCGTACTTCTTATATAGCCAGAAAGACAACAACAGAACGTATGTACAGTGGTCTTCGGGTATTTGTAAACAGTGAAAATCCGTGTAGTAAGAGCCTTTTCCTTTAGCTGTTTTCGGATTAAGTTGTCAAAACAATTCTTCCTCTCGTCTGTCTACAAAGGAAACTCCTTTGTGCGGTACTAATTCTGTTTTCGTACATGAATTGACCCATTCAGTAACGTATTTCGCCATACTGCGTAATTTAAGAATGCACTTCATAGCCTTGACGCACAAAAGGTTGGCGCCTCCGCTTGTTAAATCAAAACACACCCTCGTGACAGGCGATTGAATTACCAACCGCAAATTTTCGAGCTACTACTGATTGTTTTTTCATATGGCCCATAATCCAGTAGCCTGCGAGAGCATCCGCCTTTTTTCGGCTTTAGTTTCTAGTTTCGCCGAGCTGAAAACAATTTTTCGGAGGGAGAGCGGAGAAGCGACGACCGGAAATACGTCTGCCGTTCGCAGGCTAAAAATCCTGGAGGGAACCGTCAAAGGAAAGTCAGAGGCCGATGCTTGTCGTCCTGCTGACTAGGAAGAAATTCAGTACTCCTTGAGGTTTTCAGGAAGGAAAACCATTATGCCGTGTCTACCCACAAGGGTAGAGCGTTTTGCGTAAAGAAATATCTGGTATTTATATGAAAAACGTAACAAAGAAACAAATAAAAACTGCCAAACCAATACACGCCGCATACTGTGTTGGAGTTTATCTCCTCTCTGATAAAGCCTGAGCCACTCCCAAATTTGGTCTCCTTCAGACGAATAGGGGCTTAGTTCTAATTTTCCGACGGGCACCCGGACTTTTTCGTATGGCACCCCCCCTGGCCCATGATATGATCGTAGGTGCTTTCGCTAGCTAGGTATAATTTTTGAACAAAATTGTAACTGTTGAGTGCTGCAGTTAGCTGGAATGGATAAAAGAAAATAATGTTTCTAAATTTACCCCAAACTTGGATCTCTGTCTGCCTAGGCTCGATAAATCTGTTAACGACGTTCAGGCGCCGATTAAATAGAGATTTGGATACGATGATAACTCGTCTTTCAACTGACTTTTCACGAGGACACCATATTAGAGGGAGTCTGAAGGTGGGTTGGAATGGGGGTTGGATGGCGGTGATCAAGTCGCTTTGTGCCTTTCTCCGTTCTCAGACTGATTTTTGCCACCAGCCTTTCAAAAGGACATCCACTTGATCCATTCAGCAGTTATCGTGATTTTGTGGTGAAAGATGATAAAAGGTGAGTCACTGGCGTGACAAGAAACGAATATTTAGCATATTGCGAGTGATTTCAAATGAGAGAGAAAACACGCACCTTTCTTTAATTAAAGCAATCTAGGTTTTAAAACAGAGTCAAACTGAAGATGAGGAAAATTGGGAGAAACGTATTTCCTCTAACGATGTTCTCACGATTTAGAAGGTGCTATTTGATTTGGCAAAATGCCTATGCCGCTGCATAATCAGTCTTTAGTTCAAATAGGATTAGACTACGGTGGAAGTATCGTTTTCATCACGCGACATTAAATAGTGGCTTACGATCACGCACATAGCTTTTCGAAAAAAACTCATGACTTAGGGCCTGTTTACATGGAGGTGGGGGACCCCAGATAGGTGAGGTAACCCGCTTAGGTGGGGTAACCCGCTTGTCCATATAATCTCCGATTTTAATTTGATCACCGCGTTAACATCAGTAGGTGGGGTAAACCGCCACATGTTACCTCACATACCTGGAGTACCCCTGGCTCTTACTCACCTCACTGAAGAAAAGTCGCAAAATTACTTTTCTTTTATATTTTATGTTAATTAGCTTTCTTTGCCTCGATTGCATTGGAAGAATTCAAAAGAATTTTAATCTTGAAAGAAGACAATCAGGGCCGATTGTTATGAAGACAAAAGAATTAACTACTTGCCACCATTTCTGGAATAAGGTGTATGCCGGCAGCGATAAAGCAAAAACTGCAACAGGGGCACCCAACGATAATTTTCGGAAAATTATCTGTTCGGAAGACGATTTGAGATCTAGAATTTTCGGATCATTTTCTGTTAAATTTCTTGCTTGCCTGCCTCTCCTAGGATTTTCGAACATCAAAAAAATGGTATAATTGCCCATTTTTAACAGATTTTTACCCTAAAAAGTTCACCTAGAATTTTCGGGAGCCTTTTTTCTGGCTGAAATTTTCGAAAAGGTAAATTTTGATCCCTATAATTTTCGCATCACTATACTTTCAGCTAGGAAATCCGAACAGATGAAAAATTTTTAGGGGATAAAAATAAGCCTTTATCTATCGTTTAAATACTAAATTACGTTCAACAATGCTATGTTTATGTGGTTTTGAACTATATCCTCGTTGGGTGCCCCTGCTGCAAGCTTCCCGGCGTAGTCAAGTAGTCAATGGAACGGATCTCGAACGAACTTTATACATGTTTTTATCGAATTCAATCCAAAGAGCGTAAAAAACGGGAAAATAAAAGAAAGAAAGAAACAGGAAAAGCAGAAAAAGTCTCGTCGGTACTCTGGGACCAGTAGAATTTTCTTGCTAGGCGATTAGCTCGTAAATCCGCAAATTCACAGAAAACACCTTGTTCGACGATGGTGTTCAAGCAGAAACTCATAAGGGGTTGAAGAGCTAACCTGTTCCAGGCGTTCAGATAGTGGGGATCGGTGCGAAGTACCATCGCTTGCTTTACTCCGCACCGCTCCCCACTATCTGAACACGTACAAGTAGTTGGAGGTCATGCAGCCGAGGATCAAAAACAAATGCGAACTTCCAGTGGAGGAATAACTGAACCATACCGGATCAGTCCACACGAAGTTTTACAGTTATGATTGATTGATACAGGAGCAGCATTTATTAGGGCAGAATGATAAGGGGAAGGGGAGGGGAGGGGGCCTTATTAACTTTCTTCCCCTAAAAAGGGGAAGCTTATTAGAGAGGGGGACTTAATAGAGGATTTACAGTATTGCTCTTTTTATGGGGATACCCTTAGCCTGCTCCAGGCGTTCGGATAGTAGAGCGCGGGAGAAAAATTCACGAAGAAAAAAAACGAGGGGAGACTAGAGGGGGAAAGGGGGAGAGAACTCCCGGTGTACAACTTAACTAGCTCCCCACTTACCGCCGCGCTCAACTATCTGAACGCCTGGAACAGGCTAGGATACCCTCGGGAGCCTCTAAGAGGCACAGAACCTATCCGATATGCGACGATCCACTTTCACGGCGCAGACTCGCTCCGTTACAGAATCCGTGCCGAAATCAACGTTACTATGAGTGAACAAGATCCCAATCCTGTACGGTTTTCGTGCTAGCGCAGGAGCTATTATCCGGTATAGCTTAGAACATATCAAGAGGAAAATTATTATATCCACCATATTGAGCAGATTGAGGCAGTATCATGAGTATGCAGGCACATGAAACAGACTGAGTAGTAGGCGAATGGTACGTGGGCAAATTTACTGGTTCCGATCTCTCATTTTATGACACAAATAACTGTCAAAGAGAATATTTTATAGACGCGAGACATCTGCACAAGTCTTCTCTACGAGCACGATATTAAAGCCGGAGAGGAGGTTTTACAATTTAACCTTTTTGGCATATTTGTCAAAGTCTTCTTTGGTCAGTGTGTAGGCCCAGTGCTGAAGAGTTTGCCGTACTACTGGTGACACAGCAAAGTTATCAAACGCACAGCCGCTTCGGACAATCTTTGAGATAAGATTATTTTTCCAGCGTCCCTTTTCTCCTGCACATTTCTTCCAGCGGTCTACCTGCCGTCTGTCATCATCTGTACGCCGACCCAGATAAAACCTGCAATACCTGTTAGAAAGAAATACCGTGAGTCCAATTGTTTTTGTAGACATTGTAACGAAGACCATTAGATCATAAGACTAGGAAAGCCTGTTCCAGATTCTAAGATAGTGGGGAAGATGCGAAAGTGAAGGGATGCGAAAAGTTGGCGGGACAGGAAAAAGGAAAAAGGAAGGGATATTCACTCCAACGGACCCGACTACCTCAGAGCTTGCAACAGGCTAAGACGAGGACGACTACGAAGGCGAGATTTTCTTGATACTCTCTGACAGGGCGCTTTCCAAAAGTCAGAACTGACTGGCCGGACGATAGCCGGGCCAGTCATTTTGACAATAAAAAATACCTTTTCCCAAGAGTTTTTGTTGAAGCACCATCTCCTTCGTGCATGCTATTTAGGATTTGACTGATCTGGCTAGATAGTTTTGATTAAAAGTAAAATTCTCATTATGACTGGGATGGTCTGGCCGGTCAGTTCTGACAAATGGAAAACGCCCTAAGTAGGTACACGCGTGAACCACCGTCATTTTGGCGGGTAAACAGTTCATACCCTTCGTCATTCTACTACAGGTTTTAGAGAAAATGTCGTAGTGGCGGATACAAGTTATTAAATGTTAGAAGTCTTATCATTTTGCAATCAGAAGAGGGCTTAACCTTCTTCAATGAAAAGTAACAGTGTTAACCTTTCTGGAAAAAAAAAAGTTTTCAGGTGTCTATTTTTTAAGAATACAGTACACGGAAAAACTGAAAGTTAAATCGCATCCTTGAATCTAAAGGTCTCTAAATTTTAGCACATGATCTCACTTGCCGCTTCTGAGATGCTACTGGCAAGTGGGATTTGAAAAGTGTACTATACGCCACTTGCACATCTCCCATAATGCACCTTATTTGCCCTTAATTTTGCATAAGCTTTGTTTTTCATTTCTCCTAGGTATTACAGCCGTCCCGAGAGAGATTGAAAAGTGCTTATGCAAATCTTTGGGGGGCAAATAAGGTGCATTATGGGAGATGAGCAAGTGGCTTATGAAAATGTTGTTTTTGACTACAATTTACAGCAAGGAGGCCAAAAGTGTGACCTTTAATTAATTCACATTCTTTCATGCAGACATTAACCAATCAAAAGTCGAGGACAGTTTCCAACTGGCTTCTGATTGGATTAAATCTGTACGCAAGAATGTGAATAAATGAAGAGCAGTCACACTTTTGGGTTCCTTGCTGTACACCACAAGACAAAAAAAAGTACCACATAAGCCTCCTCTAAGTAACTTGGTAACCATTAAGAACTGAGAGGCTCAGATGGTAGCCGGCAAACTAGACTGTGTCCATGTACGACCACTCCATCCATGAAGGGAGGGGGTGACTGTCCACAGTGCCACAGGCTACCAGCGAGAAGGTTCTCGTTTTGTGGTTTTGAGCCTAGTTCAGATACATGAGAAATTCAGGGCACAATTAAGAAAGTACAGTAGACTATTAACAGTCCCCTATTTTTCTGGCCAGTTTGGCGCATCATAGATGTGGCTGGTTTTCCTGTGATGAGTTACTTGTGCAGCCCCCCCCCCCTCCCCCGCCCTAAACAGTATCACCCCATCTTGTTAAAATTTGCTTTCTTTCTTTTATATGCTCAAACGAATTTAAACCAACCCTGCTCCTACTTACCAGTGAAACCAGCCATATGGATCTTGTTTATGAATCCAGCCAGATGATTCCCACATTTCCAAGCTTCCTCCACATTTGACTTTGTATGTATTGACTTCATTGCGATACAATGATGAAGTAATTTGCGTTTTGATGTTCAGTCCCTTAAACCAGTCAGAGGGAAATTCCTTGTACACCTCAGAAGAATACTTTTGGCCTGTGAATTGAGTTAAAAACAGTACAAATATTAAATACCACATTTTCTTGAATAAGCATCATATGAGGTAAAAAAGTTAATCAGTGCTGCCCCCAAATATAATAAAGTGCAAGAGCACCAAAATTATCAAAATCACAGGGCACAAAGGAGTTATTTGTGACATGATTTGATTGCAGTTAAACATTTCAGTTGATAGTGAGAATCCCCTTTGTTTTAAAGGGTAGACTAGAATGGAATTTGAACTCGACCAATCAAAGCATCATGCAATCAAGTTACAACCTAGCACAATATTATCCATTGTTAAGTTGGAATGAATGTTGCCTAAACAGCGATACATTCAGAAAGCGAAACTTTTCAAACGAGGCACAATGTACAGAGAAGAAAAAGACTACAGAAACGAGTCAATTCAGACTGAAACTGGTTTGAGGTAAACAGAGGCAAGAAGAAGTTCCAAAGTAGTACCAGTTTTTCATTCATAACGGTCCTAGATAAGATAGAAAAATAAGATATATAATAGAAGAGTTCATTGAGGCCAGGAATTGACAAGAGTCCAGTCCAGTGTCATCTGGAACAAGTAGATTACCTTGTTGGGCAAGTAAATATTTAACCTCACTTGCCCAACGGGCAAGGTTCCATGCATGTCATAAGACAAGCAAGCAATGGCCCTGGGCAAGCAAAATGGGAGGAAAGCTTGTCTAATCTGAGCCCTGGGTGTAAAATTGACTAAACCAGACTGAATCGACCTGGAAGGTAGCCTATTAGGAAACAGCTGACATAGAGTCTATGGTGCTGCAGGTAACAGAATTACCCAACTTGTCTACAAGGGCTGGAAAATCAGTAAGGAATTTGTGGGCTTGTTCCTCAGGACGTCATTTGATTTTGTGGGGAAACCAGTAGCCTGCGGACACAGATGTAATTTCGCATGGAGAGAAGCGAAAACCGGAAATATGTCTGTGTCTGCAGGCTAGGAAATCAGTGGCTGCGTCGTAAGGTGTTGGCTGTTTTCTCAGGCTATTTGCTTTGTTGGGAACTTGGTTTAAGCCTCCCTTGATGTAACCAGTGTCTTAGTACTTAAGAAATATATTTGATTGTTTTAATAGTAAAGTCTTGGTATTCGGGAAATATATATATGTTGGTGGTAAAATATGTTCTCAGATTAAACCAGTGTTCAACTTAGTTTGATTCACAATTTTCAAGTTTCCTGTGGTTTAAACTGAGACGGAATATTCACTCACAACATGTCCACCTGCCGATTACTGTAGCTGTGGCTATATGTAAGTGAGATTATATGTGAAATGTAGATAACTAAATGACGAAGTGACCTGTGACCAATGAAATTTACTTTGGTAGTCTACCTGTGACGCTTGAATAAATAGGTCTAAAGTACGTTCCTCCAAAGCTTCCAGCTTGAAGTACTTCTTTCGGAGTCAGATTTGGTTTGAAATCTGGAAAATCGGGAAATATCAGCTTGCCATGTTTGTCGCGTTTAGGGCTATCAGCAGGCGACGCTTTCTTCGTCGATGTCGCTTTTGACGTCTCCCCCTGGCTTTCTTTGAGTTTATCCTTAGTTTTTTGCTTTTTCTTTGATGGCCCTTCGCTTGCCGGAGGCAAAGATCGTTTTTTGGGAGCCATAATACGTGAATAAGACGAACAGAAGCGAGTTACATAACCAAACAACGCCGTTGTGGACACTTTCAGAAATTTTTTGTTCGGGCAGCTTGTGCCCAGGGCTTCTCAGATGACACAACTGTTGGAGGACACTCGCGGGACGGGACCGTTTCTCGGGATCATGCACACACATAAGGTGCGATCAGGGGTTCTTCTCTTGTAGGTCACAGGAAACCCGAACGCTGTATTTGCTAATAAAATAATGAAATGCATTTACCTTTGTTCCTTTGTCTTTATGAGTCGTTTTGGAAGGGATTTGAATCCGATCCGAGACGGATAACATTGCTGTGAATGCGTTTGCTTGTCTGGCGTGTCGTAAATAATCCCGGGGGGGGGGGGGGGGGGGGGGACTCCCATATGAAATATAAAGACGCTCAAGTTTCGTCTCACGCGTTTCTAATACGGAGGACTCAAAACTCGCCTCTGTCGCCTATTTTAAACTCTGTACCAAGAGATTATGATCTCTCAGACATTATTTGCGGCAAATTAAAAACAGTAGTCTTTACAATTCATTTATTGCCAGAGTCAGGGAGAAAGGGCGGCGAGCAGTATTTTTTTCGCCCACGCCGACTTTTTTCTTCTTTTCCCCCAATGCGGAGCCTGGTCCCAGGCTACGTCTACTCTGGCACTTTGAACATTTAACCTATACAGCGCCGTAGCTAGTATGAGGCCAACCGAGGCACTCGCCTCGGTAAAATTTTGACGAATTTCGCCGATCATTTTTATTTTACATAAGCGATCATCGGATATTTTTAACGCATCATGATATTACAAAGAATTCAGCAATTCAGTCAATATACTATGAAAAAATTACCATATCATCGATCTCAAGGGGCTACGTACGTTAACTCAAATTTTTTTTGAACAAATACTGATCAAAACCATTGGCGAGGTTAACGGTCACCCAGATTATGTAGCTTGTTTCTGATTATTGCTTTTTAAATTCCACTTAAATTAACTCGAAAAAAAGTTACCGAAAGGCCCAGAAAACGCTGCAAATCGCATTTCCGAGAGACTAAAGTTCAAAATTTCTCGGGGGGGGGGGGGGCAATCCCCCGAACCCCCCTAGCAACTCCCGCCTGCCTCGGTTGGCCGTTTGGTCTGGCTACGGCACTGCTATATGTTCTTCCTTTTTATAGACGAAACATCAAATCGACTGGGACTCTGCGACATGTATTACGTACTCTACAGACTACTATCAAGGTCTCACTTTTTTAGAAACAAGCTGGTTTTCGACGTTTTCTAACTTCGAACCAACGCCACTGTGTTACCGGCAACGTGCAAACGACTTATTGACGGAATCAAGCAAAACTAACTACGAAAGAACGACTGGAAAACTGTATTGATATTGCAATGAGAAGCATACGGAACCTACGGTATTTCGTTCTTATTCGTGACAGGGGCGGATCTAGGGGGAGGGTGCAGTGGGTGCGCACCCCCTCCCCCTCCTGAGATGACCTGCGGTTTTCTAATACAACTGGTATTCTGCCAAAAAAAACTATGTGATTTATTGGTGTTGAAGTGGAGCAAGAGACGAGTGCGCCCCCTCCTAAAAAAAATCCTGGATCCGCCCCTGCGTGAAGACTAGAAAGTCTAAGCATTTGCAGATGTCATTACAAAGGCAGCACTTTCTTCCCAACGATTTTAAAATGCCTTTTTAAATTACATCGTCCAGCGGACAGGTGATGAGAATAGACAAGTGTATCAGCTACAGTAGAACATGTTGTATTGATAAAAGCCCCAAATTCTCTAAATTAATGTACATGTAAAGGGAAATGCATAGCAGCCAAAAAGGGTCGTCAGAGTTGTGGGCACAGATCCGGCTTTTCTTCACTGCTGTTTGTCCAAGTGGTCCGGCTTAAAAGACTGCTTCAAAGTATCACGGTCAGAGAAAACAACCGCTACGCTACTGCTTTCCCAGTGTCATTTTAGTTGTTAAAAGAAAACTTTCGCTGTGCCAGTTTTTTAAAAATATTTTCTTAAGCTTCGCTATTAAGCTCAAAGAGCGCTTGGTTTTTCGCACACCAGGGCAAAACGCGAGTGATTGGTGACAAAGCGTAAGGTTTGGATGCACCAAATCATTATTTTTTTTTTTCACTGAGAGAGAGAAAGACTTGTGGGTTTGAGGCAGAAAAATCACTCTGAAATCTTTTCACCCTGCCTGATACTTCTGTTAAGGTTCAATCGAGTACTTCATTATTGCAACTAAATTGAAGTGTGATAAATAGTTTTTATTATTTTCATTTCCTCCTTGTCTTCCTCTTTAATTATCCCAGGTATGTACAAAATAGAAACTCTGCAACAGTTGTAAGCAAAACCGATACAAAACCAATACTACAAAACAGTGACCACATTTACGATCATCTAATGCCCGTAAAGCAAATATTCACAGGACAAAATTACTTGACTTCGGCTCAAAATTAGTCCTTATTTCTCGCATATACGGCCTTACTCGGTAGAGGCATTGAATAAACTAATACCAAAAGAGCATCTGAGTAATTTTCTAGTACATTTGCGTAGGAATGTTTGGTCAGCCATGAGGATAAACCTTCTTCAGCCACGGTCTTGGCAGATAACGAGCACCATCAAATTCAACAAAATATTCCTCCAACGTCTGGTGAACAACCTGCAAGGAGGAAACAATATGTATGACCTGAACTTCCCAAAATAATACAGAAAGAAAATTAAGTGATATATTGTACCTAGCATGAAACCGAAATTTCAAAGTGACTCACTCTAAGCCACAGGAAGGTCTAGCCATTTCTACGGAGCTCTTTCTCATAACTACCCCTTGTACGGCAAAGACATCTCCATTGTCCTCAGGTCTTTTAAAGGCCCCAACTATTGCACTAGAGATAAAGCCCGCAACATTATGCTTTGCAGACCAATACTCTGCCTTTGCCCACCACCTCACACTTTGTCAGCCGTGAGGTTCTTTCCAGCTTGTACTGACATTCGCATTGAGATATTACCATTACCCTCCATTAAGCCTCCTGGAGATTATCAATTTCAAGCACTTTGAGGGAGGGGGGGGGGAGCTTAGTAGAGGGGAGGCTTATTTGAGAGGGGGGGGGGTTATTGGATTTAGTAGCCTGTAAGCAAGCTCTCCGATTGGGGGACGGCTCACTTCGCTCGACATATAAAATGGACAGCTTGCTCGCAGACTATAAATTTAGCAAAGATGATGGTATCAAATCTCCATAAAGAACTAGAACACAAGGTGGAAAAGTTTAGGCAAATGAAGTTTGACATCACGCAGTGGGAGAGATTAAAACAAATTCGATTTAGTGCAGCACTTGAATAAACCATACCAGATCAGTCTACATTAAGTTTTACAGTCAAGTGAGGAAGTGAGGGGGGTTTAAAAGCGCAGGGGCGGGGGGGCTTAATAGTTTCCTGGGGGCTTCATACGTATGGGGAAATGTTAATTCTAGGAAACCTGTAAAGTGTATTTTGGTACACTTTGGGACCAGGAAAATAAATTTAGCTAGGAGGAGGGCACCTTTATTCACCCACATTAACTGGCTTTATTTCAGATTTTCAGATTTATATCACGATTCTCCTTATCTAACAGAAGTGATGAGAAACAAATATGATGGAAAAATTATTTTCTGTGAGTAGTTGGAACTTTTAGCCATTTTCATTATGAGCTTATGAAGGATCCTACAGAAGCTGCAACAAGCCATAAAAGTACACTCAAAATATAAATAATTATTACCTTGGTATTTGTGAGAAGTTCAATGTTCTCCTCAGGAACGTAAGTAATCTGACTGCTGGGTCGATCCCGTATATCAACAAGAATAGCATAGTTAGGCATGTCTCGCCAATGCTGTACAAAAGAAATTGATAGTAACTAGATCAAATATAATATGATCAAAAGAATAAGCATAAAAAGTAAGAGCAAATGATAAAAAAATAAATAATCAGAATAAAATTATATCTAGCCAACTTTTTGAAAATCAACCTAACAAAAGTTGCTGTCATATGAGTGAAAAGGCATCAAAAGGCAGGTTTTTAGGGCCCGATAAGCTGCAAACTCACACTAATGAAGAAAAAGGAAAGGATCAGAAAAAGAAAGGGTGAGGAGCAAGAAAGGAGGAAAAGTTTTGATAGAGGCTGCTTTGGCCAAAACTGTTTGGATGCAAAAGGGCCATTTGATGGTAATCTTTTCAAAAATCCAGCTAGATATAAAATTGCTAATAAATAACAACAATCAAAGACTAAATTAATGTCTTTCAACCCTTTAACTCCCAAAAGTGATCTACATGTAACTTCTCCTTGTAATATCAATACATTGTCCAGCAAACAGGTGATGAGAATAGCTAAGTTTATCAGCTACAGTGAAACCCTGCCTTACAGCCACATGGATAATACGGTCACCTTGTTATTACGGCCACTTTTTTTTCGCCGCCTGGCAAAAACCACCATACATTTTCTGGTAAAAAGACCCTCATTAATACGGCCACCCCGTTAATACGGCTAATTTTTTTTTACCCATAGGTGAACGTATTAACGGGGTTCCACTGTACTTATTAATGTACATGTACAAGGATATGTATAGCAGCCAGAAAGGAGTCAATAATATTGGGAGTTACAGAGTTATAAGAGTGTAGCCTGAAACACGGGACCACATGTTCTGCTTGACACTTCTCTCTGACAAAAGGGAAATTGCTAATAAATATGTGAATAATGAAAATAGCTGTTAAGTTATAAGACTGCTATTTATAAATGTTCAGAGAATAAAAGAAAGCTAGATGTCAAGTGCACAATACAAAGAAAGAAAATCTAACATGTTTACCTTTTTATCACCATGGTTATTCTGTGCCCACAATTCTGATGCCTGTGAAAATAATCAAGCATTTATCTAATTAGTAAAATTTGTTATATATATAGATGGAAATTTTTCCCCAACAGCATGGGCTCTCATTGGTTTACTTCGAGGTCACATCACATCTAACAATGAAACTATTTCCCGCCAAAATCTCTCAGCAGGTAACCTTGCAAAATCTATGACATCAGAGGCTAACAGTGCACTGTTCCCTGCAAATGTTGACTGATGACCGCTGTTACAGCGAGGTTTAATGAATCTCCAGCTATATAACAAATCACTTAAAGACTGGTCCCTCGGGAAACGGTAAATTTTGTTTTCCTTGAATCTCAATTCTTGGGAAACAAAATTAACTGTTTCCCTCGGGACCAGTCATTAAGTGCTTAATGTTACACATAATTTATAGGTTTTAATATACATTATTTAGAAGCAGCCTCCCAAGAAAAAAGTCACAGACACATGTTTTATTGATATTAAGATTAAAGCAGACAAAGAGGAGGAAGGGCAGGAACAATGACTGGAACAAAAAGCCAAGAAAGTGAAACTTGTGAAGTAACAGGTAGCCAACCTTCAGAACTTTACTGAAGAGTTACAGTACAATGTGCAAGGGTCAATTAAAAGATGGAAAGAAAGACTGGCTTTATATCAAAATCAAATATGTCATGCTATCTTACTACTTTTATTTCATGTACTCAAATCATATAAACCCACAAAAATCTGTCAATTTTTGTGACTTGGGAAAACAGAAATTAGTGTCCTTTGTTCATGTTAACTGGTGTCTGTTATTATTAAAGTGGGCTAATTTTTAAGAAAATGTTTGAGCTTTTATCAGGACAAATGAAACTGTCCATTATATTTGGGTGTCACAGTCAGTAGTATTACAAAGTGGGTGTCCATAGAACAGGGTTCCACTGTATTACACATGTTTCACTGAGACCTTTCGTCACTATACCCTTGCGAAATGTTTACTCAAAGAAAAAATTAAAATTGTGTAATGCTTAAATGGCGAGGGCAATGAGAACAGCAAAAAAACAAACAAACAAACAAACAACAAAACAAACAAAACAAAACAAAAATACAACATGAAACTTCCTGAGTTACACGTTTTATGGAGGAATTAAGTGTCGCATGTGTTTCTGTTTGTTTTTCCTTTCACTGCCGCTAATTTTCACCTTAGTGGCTACTAGCATTTCTCAATTTGTCACCAACACTATAAAATTTTCATGTTTGTTTTTATCTTTTGCCCAGTCTATCCATGTTAGAGTAGAAATCAAAATTTAATTGAAAAAAGGACTTGGCTTTGTTGTTGTTTTTTCTCTCTAAAAGTCTGGGAAGTCAGGCAATTTACCGCCAAAAAGCATCAGAACCAAAATTTCTTGGATGCATAAATAACCAAATTTTCTTACCCATGGTGCTCCGCTATTATAAAATAATAAGGAATACATTCATTTACAATGCAATAATTCTGAAGCACTAAAAAAATTATGAAACAGGAATCAACTTACTGCCAAGTGTTTCACAAGAGGAAGGCCCTTCACTTTAGAGTGCTCAGAACTGCATAATATAGGTTCCTAACTTGTCTCTCTTGTAACCCACCAAATAACTAGATAAGGGAAAACCTATTTTAAAGGCTGCCAGCTTTAAAATGTACCTTCATTTTCTCATCCCAGCCAATAATTACTCCACGATAATTCCACAATTTATGTCGGATCACTTGGCCAACTTTGAATTTGATGTGCTTAGGCCTGGGGCTACGTGGCACTGTTGACATACCAAAGTGGCCATTTTTCTCGACAAATTTAATCACTTCTTCTGCTGGACATTCTCCATCTTCAACATCCAAAAACAACAGCATGGAACGTGTCCAATTAGCTATCACTTCAGGCCATTTTTGCCATTCAAGAATGCCTCCACCAAATAGTGTGAAAGACTTTGAAAACCTGTTGAATAAATAATGAATTTAAGGTAAAAGAAATAGTTAAGCGCACTTGGGCCTAGTGGATTGATGCACGTCAACAGGAAGTAGACTTCTTGCATTCTTGGGCAATGCTTTTGCCCAAATTATTGGGCAACTGCCTTCTTTTAGGGGAAAGCTGCAAACCCCACGACCAAGCAAATTCGTATAAAACCCCACAGTGGGGCTCAAAAAACGTGCAAAAAATAGCACAACAAGGGGACAAAGCCAAAGGTAAATTCCCAAGGGGGTACTTGACCAATATTTTGGTATAGGTGAGCCCCTGAGGGTTTGAAACCCTGACCCTGTTTAGGACAAAAAAAATCCTAAAACACATACCATGTTTTATAGTACAACAACCTCAATTTTATCACGCTGTTTAGAACTTAGGACAAAATTCATGCCGTCTTGTTTTAAAGCCATTTATTGGCAATTGCAATAGAGCAAATTGATGTTATAGATAATAACTCACTTCGGAAAAGAGTGATAGCCTGGGACCCAAACTAAGGGCACGCGCAATAATTATTATGGAATCATTTGGGGGAACAAGTCAAGCAGCCACCTTGAATTTAATATGACGAGACATGCAAGTTGTTGTGTGCCTCTGTGCACAAATAGCTTGAGGAACACCCCTGGTTTGGCATTTTATAGAATACCAAAGGCAAGATGTATCTTGCGAGAATATGTACATTTGGTTCAGAATGCTAATTTAAAGTTGAACTCTGATAGCACACGGATTTGCATTCTACCGGTTTTTCTCGAAGTAAAATTGTCCCAGGCACATCTTCCTTTAGCCTCACTTTTTCAAGTTTCTTTTCTTTCAATTCAACCTTCCGTTTTTCTATTTTGAACTGTTTTAACCCCACTGGTACATTCCACTTCGCTTTCCACCAAGTTTGTTTACATTCACGTCCCCCCCCAAATAATCCCATAAATGTGCGCGTGCCTAGTTTGGATCCCAGGCTTTCACTCTTTTCCAAAGTGCACAATTAAAAATATCATTGCTTTTGTTTAGTTGGGAGTACAAACAAATTTCATCTAGAGAATCAAATAAATCATGTAGGCAATACCCTGTCTAAAATTATGACAGATCCGCACAAAATATATACCCTGTTTAGGACAGAAAGGACAAAAACCATACCCCCTCCAGCGGCACATTCCAGTATGGGCCATATACAGCTGTAAGGGAGTACACCCCCCGCGTACATTTCCTTAAATCTTGAAAGCAGCCTATGCTTACATTCTTTTTATGTGCCATGATTTTCCTTTTATTAGTGGTAGAAAATATGAAATTGTCAGTCCTTCTACAGCCAGACCTTTGATGACAAAATGAAATGCCCAACAAAGAAACAACAAATACAGCGTGCAAAGAAAGTCGTGTCCGACAGTCCGGGGCTAGTGGATTTTGCTATTGGGCTAGTGTTTTTTGTTCATAACTTGCCCGACGGGCAAGTGCTGTTTTTTGGGGAAATTCAAATTACAGAAGGATTGTTATCAATCCTGCCAATCAAAAAGGGCTTTGGGGCTAGTTGAAATGACTTGTGGGCTAGTACATGCTATCTACAGCTTGCCCGAATGGCAGGCTGTAAAACTGACTTTCTTTGCACCCTGAAATACCTGGAGGGGGTGGTGGGTGGGGGTTGATGGGTACTTGGATTGACTGTGCCGTAACTAATAAATTTCAGCAGCACAGTGGAACCAAATTAATTGAAATAGGCACAATTGCATCATGCACATTAAAATAATGAAAAACTTTCTGTGCAATCCACGAGGAAAATAAAGCTCATTAGGGATTTATGAACTCGAACTTTAATAATAAGTATCGTATACCGTTACTTTTACTTCTGAACTTACTGTTTTATTAGCTGAGCCCTTTCGCCTGCAGATGGAGCAGTCCATTGGCATATTAAATACTGCAAAGGCACAGCAAGAACCAAGAGAAGAAACTGCAGCGCACGAGGCATCTCAGTTCTGCAGCAACTAGTTATACACGTCTGCAATGAAGAACACTCCACTCAGCTCAAGTGAAGCACAAGATGGCGATTCTTTGCCACCCGTTCGCCCTTTACGACATTTCGCGATGTTGTTAACGAGACGTGTCAAGACATGAAGCTCTTCACCTTAGCACACAGAGCCTGCAAACTTCTTCATCGAACAACGAATCATTAAACTCCACGAAGGCAAAACATGCAAGGGAATCATCCTTGTAACCAGTCCCTCTCAAAGCTAAACGAGCCAGCTGTCTCCGTGAAAGCGGATTCTCGTTAAAGCCTCCTCCAACATGGCGAAAGGAAGGCGAAACTCACAGAAAAAGAGAAAAAATTCCAAGCCAAATGGAGAGGTTCACGATGAAAGTAGTGCTGAAGGTAATTTTAATGTGTTAGTTTTTGTGGGCTGGTTGATCGTTGTTTTTACAGTGGTTGTTTTAGAAGAATAACGTTTCAAACGTACAGAATTCATGAGAATTCAGAAGTAAGCTTATTTCATGTGAAGAAAGCTGCATGTACGAGAAATTTAACACCTATTTATTGCGTTTACTAACAACTGGTATTTTTTTAAAACACTTTCACATCTTAGATGTATTCTTTTTTGGTAAATAAAATACAATGTTGTTTACTCTACTCATCAACGTTGTACTCTATTTAAACCGGAAGTGACATAAATTTTAATCAAGCTTGGCATTCTATAACACGCGATGTTTAGTTGGATTAATATACGCGGGATGATTTTGTTGATTATTTCAAAATGTCGTTGTAGATGTAAAGAGGTGCCCACACATTTCAAGATCAGTCAAGCTTCAAAACTTGCAAAACAAAATTCCTCACACCACCCTGGGTCAATGTTTGGTAAGTGGTTTTTATTCCAAATTTTTAATGTGATATAGCACAATCTTATCATTTTTGCTCATTTGCTGACTATTAAAATAATCTGTTCGAGAAGTTTTGACGGCTAAAAACTGGGCCCTTCATCAGATTTTGGCTTTGAATCTAACAAGACAATGTTCAATCATTTCCGTTGCATGGATTGTATTGTTTATGGTTTCAGGATTGTGGTGAGCTTGATTCATCAGAAGGACTGGGTGTCTGCATTTGCCTCTTTTGTGCTCATCAGGTATACAACTACTGTTTTGTGATCAGTTTAAAATATAAGTAGTGACAAATTGTAACAATGATAGTAATAATATTATTAACTTCAACTTCAACTTTATTTAAATTTGAAAATATAGCAAGAGATACATTGGGACTGGCCTGCAGTTAGCGAGGCTATTCGAGGCAGGCCAGGCTACATAATTTACAACAAACTAGACAAATACAGAGAAATTAGGCGTTATATAAGTATATACATTTTACATTAAATAGATACGTTCTACTTAAATGCAAGGACAATAATTAAGGTGAAATTTTAAAAATAAAATACAATGAAAATAACAGACAAGAGAATTACTTTATCATTTTCATGATGATCGTATCCACATCAATATATGATTATTAGAATGTAACTTGCAACTTGTAACATAAGATATGTAGTAATTAATATAAAGACCATTATTATTGTTATTATTATTAATAATAAGACCTGTAATTCTTACTAATTTTGCTCCAATCATATGGCTTTCCTAAGGTCTTTTGAACACTCACTCTGTTCACCAGTCAGTCATAAGTTTGTTCCAAAGGGCAAACATGTTAATCCATTAAGGCCCTGTAGGAGTCTACAGGGTGTTTCAAAAGTTTGTTCCGATTTTTTATTCACTTAAATTTCACTAATTATTAAATAAAACTTTTTTAAAACTTATTATGTTATTTATTATTCATTCAACATTGAATAACTAAAATATAATATAAATATAATAAATATTAGTTATTTGAATGTCGTCCTGTATGTTTTCTGACATTTTCTAAGCGGTGAGATATAGAATGTATGAGCTCCCAAAGTGTGTCCAAAGTCGCATTCTTCCAGGCGAAGCGTAGTCACTGTCTTAGCTTGTCCAGTGTTTTGGGGGCTGGATCTTATGTTGTCTCATCTTCGATAATCCAGATGGTCTCTGGATGGGGGTTCACATCACATGAGTTTGCCAGCCGGTCCTCCTTTGGTATAATGTCAGCAAATCCTTCTGACACCATGCTTGCATGAAGTGTGCACCGCCTTTTTCTCTTCAAGGCTTTCCACCCTTTTTTGGTAATTTATCCTCATACCGTTGTGCTCAAAACTTTGATTGATAATGTGAAGTTGAAATATTTTTACCTTTCTGTTTTGTGCAATTATTACACCTATACTTACAGCTTTTTTGATAATATTCCTCACACTTTTTGTGAAAAAATGGCCATCCACTCCTTGGTTTGTCTTCTAAGGTCTTTAATTTTGACCACTTGTTCGGTGATAGTTTGGACTTCTTCAACAATTTGGCAATCTTTTTTAGACTGTGAATGGCCAGAAGACCATAAAAATAGATGCCTGAGCTCTAGCACAAACAGTGTAGGCCTTCATTTTCATGGAGGAGTAGAGAAAATAAAAGAAAACGATAAAAATACCAAAACAGAAAACCTACAAAGTGGGCAGGAAAAGTATGGCGGGAAAAACCTCACGTACGTTTACAGTTGGGGCAAAAATTTAAACAAAATTATAACTTCTTCAAATTTTAGTTTGAAATTGCTTTGAACGGTTACTTAGATTAATTTCTTACCTGAATCAGTTTACATTTGCCTAAAGAAGTATTAAATGCTTTGCTCAAAATACAATTTACAATCGGAACGAACTTTTGAAACACCCTGTATTGGTTCAGTTATGGCTACCCAATGCATAGCTATGAATCTGACACAGTAAAATTGTTGCCCAAACCTCTCAATCTGTGGTTAGTTTATTAACATAATTAATTTAAAAACACTTAAAAAGCCTCTTGCTTAGAGTAGATAATTGCCTGTTAGCTTGTTATCGAATTGTTATTTTCTCTATCCAGGGATGTGATAGGAACAGTGAAGAGAAGCATGCTTTATCTCATAACAATTCTAATTCTTCTCACAACATTGTTGTACATCTTCAAAACTGGGTTGTCTGGTAAGTGTCTACAATAAATAATACTCACTACTGCTGTCCTGCTATAGACAATTCGACAGGGAAAGAATGCAAATGATAATTGTTGCGACGATTATCAATTTTTTTAGCAATTTATTTAACTTACATTTGAACCTCTACAAGCTGCCACCTTGGCCTTCTCTTTATCGATTGTACTGTAAAATCTGACAAGTTCTTTAAAGGTTGACATGCTATAATCGTTTATATTAATAATTATATGGCGGTTGGCTTTCAATTTCTTTATTCATCTTGGAACACAATGTAGATTTCATGATTTTTATTTTTTGTTTCTTAAACTATCAACTTCTTAAAGTTCAAAAATGTTTAAATTTCAATATTTAGGGATTTTTATATCTGCAGTACATTAAATTTTAATGTAAGGTCACACTGAAAACCACATACACCTGTGATGTGGGCTCCCTGTTTAAATATCTTTATCATCATCTTCTCTCTACAACCACAACAGCTATCAAGTTGTGTCCCATATGTTACATAAAAGCGAAAAATTTAATTTCTTGCTTCTTTTCGGCGGCCTTAAGGTCATCATCATCATCATCATCATCATCATCATCATCATCATCATCATCGTTATCATTATTACATTACTTGTTTGTTTTTAGGTGTTACGCTTGTGATGATGAGGTACCCGTTGAACCTGAGACACCTGTCCACAACTGTATCAAGTTGATATTGAAGGCAATGAACTTGAGCCCTCCCCCAGGTCTGTATATTACAGATAAGATAGATTAGATTTTGAAAATTACATTAAATCTCTATAAAAATACATACCTTGGCAATAGTCATCTCTGTGTCATCAGGCAGGGAATTGAACAGCTAGGAGGTTCTTTTATGTATTTCCTGTTTCAATATGTCCCATGAAAGTAGCAGGGGTTCATACTCATAGATCCCTCCCCCCCTGCCCTAGGCCCTTAGCGACAGCCCTTTGTCATACTGTACTCTAAAATGCTGGCCCTGGTTCCTGGAAAACTGATTAAACCATCTTCTAATTAGCGGTTAATCCAAGATTAAATTTGTTATTCCCTGGATAACTAATTGTGGGTAAAAAAAGGGGTTCCTGAAAGTGAAATTATCTCCCAATTAACTAGAACTGTTATCCAAGACCAGTTCAAAAATAGACTGCATTTTGCAAAAAAACTGCCGCGAACAAAAACACTCAATCCTAAGAAAACTTTTAAAGTTGGTGAGAGCGCATGGTTTCTCCTAATGTCTGTCTTTGGAGATCTTCCTTGAAGATTTCTATCACATATTTTAATTAACTCTAAGCTTAACCTAAATCTGCTGTGTTGTTCTTCATCAGTGAATTGCTTGAGATCAATTTTTCGCTGATGAAATGTTTTTTTGCATATTTGTGGACCAAATTAAAGCAAACCGTTATCAATAACAAGTTTGCCATTTTGTTTGTTTTTCACCGACTGGTGAGTTAATTGACCTTGCTCAGTGGGTTAAATTTAAGATGCAGTTTATTCCTAGATTAGGTTTCATCATGCTGTCAGTAACAGACTCTAATCATGGGATAAAATTTATTACGTGATCAGCAATATTTAATCCTAGATTACCACTAGTCGGCATTCCAAGTACTGGGGCCAGTACTGTAGATACTTACCCTGAGGTCCCTTGTATGGCTTATGATTACATCAGTTTTAATGTCACAGAGATCTTTGACGTCTACATTTTGCAGGAGGAAGTGATCTTTCAAACCATAGCTAAATGAACATTATTTGGGTAAACAGGCTAGAGAACTGCATTTAAAAACATGTAAAGTTGACCCAAAAATTCCAATAAAAATCTTGCTCCACTACCCACTGGCACTCCCTTCCATCTAATCTTACAATCCTAAAAAAGTTGTGAAAAGAACTTCCTCCACTGACATAAAGCCTAACAGATGCGTACCAAAGAAAAAAGGGCAAAAAAGGTTAAAGAAGCAGGCTGGAGAGACAGTGAAAGCTTGCCTTCTATACATGCCAGTATGCATCTATCAATGTAAACTCCGTGGGTGGGGGGGAGTGCAGGCAAGGGGTGGGGATTTGACAAATTAAAAAATTTTTTGATCAAATTCCCTAGGGTGGGAAACAAAAGGTCAAACAAAAGTGTCAAAAACACCCCCACCCCAGGGGAAAAATCTAAACAAACAATACTATAATACTATATAAAACGAGTTAAAAGAACATTTTAAAAGTACATCCTTACTAAACGTAAGCTGCGTTAAATTACTTGCAGTAATGAAGTATTTTCTCTCTACACTAGCATCTCTTATTTTGAACAACAAAATCACTCCAGGAAGATTGACCGTGCTATTATAATATTAATGAAACGTAAAATGCTTTATAACATCTGCTCAACATGTTGGAACAGGTCGTCGGATCAGTGACCCATAAAAAATCCTCTGACTTTCATGGTGGAATTCGATTTCAATTGAGTTTTACAATCAGATGGGAACTTGAGGATAAAAACTTTCTCAAAATAGACATTATCTGTTTAGATGACAGTTTAAAGTATCGGATTATGGCGATTAAAACAAATGAATACTTCACACCTTTCTCCAATAGCGTGACTTTCAGAAAGCCTCGAGGGACGGACTTGGTAACCGCTTCTGAATTGATACCAGGCTTCTGTTGGTCAAAGTCAAATGTCCCGACCCCGGGGTTGCTTCCCACGATCAAAAGCCCGACAGGGGGGATAGTCTCAGGCATTAAATCCCCGCCCCTTGCCCACAATCCCCCCCCCCCCCACGGGATTTACATTGATAGGTTCATTAACTTCAGAATCTAGTGCAGCTAGTGTTTGACTAGCCTGAAGTGTCATCGTCCCTTCATCCCATCCCCTCCCCCCCACCCCCCCAGTCCGAGACCAGGCGAGAGAGACTCTCACCTGGCCTCCCGTTAGGGAAGAGGGGGAGGGGGGGGGGGCAAATAGATAGATGACATTCAGACTAGTGCTTGACTTCTACACAGCATTTTAGGCAGTCTTGTCTCTTTTGGTGGAAATAGTTTCAAAAGGCATTTTTTAAAGGGGCAAATGTTTTAAGGTTGAAAATAATTTTGTGCTGTGATTTTTGGCCACTCTACCATTGTTTTAATCACTTTTAATTTTGTTTGCTGTTGTGCTTGTTATATTACAGAGTTACAAGTGTGTCTTTCAAGTGCAGACAAGCCTTCCAATGATAAACCTAAGAAAAGTGCCACAAAGAACAGCACCCAGCTAAGGAGCCAAATCAAGGTATCTAACAATAAATCCTGCAGGATTGTACTGCTCCAGTAATATCAGTCTGTACCCCTCCCACAGGTTTCTTTTGGCTTGAATCAGCACCCCTCACCACCACCCCTCTGGAAATTCCAGTTAAGCTTCAGACTTACAGATAATTGAAGCTTTTGACTCCTCTTCCCCTTTAGCCTGTTCCAGTCTCTCAGATAGTGGGGAAGACACGAAAGTGAAAGGCACGCGAAAAGTTGGCGGGGTGGGAAAAAAAGGAAAAAGGAAGGAAGAGATGGGCTCCGCCGCCCCCTCCTTTCCCCAGTTTCCTCCCATCTCATTTTCGTGTTCGCACTTTCTCAATTCAGTGGACCCCACAATCTCAGAGCCTGGAACAGGCTACCTCCCCTTTGGAATAACCATTACCTTCCATGAACCACACATTTGCAAAAAGCGCCTTTCAAGGGGAACAAAAAAACAAATTGATAAAGAAACAAATTATAAATCATTTTTTTAATGTCTTTGGCAAGTCTGTTTTTGGCAACCCTCAACCCCAGCAACTACCCCCTGTTTTACTGTACCTACCCACTGGAGCCATTACCCTTTGAATTTCAAATAATCATGATGCATACAATAAGTTGACCGAGGAATGTTTGCCTGGGAAAGCCAAGGTAGCAGATATTGAAGGTTACCTTGTTGTTAAGCACTTCTTTAAAATGGTATGCCTATTCATTTCAATGAATGGAACTTCATCGAGTGGTCTTCTTTGCAATATATGTTAGGCATGGCAGTCAACTTCTGTCTGTAAGACACACACCTTGGGGTCTGCATTATGTGTCCTTCTAAGAGAGATGTCCGTCTTACAGCGAGTCAAATGGAAGGAGTAACGAAAAGCTGGGAGCAACTCGAGATGTCCACTTTAGCGAGACGTCTGTCTTATAGATGTGTCCATTAAGAGAGAGGAATGTCAGACAATTTGCGCCCGACAACTCGCCCCCAGTGTACAGACAATTAGACCCACTTTCTAGTCGATTAGCCGTCAATGGACTTTAGGATCTGCATACAGAAAAGAGAAACTGTACTCTGTGGGCTAAAGTAGATGTTAAGAGTATTACGAAACATATATTAATTAATTTCATTTGATCACTTCGGACAAGGATATTTGGCGTTCTCGAAGACCGCCGTGAAGTTAATCGATAACACAATCCGTGAATTGAAACATCAAGAGCAGAGAAGGCAGGAGTATAACAATTGGTATAAGTAGTGTTTCATACCTTTATATATCACAATCTGGTTGGGGGCTAATCGCCTAGAAAGTTGGGGCTAATTGTCCATAATGTGGGGGCTAGTTGTTGAGAGAGTTAATCGCTTTTTAGTATCTGTGTATAATTTCATATTCTCATTGCATGACAACATATGCGTTTTTTGTAGGGTCTGACAAATCTCGGGAACACTTGCTTCTTTAATGCAGTCATGCAGGTCAGTGGCTTCTTTACGTTGGCTACAAACCGTAGCCTACTTTGTCTTGATATTCACTTTAATGCTTGGTGGTGTTGCCTTACCGCCCACAGTAGTTTGCTCTAATGCCCACTTTTCGCCCACTCAATGAAGCTTATCAGCCAAGGGACGGACCATCAGAAAACTTAAGAGGGGGGGGGGGGGGGGGTGGGGGGCACAAGGGAAAATTAAATGAAAAAAAATCATGCCCGGCAACGAACCCTAAAAAATAGTCATGGTATGGCCTAAAAAAATTCATACAAGGAATTTGATAACGAACAAAAATTCCTGCGGCTGGAAAATTCCCCACCTCCCCCCCCCCATAACTTTTCTAATGGTGCGTCCCTAACAGACTCGCCGCAGCCTCTTCTAGTTTCACAATACAACCTGGAAAGAACGCCACAAGTGCAAGCCTAAAGCACAAGCCCTACATGCGCCCATTTCAGCCCAATTCAGGCGCTCAACATCACACAGTTACGATGTAAGCATGAAAGCGGGGCCTAACGGCCACCAGTTTTCCTGTAAATAGGGCGGCGAAAACAAGAACAATTTGTGATTTAGAGATTTTAAAATGTTTAACCCGCAAAAATATTAACTGGCGCAGTTATAGTAAATGAATGTGCGTTGGAAAGTGGACAGTGGAGAAACTAGCCTTCGGCAAGGATCCTTCGGAAATACATGAAACGTCAAGTCTTTCCTGTTATCGGAACGATTATCACATTAGCGCAGCAGAGTAGCATTTGTGAGAGCTATGTTTTTGTCATAGTTGTAGGGTGCGCTCCTGCCATTTTATACAATTTAGCTCCCGTCGAAAGTGTGTATAGATGATGAATACGAGACAATAGCCTTTTCCTCATTGTTTTTGTTGTTGTTCTTCAAAGAATCTGTGCCAGACTGAACTCCTCTATGTCGCGGCATCCTGTTCTGGGCAAGAAGGCTTTTCTCAACACGTGACATCCAAAAACAAAGAACTGGTAAGTCAACGATCTTTATGTAATACCTGAAGTGCACGTGAGTTGCACGTGGAGTGCACGTGACGGCACCACTCAGATCAGACACGTCCAATTCCTTTCTTGTTCCGCTTTCCACTCTTCTCAATTTATTTATCTCTGTTATTAACTTGACACTGTTCTCTGTAATGAAAATTGGGAGTCAGCATTAAAATCTTATTGGAATGAGAGTTCTAAAATGCTTGCTTCCTTTTTGTCGTAGCCTCTTCTTACAGTGACTGTTCAAGAGGGACCTGGACCAGTTACAAAAGCTCTGTGCAAGTTGTTAAAAGAATTCAGAAGTTCAAACAGTAGCACGTTGAATCCGCGCCAGCTGTTTGGCGAGATTTGCAAAACGTAAGTCATTTGTAGCTTAGGTGCTTACATGTCTGTACTTTTGATCTCTCGGCATCAGAGTCTGTGATGCTAAGATGATGTCGTTACCTTACGCCAACTTGGAGACTTGCAAGTGCGTTTAAAAAGTGGTCGTTAAAGAAAAGTAAGGCGTAAGGGAATTTCCAGTCGAGTGTGGGGCGATAGAACCGACAAAAAAAATATTTCGTGATTTGGTGGGTAGAATTAGGAAGGGGTATGCAAACTCGTATAATTTCGTAGTTGCGTGGGTCATTTTAACCTAGAAGAACTAAAACGAGTGTTATACATGGAAGCTTTAATGTGTGTTCTTATTTTGTTGTGTAGAGCCACGAGATTCAAGGGATTTAGACAACAAGACAGCCAAGAGCTGCTGCGTTATTTGCTGGACTCAATACGGAACGAGGAGTTTAAAGTACTTGATTTATTATTTATGTTTTTTTTTCACACAATAAACAATAAACAATAAACAATAAACGTGAATCTTTCTAAGAAAATAGAGATGCCAAATGGACAGACCCGAAAGCTCACTTTAGCATTAGCAAAGTTGTCCCACTGAAAAGATAGTATGAAGAATGGTGCCCTCAGGGCCAAGACAGTTTCTGATCGCGATCGTTTCTTTTTTTTTCCTAGCGTATAAAGGCTTCCATTTTAAAGTCTTTTGATGTTACTAGTGCAGACGACGCAAAGAGTCTGGACGATAACAAAAAATCTCGCGTTAAAGGTGAGTGCTCTTCTGTCTTCTCAAACTCCTTTATAATTCATGAAGAAAATACAAAGGATATTAATGTTTAATGAGTGTGTGGAAGTTAGATAAAAAAAAAAAACTGCTCATTTTTGCATCCTTTCAAATTTCTCCTTCTAAAATCATTTTGTTTGAGAAGTAATATCAAGCATTCGACACAGTGTTTCATCACCAGATAAAACACCTCGAGGTTCGTCAAAAATACTCCGCTGCGCTTCGTATTTTACTGCGTCTTATGTTTGATATATTACTTCAAAAACCATTGTTCATGAAAATTGACATGTAGCCAGTGTAAACGCTTGAATATCTATCCTATACGAAGCGTGCAGAAAACAAGTTAGCAATTCGTGCAAAGTTTAAAATTCAACTTTTGCATAACATGAAAAACTGACATGCTAAGTTTGTACACTACAAAGCGCAGAAAATATGCAACTGTTACAAAGTCTTGGCCCAGTTGTCCGAAGGCCGTTTAGCACTAACCCGAAGTTAAATTTCAATCAGGGCTTCTTTATTTTTTCAGTTTTTTGTTCAAAAGCATTTTCTCCGATAATTTTCTCCATTCTTTTTAGAGCAGATTAATATCAAATTGTAGACAAAATGCCTTTTTAAGCTTTCTTTTCTCTTTTAAAATTTCGCATTAACCCTGGGTTATCTTACCCCAGCTTTAACCCATTCGCTCCTAGAGATTTTGCCGAAAACGCGTTTTGAAGCTAGTCGAGTGGTTTTCTGGTCACTGTCGTGCTATAAAGAGCTAAAACTTACCACAAACCGGTTTACAGGTCGTACACTTCATGGCCTTCTGATCCAGATGCAAAATATCAGCTTGCGAAGTTCGGGCATGCGCTTTCTCTCCTCCCCTCTTTTTTCGCTTTTCTTGCCTCATTTTTTTTTCTCTTGCTGGGCATTTAGTAGGCTTCATTTTGGTGGGAATAGTTTTTAGGAAAGCTTTTAGGATCTTAGGATTAGGTGAAAGGAAAGGTAGGTGGGCAATGGAACAAGATTTTCATGGAGATTTTCAGGTCAATGTTATATGGTTTTTGGCCTCTTTCTCTGGTATCCTTGACTGAATTGTGCTCATTCTGATATGGTTTTAAAGATCTCTTCACTCTACACAAGTTAGCAGGCAAAGTTGTCCTTGACCGTTAAAACTGATGACGTCACAAAGGGTAGGAAGGACGTGGATCCGCACGGGCGGTTACGGGCGGTTCAGGGGCGAATGGGTTAAACAATCCGGCCCTGGAATATTGACCTGCAGCTGCTGCAAACTATAATTGCAAAACCTGAAAAATCGACACAATACGGCAACAAACTGCAAAGCGTACAAAACATGTAACTGTTGTAAAGCGTGCAAAAGGACATGCAATGGCTGTATGGAATAGTACAACTCTAGCTAAACTAGCTATAGTATGCTACTGTGGTTGATCGGTTTTCTGAATAGCGAAGAAAAAGGCGCGTATTAGAGAGCTTACATACTAGACAAAACCAAGCAATTACGAATTACAGCTGATACTCAACTGACAACTTCATTCAATCGTTTTCATTAAATAGATCATTTGCAAGATGACGTCATTTCACTACTACGACCAGAAGCCTTCAGGGTTTTGCTTTCTTGTGCAAATAAGGGTTTTTATTTCTATTGTACTTTAATTGCAGAGTATGGTGCTAGTGCCCAAGCTCCGCTGATAGACAGCGTGTTCGCTGGGAGGCTTGTCAGCATCGTGATATGTCGTCAGTGCCACAAGGTTAGTTATCAGGTTTCTTGGTTACTCCCTGTTCCAAATGAACGTTTTAAAAATCTCGTCGACAGCGCTGCTAAATTACTCAAAAGAGCTTCGTATTTTTCCTTTTGACTCTTGTACGGTGTATAAGGGAAGGCCTTTAAAACTCTGATTTCCTGACCAAGAGCCATAATGTCCCATTATGGCTAAAATGTCGAGAAACGATTTTTTTTTTAATTTAAACGAATTAAATAATGAGGAGTATTAGACTCGTCTGACGACTTTTTCTTCTGTAATTCATTATTGCCGCCTAGGTCGCCCATTTATGTCTTACTGGAAACTTCCTGAAATTTTGGCATAATGGAAAATACTCCAAGTATTTGCATCAGTACACGTATTGTCCCCTCTCGTCCCTCCAGTTTTTGTTTTACCATTTTGCTTGGGTTACCTTGGGCGCCAGAGACTTTTCATGTCGTCCTGCGACCGACACCGAAACACCCCCCACACGCGAGGAAATAACCTCAGGTATGTTTGGGCATACACGCCTTCGAAATACACATTGACTGTAAGGGTAAGAGAAAAAGAAAACCCTCACGCATGACCAGGAATGTCTTATTTCAGTTTATCTGACAATAACTTTAGAAACCTAGTAAATGCTTCGTACTTTGCTCTTCAAAAAACTGCCGACAGATACATACAATTTCTTCTTATTTTCGTGCCGATATGATGAACAGTAAGCGACAAGGAAGGGGAAAACTTGGTCACGTGGTACAAATTGACGTTTTCCAGTAGTCTGGCATTAACGTGATTCTAAATCTCTCTTATGTCCGCTGAAAGTCAAATTTTGTGACTTTATCTTTAAGACTCGAATGCAATCACTTTCGGCTGTCGAACTTTAAAGAAGCGATTTCTTGATTGTAATGTAAACGAATTTATTATTTGAACGAATATTGGACCCTAAGGACGAGGCGAGAATTCACATAGCTTATCTTTTGCATTTCCTCCTAAGTCGGTAATTACGTTGTTCCTTTTGTTTAGGAATTCAAAGTCGAGGAGACATTCCTAGATTTATCTTTACCGCTGACAGCGCCCGAGCAGGTAAGAATGCGTTTAAAAACATTGAAAATGTAGGATAATTAAAGCAAGCCTGAACTGGGTCCATTACATAATTCCCACAATTCGGTTGGGACCTTTCTTTTGTGTGTCTGGACTCAGTCTGAAGACTTAAAATTAACCCTTCGGTTCGTAACACGTTCTTCATGACCGTTTTTTCGCATTTTCTCAACTTAACTCCCCCGACGCTTATTTCAGATTTGGACTAGTGGTCCCGGCGTTTGTTTGATTCAGCAGTTTATTCGGGTCCGCCTTTTTTAGGGTAGAGTTTTGTTCCCTTTTTATGACAGCCGTGTTAACCGGGAATAAATGTCTGAGGACCTTGTTTACAAACCGTCAGCTTTCTCGTTAGACCGGCGGTGCTTATTCGCTGCCTGGCGTAAACATTTCTGGTGTTGTTGTCCCCACAACAGGATATGCCACATTAGGGAAATTGTCCCTGTCTGCTCGTCCTCGTTTCACTATGACGGTCCTTGCGCCATGTCTCCTAATGTGTGCCGACCTGAAGGGAAAACTTTGTCTATCTTGCAGGAATTCTGGGGTAACAAGTTTTTTGGGAAGGGAGGGAGAGAGAGCGCAAAGTCGGCTAAGAATGCTGAGAGGAATAATGAATCCACAGTCATCAAAGATAACGAAGTAGGAACAGAACCGAAAGGAAAGAGCCCTAGTAAGCATCAATTGAAATCAGCGAGAAAAGCTGAGAGGGTAAGTGGTACAGTTAGACCTCGAATATGGACACTCGAGGGACACACATGAGTGCTGCCGTATAACAGAGGTTTCTGTATTGCATTCGAACTTCTCCCTAAATAGCTATGTCACGCTTCTTGGTATCCTTTAAAAAAGCAGGAAAAGGTGCCAGTTCCGCAAGATTCATTGCAAAGTCCAGTTCATGTTATGAGAAAAAGACTCGAAAACTTGCCTTTTTCCCTTCCTCTATCAATAGATAACATGTCCACACGATCACTTTTACGGTCCCCTTTGAAGGACCCGCTTTGATCACCTGTGTTTATCGCTTCAGTATCCTGTCCGCGATGTTACTAGTTCCCCTCTTTCCTATTGCAAGACACACACACAAAAAACGGTCAAGCGGTCGCTTTAACCCGGGCTTTAATTGTATTTTCACGGTTCCTTTTAAAGGACCCGTTCATGTAGAAGTGTTATCCAGTTTCTGTAGTATTTTCGTCGTTAAAATAGGATAATTTAACCAAATCAAGCACGTGTAGAAGTCCCTCCGCCAAAGCCGCCATTTTTTAATTTGTTGTCTCTGCCTCGCTTTAACGCACTGGATCATCAAAGCGAGTCTTTTGAAAGTCAACCAGTTTACTGGAAACTGTTTCTGCATGGTCCGCATAATTTCTAAAAATAACTTTTGTGAAGTTAAAACATCCCAAAGTCATGACTGGGAGACTCCGCCGCTGTCCTATTGTGATATTCGTTCCTTCGTTACTTTAAACGGCACCAGTCTGGCTTGAGTCCCCTACCAGTGCATTTGCTTATCCCTGAAAAGCTTTGAGGGTAGTGGATAATAACGTATTTAAAATTTGAAATATTGGTTTAAAATTTGTCTGTAAAAGGTCTTATTGTAACTTTGTCTTTTTTTGCGTAATTGCCCTATCCATTGACTTTCCTTTTTGCCTTTTTTTAGAAGAAAGGGAAAAAGGGTAAAGGCCATGGAAAAGCAGGAAAAGGTAAACAAACCGAAGACACAACCAAAAACAAGCAAGAAGGCAACGACGATGAAGAGACGGGAAAGGGAGAGTCGGGACTCGAAGGCCATGAGCTCGACCAAATGAACGTGTCTGACTTAGACGGTAGTGATAATGAGCAAGAGCAGGTATCGAACACTGATAAAAACACAGAAGAACTATTGAATACAAGAGGAGATTCTAACGAGATGCCCGGCAGTAATGAACATGAGGAGACTGACGAGCAGATAATGCAATCTGATGACGAGGAACCAAACAGGCTTGAATCTCTAGGAAGTAACCATGGTAATATTTGAATTGAAGTGCCAGTAATGAACGTTCGATAATAATAAAGTACAGTGGAAACTCGACATAATGAAGGGCTAAGGGACTTGACAAAATCTGTTCGCTATAACGAGGTTTCATTTCATCGAGGTTCTTTTTTATGTATTTCACCATTACTCGGGCAAAAAATTGCGTTTGTTATACCGAGGACGTCGTTGTATAGAGGTTCGTTATATCGAGGTTCCACTGTATTATGGTTTGTCTCGCAACGTTTCGACTGCTTACTGCTCCTCTTCATCAGGGAGCTTAATCAACGACGTCAACGCCGACGAGAACAACAAAAAAGTAATAGCTTTAGAGTAGCAAAACAACAACTTTGCATGGCGTCAGGCGTTTTTGTACATTTCTTTACCGTCCTTGTACGACCGCGACATGAAGCTGTCTGATTTCTCGTTTTATTGAGGACGTGAACACAACGATTTTCTAATTCTTCATTTAAACTTAGATACATGTACACTCCTTTAGAATTCAAATCCAGAAACGTTCACCAACATTTAACAAATTGAACGACATGTAATAAGAGCGATTAATTTTAAAAGCACGATCCTCCGCTGTAAATGATTTTTTTTTTTGTGATGGGCGCATTTCTTTGCCTTTTAAAGTGAATTGTTCCCTCAACGCGGAGCACAATGCTTTATGAGGCGTTTCACAGCTAACCTCATTGACTCATCGCCTAATAAAGACTAGCCTGTGAGCAAGCTCTCCTATTTGGGCAAGCGAAGCGAAGCTTCGCCGCTCGCTCGCGCGTTCTCGCGAGACCCGTTTCACTCGCCCAAACAGGAGAGCTTACTCGCAGGCTAAATAAAGACTATCAGTAAGCAGTTGAAACATCTCGAACAAAATCAACGGTACGGTAACTACATCGTTAGGCACCCTTTAGCATTTTTCTGTTATACACAAGGTGTTTACGTTGAACACGGGATCCGTTAAGTTGACCAGAAGTATCGTGGGTTTACCGACCAAAATGATTTTCCACCATGTTGGTTTTCCAAACCATTCCTGTGGGAGTTGAACCTTTTTGTTATGTAAAAACGTTCTTTAATTTTTTTCCAATAAATTTGCATGCCTGCTGGCCACGTGAGTTAAGTGCCTCTAAAAATTTCTTAAATTTGAAACGAGCTGTCCTTAGAAGTAGCTTGCTCATCAAGTATTATTTTAATATTTTCTAATTTTTAGTATAGAGAACTCCTATCTCGGAGCAAAATTTGAGACAAAAAAAGAAAACTTTTGTCCTACTGGCCATTTACAATCCTCTCCAGGGGATACGTAACAACTTTTCTGTTACGCAACCTGACACTTGACAACGCTGATGAAGTTCGGGCGATTCGGACGAAATATTTGTTTTTTTGTCTCAAATTTTGCTCTGAGTCTTGGAATTTTCTATACTAAATGTCTTCGCCAGAGTAGGTGAATACCCTTTTTGGTAACGTCTTTCTAATTTTTTGTTTTGTTTTGTTTTTTTTCAGATGTTAAACCCGGTTGTACAGATGAACTCACACCTTCACGAAAGGATTCACAAGTTGCAGGCGTAACAGAAAGTCCTAAGTGTTTAGACGAAATAATAGATAAAAAGGACGTCGCAAATTTGCACGAAAACGATCAAGAAAACGAGCATGAAACACGTGATACTGAGACTGAAGTTCCCTCGGTAGACGTGATAGATGATGAGGACAAAAATACAATTTCATCACATTTAAGTCCTGAATGCTTGCAAGGAAATGCAGATAAAACAGAAGAACGAGACCTTAGCCCAACAGCTTTCGTGGAACGGTTGACAACAGAGAATACGGAATATGCAAAGCAGGAAGAAGTCCGGCTTGTAGATAATGAACCAGATATTAAACAAGACAATGATGATAACCAATGTCTTTCGAGTGAAAATGAAATAGTTGAAGGTATGGATCAGTTGACTGTAAATATGAGTATAAAGAGAGACGACGAGGATTTTCATACGGAAAGTGTTTCTAATGAAGTGTCCAAAAAAGATGGCACTTCTCAAGATGGAGAAAGAGATAACCTTGCAGTGAAGGATGAAAATATTAGTTCCGCAGAAAAACCGTCGAATGATGGCACCTTTCAAGATGGAGAAAGAGATAGCCTTGCAGTCAAGGATGAAAATATTACTTCAGCAAATGATATACCTAGAGATAACTCTGAAGGTTTGACTACAACTGTTAACGAACCAACAAGTGTAGCAATGAAAAGTTCTTCAAACGAATTAGGAGAACATTTATTGGAAACAAAAACAAGCAAAAATGTTACAGATCACGTGACAGCAGATCAAGATAGTACAATCGAGAGTAAAATTAGTGCAAACGAACAGAATGTTTCAGATTTTGTTCACAAAAGAGAAAACGAAGCAGAGGAGAAAACAGAATTAAATGAACACATAAGCAATGAACCTGAAACTGATTCTGAGGAAGAACATGAATACGATTCAGAAGCTAACAGCACTCTTACATTACAGCCTTCCTATCACCCTTCCCCAGGGGAATGCTCTGTCATGTCTTGTTTAAGCCAGTTTTGCGCCCCAGAACTGTTAGATGGAAATAATAAGTTTGCTTGTGAGGAGTGCAGCAAGCGGGCGCAAAGATCGAAGAACAAAAAGGGATCCAACGTAAACGGCAACGACGGAAGCGCTGATGATAAAGACAGTGACAGCGATGATGGTAAATATAAATCGTGTTTGCAGGGTCACCTTACATGGAGTGGTGTACAACTTACCGTTGATTTTAATAGCTTTGTGATTTCCTTGGGTTTTAATTGGTTTGTTTGGTGGCTGAAAAAAATGTCCGTCCACTTTTTCTTTAGCCTGTGAAAACAGCCAACATTTTGCGATGTTAACACTGGCTTCCTCGCGAAGTGACGTTTGATCTGGGTTGTGACACGTCATCACTATGGAATTTCTGCGTTCGTTCCTCAAACGTCACTTCGCTTGGAAACCAGTGTTGGCATCTGTTTTCCACGCTATTTTGAAATTCTCTTCTATCCCAAGAAAATCTAAGCCAAATGAGGTTGACTCGCCCGTGTTTTTCTGTACCCATCGCCAGCTACCATTAGTCTCGAGTACTAATTCGTTGTTACGGTTGTTTGCGTGTATTACCTTGAACAGAGTGAACACTTTGGCTTTGCTGAAGAAACAAGGTTGTAACTTAACAGACCATTTGAGAGCTGCGAACAGAGTATCTTGGCCTTAAATTGAAGCGAGGTTGCAGGTGGCCTTGTTTGTATGTGTAATCAAATGGTAACGAATAAAATTAGGGGGGGAAGCAAAAAATAAAAATAAACGTAAAGCCCAAGTTAAATTATTCTCCTATTTCAGGAGTTTAACATTTGATTACCTATTGATATCATGGATGACAAATTACGCCACAACCGTGGGTTTTTGACTTTTTGATCAAATCATAACCTATGAATCAGTCAGACGTAATTGAAAACCGTTCTGAGTATTCATGGCTGCATTGGTATAACCTTCCCTTTACTTTCCATTTTTATTTTTGCTCCAGATGAGTGTAAAGGTGCTAAGGCTGCCAAGAAGAAGGAAACCAAACAACAAACAGTGTACACAGTCGCCACCAAACAGCTGCTAATCTCACTTGCTCCTCCAGTGCTTACTCTTCATCTCAAACGCTTTCAACAAGCCCGCTTCACGCTACGGAAACTTACCAAACAGGTGGAGTTCCCTCTACAACTGAATCTAGCGCCTTTCTGCAGTAGGAATGGAAAGGTAAGTGAGAATGGTACATTTCACAGTTACAAGTATATTTGAGGCCAGAGTTGACCTTGGTTTGATATAACCCTTCCTTCTTTACGATGTTAATCCATGTTGCTCTTATAGATGCCTTTTTAACTTTATTTAGTTTAATGTTTGTAAGAAAACTTGTTTTATTATAAATAACTTGTCCTTTATTGCATTGTAAACTTGCACTCGTGCCTGCGAGTATTTGCCTTAATTTATCAATGGAGATCTTCAATTCTATTCAATTCAATGCTGACTAGTATTTTTTTTAGCATAATTTTGATCAAAGAGTGAAATAGGTTCGTATCAAAACAAGGTCAACCTCAGTCTCACTTTCACTTAGAGGTTAGGGTACGAAGTTCATAACTGTAAAATGGTCTATTGAGACTATGGCGGCTGCCACATAAATACATGTATGCTGACAGATGACCCAAAGATTCTTATGAAATCATTCCCTTTTATGGAACGCGAGATTCCTGTCCACGATTTATGTATGGACTTTGCCCGGTAAGCCTGTCGTTTATTCACAAGAGAAAATCGAAAGCGAGGAATTGGTGTACTGCATTATTGACTGAAGCAAGTAACATGCGTAGATTATTTGTTTATTCACATTATTCTCGCCCTTTTTGCAAATACGTTGACAAATCACTAATTCTTTCTCACAGAACGTTGTGAACAATCTGAACATTGTGTCCGGTTTGTTTTCAAGTTAGGAATGGCCGCAAAGGCTCTAGGGATCGTTTAGAGGGACAGGAAAAACATGGCGGACAGCAGCAAGCCACCTGTTAAAGCAGCAGCAGGGTCTTTAGGAATAGTGAAGATTAGTTGCATTTCTGAAACTGTTATTGCAGTTATGAACACAGTACTTTTAGTACTCCATGTTAGTTGACGTTCATGGTGTCCCACCAAACGAACCCAAGGAGCTTTGTGGTCATATATTGTACTCAGTTTTTCACTCCTTTTAGAACGTGGCGAATTTTAATGGGTTTTTTTTTCAGAGCCGCGCAGACTCAGAAGGACAAGTGTTGTACTCTTTGTATGGGGTAGTTCAACACAGTGGTAATATGAACAGCGGTCACTACACAGCTTATGTCAAAGTCAGCGAACCACCGGCGAAAGGACTGTTTGACAAAATCACTAGCATGAAGGACCTAACTGATTTTGTTTCTAACATGTGGACTACAGATGCATATAAGAAACAACGCAATTCCAGGACGTTTCATGAGCCTGCATCGGCTGGTCAGTGGTTTCATGTCAGCGACTCAAGCGTCAGCACAGTGCCGGAGACAAAAGTGCTGAAGTGTCAGGCGTACATGTTGTTTTATGGTCGCCTTCCCCTCGGTAGTAGATGATGAATGGTAGTTTTTCAGCAAGAAGACAGCATTTATTCGCTCCGTTTCATATGAGTTGATCAATTTTACATGTGTCAATGGTTTCGTCCAACCTTTTATACTGATCTTGAAATGCGACGTTTTTTTTTCTCGATATCTATTCGTTTACCCTTCTCTTTGCCATGCACTTGGCAAGACCAGTGGACCAGTTACCATGTATCTTGTTAATACCCTTCGACATAAGAATACATATATACTCTGATGACCCTTGATAAATTTAACACAGTTTAGAGAGAGATATGTTATACTGGAAAACTATCAAGGAGACAAAAGAAGATAATGTAATTAGTGCATAATAGTTTGTATTAGTCTGCTCTCTATTTTACGGTTCATGTAAAATCAGTCTAAAATCGCGGCAAGATTACACGCGCA
Source organism: Porites lutea (assembly GCF_958299795.1). Lineage (NCBI taxonomy): Eukaryota > Metazoa > Cnidaria > Anthozoa > Scleractinia > Poritidae > Porites > Porites lutea. The sequence continues at coordinate 50,661,525 of NC_133201.1, read as the reverse complement.
ATTTGACATCGTACCTATCACTGCTCAGATTTCAGTGAACCTCGTCCGAAAAATTGCATTCCTTTTAAAAACGAGCTTTTATCGTTTGGTCAAAGAGCACGAGTTTTCATCCTCGTTTCTCGAGACTTTCCTCTTTCCTTGAGTAAGGGAAGAGGAGGGGGATTGGAAACGAGGCCGAAAGTATAATTTTGTATCTATGTTGTATGGTTGTTGATCAAGTCTGTCCTGAGGGTTAGCTGTTGTATCTGCATGCTGGACTGTTTCATTATAAATAAATTGTCAACTGGACTGATGCTGTGTGTCGTGTCTCGAACTTACTTGTGAAGTCTGAGCGGAATGACGCGTTTGTTTGATGTGGCAAAAAGTGCTGTACGATAGATTGTAAGCATTTTTGCGAAAAATTATATGCTGGTCCGGCTTAGAAACCCTACTAAAGAACACTTGCAGACTTTAGAAAAAGACTACTGTCCTCTTGACCTCTTTTAACCAGGATCTTTGAACAGTCCTTTTCCTTGTTGGGGATTGTGCAAAAAAGAAAAAATAGAAGTGAGTCAAATCTCGCGGTCCGTGGTGCACGCACCAGTTAGAGGTCAAATTTTTCTAGAAACAGTGATTAAAGAAGTCCGACTTTATTTGTCCATCCTCGTGCAGAGTAATCGCGTTCCCAGATCTGGGTACGAGATCACGTGGAGAGGCGTAGTTGCCCGTACGCATACGCCGGTAGGAAAGCACGTCCCTGAAAAAAATGGCCTTTTCCCCCGATTTTGTCCCTCGCGAAAGGCGAGTTCTAAGGGGTTCCTCTACGTGGGAGGCTATGGTTTTTGCCGCTGTCAGTGATACGGGCATCCCAATTTCCAAAACGCTAGTGATATGGGCATCCCCTTCTCATATTACCTTAGCGATTTGGGTTCTTGGGAATGGGGATGCCCATATCGCCGGAACACTTTTTACCGTGACACCGCCTTCATTCGGACAAGGGCCTGGGAAATAGGGGACAATGGCGTGACGTAGGAGTCAAACATGGCGGCTTCGGGTGACCAGATTTCTCCCTCCAAAAAATTTAAATTGGTCGTGTTTGGGGCCACAGGAAGAACAGGAAAAGAGGTCGTTAAGCAAGCATTGGATAAAGGACATCATGTCACAGCTATAGTGAGAACACCCGAGAAACTAAACATTCAGTGAGTCATTTCATGTTCAATTTTGTCAATTAATTCTTATAAGTTTAAGCTTAAAGCTTATCTCTTTTGAGTCCTTTCGTTGTTCAATTTTTTCAGTTTTGCAACCCCTTTTTAGGTCTTTTGAAGCATGATCTTCGGTAGCCTCTGATTGGCAGACGAACGTTATCCTAGCATACCGTAAAATTCCGAAAATAAGCGGGTGTTACGAAAACGAAGACCCTCGAAAACTAAGACCTAAGACCTAAGACCCGTCTTAGTTTTCGAGATTACGAAAACTAAGACCCCCTAAAATCGAATCCATCGAAATATAAAGTCAAATTGTAACCGAAATAGGTCTGATCTGTCAAATTATATCATGTTCGATCCTTTCCACCGAGTTTTAGGTCAAATTTAACGGTAAATTTAGGGGTCTTAGTTTTCGAAAACTAAGACCCCTCTTAGTTTTCGTAATTACGAAAACTAAGACCCCCACCAAAACAATCTCTAAAATTTCTACAAAGCCGAATTACGACCGTTTGAAGACTATGATCCGTAAGACAAACAAAAACTACTATCATACGCGTTCTGATCTACGATCCGCTAACAATTTGCTAAAATTATTACCCCGGGAATCCTGACCTCTGACACCTACTGTCACGCAATCTTCACTTTGTATTGATTGTTTGTTTATTTTATTGTTCTGAAATTAGAACTCCAATTCTCGAGACGATGTTTAGCTAGTACAGGAAATTCATTCACTCATTCGTTTTTTTAATTATTATTTCATGAGTGATTTGAGCGATTATCCCTCACAGACTATTTCTCCTTACTCCCCACCCCTACCCCTCAACCAGCAACGTTGTCAGCAACGATAAAAACAAACGCCAGAAAAACGTAATATAGCATATTCTCCTTTTAACACTTTATAACAACACTTTTCTATCTATGACCTGGCCAGAAAAGGAAAAAAAAATCCGTATTTTTGTGTGATGTTTAACCGGTAACGCCGTTGACCACTTAGCGATCAGGCATTCAGGTCGCAGCGACATGTCAGCGACATGTCAGCCCGCAATGAAGACAAAAATCCATCTCCAGTGGAAAACCAATCTTATGACTTTAAGGATAAACAACCAAAATTATAGAGGTAAGGCATATGTTCAGTGTACAATACGTAGGTAGTCTATAGCTCTCATCCTCTTCTTAAAGCCACAATATTGATAATGTATGTCTGCAAATTGTGAGAAGAAGCGGATCGTCTAGCACGCGTATGATAGTAGTTTTTGTTTGTCTTATGGATTATAGTCTTCAAACGGTCGTAATTCGGCTTTGTAGAAATTTTAGAGATTGTTTTGGTGGGGGTCTTAGTTTTGGTAATTACAAAAACTAAGAGGGGTCTTAGTTTTGGTAATTACGAAAACTAGGAGGGGTCTTAGTTTTCGTAATTACGAAAACTAAGACCCCTAAATTTACCGTTAAATTTGACCTAAAACTCGGTGGAAAGGATCGAACATGATATGATTTGACAGATCAGACCTATTTCAGTTACAATTTGACTTCATATTTCGACGGTTTCGATTTTAGGGGGTCTTAGTTTTCGTAATCTCGAAAACTAAGACAGGTCTTAGGTCTTAGGTCTTAGTTTTCGAGGGTCTTAGTTTTCGTAACACCCGAAAATAAGCCCCTCCAAATATAAGCCCCCTAATCCGGTAACGCAAAAAACCCTCTGTTAACTTGCCCCTCCGAATATAAGCCCCCCTGGGGTTTGTACTTGGAAAATTGCCCTCAAATACAAAGTAAAACAGAGCAAAAATGGTAAATTTACTTCCAACTATAAGGCTAGCCCAATTGATTTTAAAGGCAAATTTCCCTCCGTAGATAAGCCCCTCCGATTATAAGCCCCTCCAAAAAAGGGCCTTTGAAAAATATAAGCCCTGGGGCTTATTTTCGGACTTTTACGGTACCTTATCGGCGTTAAATTAAGTCTGCGACATAGGCTTGATCTTCAGATCAGCATGAGCACGCATATTTTGTAAAATGGTCCTTGGGTATTTGCAGCCGATACGATCGGAAGCCTCTAAAATTACTGAATAGGGAATATATGTGGAAAACAGTGTATCATATAAATCAGTTTACAACAACAGGACCAATAGATTTTTTGGGATGCTGGATTTGGCTTACGCTAGAGCATTTAGAGAAAAGTAGGGGCTAAATTTTGGAAGTTTTTTTAAAGGGCCCAGTTCAGATGCCATGAACCAAATCGAATACAGTGAATTATGAATTGTGTTCACGTGAAGTATGACATCTGAATCAATTGCTCATTGAATTTGGATTGGCTCAGATGTTCTTTGGACTTGGCATGGCTCAACTTGTAATAAGGACAACTTTGTTCTCAGGATTCTCTTTTACTCATCCCTTTGGAGTGAGAGAGAGAGCCTGGTTAAGTGTGGTGCGCAGGGGGGAGGGGGTAAAAAAAAATAAAAATGCACTTTATTTGAGTGTCAATGTATTTAGCACGAAAGTGCTAATTGGGGACACTTTATTAACGTCTCCTACTGGAGACGGGACCGCCATTTTACATGGTCATCCGAACCAGGCAAAGGTCTAGCCATTTGTAGGGCAAAGGTAGTACCTTCATTTCAGTTATTTTAAGACCAAGAGTGTTGGTCTCACCACGGGAATCGTACCCATGACCTCAAGTGCACTACCGACTGAGCTAATCCTGCGGCACATTTCAAGTGATGGGGATGATCTGGAAATATAAGCTAGGGCAAAAATCATAGCCCCAAAGAATCCCTGAACCAAAAATTAACTCCCAGAAATCTTATGTTGAATTTCCGAGCCTTCCAGAAGGCATTAAATTAATGATATAGAATGAAAAATAAAAACGTTAGAAATTTAACGTTTGCGTTTTTTCTTCATCATACCATCTGAAGTTATCATACGCGGGTACTACCATGAATCTTCAGATTGTTTTGAATACCCTGAAAAATCCCTATTGAAATCATGCCACCCCAAAAAATATGTGCCGAATTTTCTTACCCAAAAAGTATTAGAGACGCTCCAAACCTTAGGACAGCATCGTAAAGCATCAATGAGTGGTGTAATATTTTGTTTTTATCAACAGGGACAAAAATTTAGAGTTAGTTAAAGGTGATGCATGTGATGTTGAAAGTTTTGCTGCTGCACTTGAAGGAAAGGATGCTGTGTTGTCCAGTTTAGGAGTTTATGCAAACATTTTTAACCCTACAACCTTCTATGCAGAGTCAATGCATGCTATTATGGAGGGAATGAAGAGGTTAGTATGGATAACTGGAATTTTTTTAGGCTTTCAGGTTTATACCTAATATACACTACAAAATAAACTTTGCATAAGTCGATGTTGATTTATCACTGAAACTAACCAGTTTCAGGCTTGATGCATCATTTTCTCATGATCGTTGGATAATCAGTTGCATGCTCACATAAAGAAGGTTAAGTGAATAAACTCACCAGGGACAATTATAGTCCTGTAACCCTGCTAATCACCATCCAAATTGTGTAAAATGTTATGAACTTAAACTGATAAATTTGAACTGATGTAGATTAGATAGCTGAGCCTATGAAATCATTGTTTTGTGTAGTAACTGTTTCTCTTTTATTCCACAAAATACTTGTAATATTAATACTGCAACAGGAGCCAAGGACCCCAAGAGTTGTATTGGCAACACAACATTTCACCACAGAACCATTTATTTTTAGATCAATTTTCCCGCAAATTAAGGCCACAGTCAAACCGCTAATAATGGCCACCTGTCCACAATGGTCCTCTATTTTTCTCCCAGTGGAAACATACATGTATACACCTGTTTTAATGTCTCTACAATGGCCAATTGTAATTACCTTCCAAGTGACGGTGGTATAACAGGATTTCCAAACTCCAGTCACCCAAAAATGCAGGCCCAAACATGGTAAATTTGATGTTTTGGTGTCAACAGGCTTACTCTTGACTAGAAGTTGCTCTCTCTGAGTATGTAGCTCCATACAGTGATCCCTTAATGCAATACTGATCTTTTTAGGCACAAAATTATGCGACTAGTAACAGTGACATCATGGTGTACCCAGCCTGGACCAAATAACAGTTGGTTTGTGGAGTGGATTCTAAAGCCACTGTTTCTTAATGGAGTGATAAGAAACATGGAAGTCATGGAAAAAATGCTGGAGAATTCTGATCCTAGCGCATTGAATTACACAATTGTCAGACCATGTCGGCTAATGCTTGGTATGTAAATGCAGTGTATCAGAATCCTCAGTTCATCTACTAGATATAATTTCATATCTAAAAGTTTGTAGCCCATGACTTATACAGCTACCTCTTGCTGCTTTCCATTGCTGGGCATGTCTAATGGGGTACACGCCACATAGCCATCTCCCCCAAGGTAGGCAGGGATGAGAGGCAGCTTCTGTATTCATGAATGGCTAAAAAAAGTGATGTTAGGTGTTAATATGATGCATTTGCATCATTTATCACAAGAACTTGGATACAATTGAATGGTGGGCTGGCCCTCAAAATGTTCTTTACATTATGTTGGCAAGTTGATGGTATCAACTCGGTTGATAAAACAAACTTATTGTGTTTCACTGCCCTTACTTTGAAATGGTGCCTCTATTTGCAAGTCCTAAGACAGTTTTTGATGTGGACCTACAGGTCTGCACGTGATCCATCTCATGTGACTGTCCATTCACTAAATTAGATTGGTTTTTTTTAGACTTTTTTATTATCTTTATTACTCTATATTTATTTTTCCCTTGTATATGCTTCAAATTCTTTCATTTCCTTAGATGGACACCTTGCATGGGCCTAAGTATCCTGTTCGTGCATTAATCTTCTTTTTTTTCCCTTTTTTCAAAATATTTATCATGTTCTTATCATGTATGTATCTGTACTACTTATCATTCATTTAATGTGTTCTTGCCCAATTAAGTAAAGTATGTAAATAAAGAGTGATCTACATCATTTGTTCTCACGGCAACATTAATACATAATCAAGGTAAAAGGTTACAAGAATTATTAATTCTTAATGACATGATCACAAAATGCTTTGATCTTTTATCAAATTCTCTCAACCATGTCTGTAGATCAGTCTTGGAAATTTGTAAGTAGATATTGACCTTAAAGGATTAACAACTACAGTGGAGGCTCTTGTGAGTGGACAAATGTGAAGAAGGTATCCACAATATTGGAGCCAGCCGCTTACGAGGTTGTAAAAATACAGAGTTTGTATGGGAGTTGAGGAAAATGGGGTTTGATGAAGACGACCAGAAGTAGAGCTGTCCGCTTACGAGAGTGTCCGTTATGAGAGCTTTCACTGCACGTCTTATGACTTTAATTTTGTAGGTGAACGATCGGGAAACTATAAGGTTGAAGAAGGGCAATGTAATACGGGGACAAGTGGTGAAATCACTTGTGCGGATGTTGCTGAGTTTATGCTGAAGACACTGGAAAGTGATGAATACGACAGAAAAGGATTTGCCATCGCTGGATTCTCAAAAGTGCCCAGGACATAAGAAATATTGCAGCACTAACTCTTTTTGTTTTTATAAATTTGAAATATATTTTTGATATTATTTTAAACAAACTTAAATGAAGAGTCTATCAGTTATCAAAATATAACTCAGTGGATGGATAATTATGGTAGAAATGATAATCGGTATTTGCAAAATCGTTATTATCACAATATATGTTTAGATAATAATTTGGGCATCAATAATCATGAATTTAATTAAGTGTCTGTCATTTTTAAATCATTCTTCTTTCAAATACTTTTTGCCTATGGTTGTATTGTATAAAATGCAATTGTACAGTTAAGGCTGGTTTCCTTATTCCATCTCTGCGATTGCTAAAAGGATCTCTGAAGAAAAATAAAAAGGTTTAGCATTCTCAGCAATCATTGCTTTGCGAAAAAGAGCATTGAGATTGACTTCAGTTCTGTTTGCGAGTTTTGTGTCGATTTGCACTTATAGGATTGTTCTGGGTACGCGTTCTCTTCTTTTATTGGCGAGTTTGGCTATTACGAAGTTGCACAGGAAATTAGGCCAAATTCGTCCTCCAAAACAGGCCTATTAGACGTAACTGCTCTTTTCAATGACGACCTTAGGTAAAAAAATAACTTACGTTTACGGTTTCGCTTCAGCCAATCATAATTACGACTAAACGAAACAAACAAGGTGGATCAAAATCTATTGATTATATACCACAGAGTCACCATTTGAACGCAATTGTAATTTATAACAAATGAATGAATAAATATTTATTGAGCGTCATTCGATAAATAGCGCCACCATTTGTCCATGGTACTTTTTAATTGGTTAAAAAAAGCTATATTATTAATAGGCAGTAAATCAAGTAGCAGTCGTACCGATGCTGTTCGGGTTAATGATAAAAATGCAAAAAATCAAATGCGTCCTGAAAAAGGTGAGTCTTGAGCGAAGCATTAGATACGGTAACTGATGATGATTGCCCGATGTTGAATGGTAATTTGTTCCACTTGTTCTATAGTTTCGGTCCTGCTACAGAGTATTTATGACCAAACAAACACAGAGTATGTGGACATATGGTCCTAAGTACAGAGTATTTCCTAAATACAGAGTATTTAGGACCGAACATACAGAGTATGTGGACATGTGGTCCTAAAGACTCGACATACAGACTATGCACTATCGCCAAACGTTGCGTTTTCAGATAGAGAAGAGAAATGATGACATCACATTTCTGATATTATGGGATGCCGATTGGTTAGAATATTCAGAAAGAACAAGATGAAAACAAAGCCCTCAAATTATCCCATAATTTGATAACCTGCGTGGTAGGTACAAGAAGGGGAGGGGGAGAGGGAGAAAACGGGAAAGGGAACCTTCACCTTCTCTCCCCAATGTTTCCCTTTTTCCCTTTCTCGCGATCCCTGATCCCTTTCGACGCTTGCTACGCAGGTTAATAATTTGACAAAGTTGAATTTCTCTAAGCAACTGATTATTTGAAGTTCGTAATACAGAGCCAGAGTTCATCTCAGATAATTCTTTGACGCCTAAGTACCGATGGATATTATGCTCATGCTAGTGGTCGCACTAGATTTGTTGTCAGCTATATCTTTCAAATTGGGTGGTTTCATCAGTAATGGCCCCTTTATACACTGTCCGCTGAATGAAATTGTACAAGTTTAGTCAGTTTACCCTCCTTGCCAATAAGGTGATCAGATAATTGTGCTGCAACTGCTTCTTTTGTGACTTTGGATAGAGAACCGACGTATGCGCGAAAATGGACTGAAATTTAAAAGTTCGATATTAGTGATGGAACTTTTGCGGGCTCAAGTTGCGCACAGATTCTTTTTGTATACAACCTGAGATCACTTTATCAGTGACCGGTCTGAATTCACTAAGCAGCTGAATGGCTAAGACAGGACTCAGGTCCAAGACTGCGCAGATTTAAGTAGTAACTAATCATTGCAAATTCTAACGATTTCGTCTGCAAAGAGTTCAACAAATGATTCAGACAAATTATCAGAGCTGAGCCAGATGGACTACTTTGGCCGGTGTTAGAGTTGAACACTTCTCGGCTAACGTCTTGAAAACTGAGAATTCTTGTGTTTCCTGACTCTTCCTGGATCTTGAATGGTGAATATATCTTGCTTAGCTGAGGCAATCATTTTTTAAACAACACTGTCCCGAATTCGGCATAACCTTCTCTATCAGGAGGCAATCTTGCAGATCGCCACATGATTTGCGTTCGGAGCTCAGAAGGTTTCCCCTTAACATTCTTTTGTACACTAATTTCAGTTAGCATGCTAGGGCACAGGCATAAGAGAAGAACTACGAGATGGGTCTTGTCACTGGGAGCTTAACCGTATCAAGGGTTTTCTGAAAAAAGAATATGTGATTTAAGTCCACCAACAACTACCCTGCGAGCAGAGGCTACATTTTCGCGGTATACCGCGAAAATGTAGCCTCTGCTCGCAGGGTAACCAACAACGGAATCGAGGTCAGAACATGCTTCATCTAAATAAGCTTGAGCTGGCAATAGTCAGTCACAAAAATCTTCAGAATCAATTAAACGTAGCTAATTTCTGCAGCGACGAGTTTGTCTTTTGAAGTTGTGGGTTATGCAATAACAAACTCAGAAATATAGGGCATAAAAAATTATATTGATCAGAAATCGGAGAATCGATCCCCAACTGCACCCCCCTCCCCCCTAAACGTTAGGCCACTTCCGAGTTCCAAAAACACTCATATGCTCTGATGCTCTCACTCTCAAAACTTTCACTTTTCAAAGACTTTCCCTTTCACAATTCAGTACTATCACTTTCAAAGCGTGAATGTGTAACAATCCTCGCAATAAATACCATAATTATAAAGTTGTTGTTGTTGTTATTTATGCCCAACCAGGTGCGTACCTGCCTTTAAGCAAATCGGCACAGGCTTACGAGTGATTTGGACGGTATGATAAATATATTTTTTAAAAAGAGATGTACTGGCAAAGAGCCGTGTGTTTTGCATTCCGCCCACAGCCGGCGTTACCGCGTAAATTACCTAGTGTTTATTAGTCCCTTGAGGATATTTTAGGTTATATAAGCGGTATTAGACATTAAGACAGGGCAGAAATGGACCAGGTTTTTTGACGCTCCCTCTCGCTCGGAGTAGTCAACGTTTAATAAAGTGTAATAAGGAGATTACAAGTGGCAGAATAAACGTGACGAAAGTGCAAAAACTGGTTCGTGATACTCTTCTACGTGGATACGACATATATCCAAATCAGTCAAAAAACCTGTACAAGTTCGAAGAAGAGAAGTCACAAGTTCTGTTCAAAGCCTCAAGCTCGCCGATTTGAAGTTAGCAGCTGACGAACCGCCGAGGAAAAGTCGCAAGCAGAAGCTAGACAAGTGGCAGTGAAAGCTCAAGACCTCAGAAAATCAGGAGCAGACAGGAATCTACAAAAGAAGCATATTCAGAAGGAAAAAGGTAAAACAGTTCCTTTATTACCACAAAAAGTACGGGGAATCATTTGAATTCAAGTTCAGAAGTTACGCAACTGGACCTTGCTTAGATGACACCTTACTTGCAGTTCAGAAGAGAGTTTCATGAAGACATTTGGATGCATTGATTACATGAGGATGAATTGACTTTGTTCCAATATTGGAAGTTTAGAACTGATGAACAATTAAGATTAATACTTTATTGAATAGTAGAGAAAACGCAAAAGGAAAAAAAAACACTTAATTTCCCGCTTAATTGTGTTAAGTTTGAATTGCGTAATACAACAATAGAAATAGTTACGTAATATAACAATAGAAATCTACATATCTATCACAAGTAATTACAAGTATTCAGCAATATACGCATTTGCAATTAGCGATTAGTTACAAACAATTATTAAGTCAAGAATGCCTCCTAAGGTGGACGTATCAATACTAATTGCGAAAAGAGAAAGTACAATAGTCGCATTGTACGAACTTTTAGAAGAATTTCAAGTGCTTTACAAAGTTCAGCCCGTATTAAGTACGCTTGAAAATGTTTACAAAGAAATGGAAGTTAAGTACAGAAGTGTTAAAAAACAGCAAGAAGCAATTACGGATAGGCTAATTGAGACGGGATCTACAGAAGAACAACTTAAGGCTAATCAGCAGGTCGGAGATAAAGTCAGAAGCGATTTTCTAAAATACAGCGAAACTTTTGCCACTTATCAAAAAGCGTGCAATTCCCAGCAACCGCCGCTTAAGCACGATGCGCTCGAAGCTATGACCACAGCAGTAACCAAAATGGCAGACGTTTTAGGTTCGCAAAAGACCGCTAGTCACGGACTTGAGAAATTATCAGTGCCAACATGGGACGGAAATAGAAAATCTTACGCAACTTGGAAGAGCGAATTTAACTATTGGATGTATAAGTACAAACAGGACGAAGACGAACAGCTGCAAAGACTAAGAAAAGCGTTACCAAAAAACTTTTTTTGGTCTGATCAAGTGCGGCCAAGCAAGAAAATCGAGCAGGCGTGGAAAATTCTTGATACTGAATTTGGAGACCAAAGGAAATTAATGGACACACTGCTAAACGAAATTACCAATCTCAAACCAATAAAGAATGACTCGAACTCGCTCTCGCGTTACGCTGCTAGAATATTAAGCTTCGTGAACAACATGGAACAAAACGGTTGCGCAGTAACAAGCACATCGGAAGCACCCTTTGTCATGTCACAGCTTCTGTCTAAATTGGATGCCAGCGATAACATTGAATTTGGCCGCGAAATGCTACGCATGGGAAAAGAAGAAAATGTTTTAAATTTGATTGATTGGCTAAACAAAGAAGCAAGTTTACGATCGCGCATCAAAAGAGACACTAACTATCGCAATAATCCAAGAGAACACCGTTCTGACAATAACGCTAACGACAGTGGACTAGACCAGGATGAAAAATGCCCACTTGGTTGCAAAACAAAGCATTTACTTTCCGCGTGTCCTATGTACCAAAAGTCAACAGTTGATGAGAAATGGGAAATTGTAAAACAAAACAATCGCTGTCGAAAATGCCTACGAGCCCATCATACAAACTCTTGTAAGAAGCCCGACGGTACCACTTGCGATAAGTGTACGCGACGCCACCATCGTTCCTTGCACAATGAGCGTGCACCTCTTGCAAATTCAGACCAAAGCACAGAAACGCTTCCATCCGCAAACGAAAGTCAAGAAGCTAGTAATCACAATGTTCAGGGCGAGACAAGCGTCCCCGCTATTTGTCCAGTTCAAAAAGTAAAGATTAGAGGCCAAAATGGAAATTTTACCGAAGCCCTAGCTATGCTAGATAGCGGCTCAAACACGAGTTTTATTTCAAAGAACGTTGTGAGGAAACTTGGCATACGCGGACCCAAAACGCATTTAACGATGAACTTAGCAGGAGGCCAAAAGAAGTCGGAAGCATCAGAGTTTCTCGATATTACTGTTGTTTCAAACACTGAACCAAGTATTCAGAAATCTATGCGAGCTTATGCAATAAACAAGCCATGCAGCCTAGCTAGAACAGTCTCGAGAACGACATTGGAAAGCTATCCCCACTTGAAATCAGTTTCAGAGCAATTACATCTATCGGGCGGAACAGTTGATTTGTTAATTGGAACAGACTTTGCCGACGCCTTTAATGATATGCACGTTATCGCAGGGAAATCCGGAGAACCAATTGCAAAGAGAAATTGCTTCGGGTGGTACGTCATGGGAACATTTGCTTCAAAGCAGGGTGAACGTCCCTCGGCTATCAATTCAATTGACGTAGGAACTGTCGATGTGTTAGAAGACATGAAAAAACTCCTTACACAAGACATGTTGGGAGTAAGACCAACTGAACTTTGTACGTGCAGAGATAATGATCTTAAGGAGAACAAGTTTATCAAATCAATTGCAGAATCGACTCAGATTGTTGAGGGGAGAATCCAGGTGCGAATGCCTTGGAATGGCGAGGGACCCCCAAAGGAGAGCAATTACGATGTTGCATATAAAAGAATGATTTCTTCTGAAAAGTCCTTTAAGAAAAAAGATTGTCTCGAAATCGTTGAAAGTGAAGTTCAAAAGTTGCTGGATCAAGATTTCGTCGTTGAAATTCCCCCTGAAAACGTAAACCATGATCAACCTGAATGGTATTTGCCTTTACAAGCCGTGTTCACACCTGACCGAACAACGCAAGTTCGACTAGTGTTCGATGCCTCAGCGAAGGGTCCAAGAGGAAAGTCGCTTAACGAGCATCTCGAAAAGGGACCAAACTACATAAACAGTTTGCCCAACGTGCTTATGGCTTGGCGCTTCGACAAAGTGGCTTATACCGGAGATGTTAGGAAAATGTTCAATCAAGTGCTAATCCATCCTGACGACCAAGTCTTCCACAGATTCCTATGGAGGACAAACGAAATTTTGAAGCCAAAAGTCTATCAGTGGAAAAGACTTAATTTTGGAGACAAACCAGCCCCAGATATAGCCGCAGGAGCAATCATTACCTTAGCCAAAGCTTCTCAAGACCAGTACCCGGAAGCCGCGAAGGAACTCCGAACCCATGTCTACGTTGATGACATTGGTGGCTCCCGAGAAAACAAAGATAAAAGCAAGCAGATCACGAGTGAAATCGACGCCATTCTCAGCAAAGGTCAGTTTCAAATCAAACAGTGGCATTCAAACAACAAGAAAGTTGATCAGACAGACGAAGAGCATGTAGATTTTCTTGGGCACAAATGGAATAAGGTTCGAGACACCATTACCTTTAAGAAAACAGAGATTGTTGCAGAGGAGAAGCCTGTTACAAAGAGAAATTGCCTCGCCTACCTGGCCCAGCTTTGGGATCCCACAGGCCTCGTGACTCCAACAACCATCGAGATGAGAATTGATCTACAAGAATTGTGGAGTTCAGGCTATTCCTGGGATGAAGTCCTACCAGACCAGATTCAAACAAAATGGAAAGGAAATGTCCAAGTACTCAACCAACTTCTCAAGTACGAATTCAAAAGAAAGTTAAAGCCAGATAATGCAGTTGGAATGCCAGAAATACACGGATTCTGTGACGCGGGAGAGAAGGCTTATGGTTCAGCCATGTTTCTTCGTTGGAAACTTGATGACGGCAGCTACACCTGCGTTCAGCTCATGGTGAAAGCCTTTGTCTCCCCCCTAAAGAAGAAGTCAATACCACGCTTGGAGTTAATGGGTTGTCTCGCGCTCTCAAGGTTATACCGAACATGTAGAGAAGCCTTAGAATTCGCGGAGATTAGCAGCTGCAAGAAAGTGTTCTGGATCGACTCCCAAGTTGTACTGTCATGGCTTAAAACAAGTCCGAGAAAATTCAAACCGTTTGTCTCAGTACGAGTTGCTGAAATCCAAGAGACAATTGACCCTCAAGAGTTCAGCTACATCAGATCTGAACATAATCCAGCTGACGCCTTGACGAAAGGAATTCTCCCGGAACAGCTGGAAAAATGGTCACAAGGACCGCAGTTCCTTAGAAAACCGCAAGAAGAGTGGCCCAAATTTGAAGAAAATACGCTGAAGATCAGTGAAGAGTTGTCAGCTGAAATGAAACCTCCCATTGAAGCCAGACCAACGTCCTGCGACAAATCAGAATTTTCAACTGCCCAGAAAGAATTAAGAGACAATCCTCTCTTTGAACATTTGATGGAAACGTGTTCAACATTCTCAAAGGCCAGGAAAACGTTAGCTTACGTACTAAGATTCGTCAACAATACAAGAATGAAAACGAAGAATAGAGATCCAATTTCGCCAAAAGAACTGACGGAGTCAGAACTTCGGTTGTTCAAATGGTGCCAACAGACGATTGACGTCGACAAGCTAGATAAGAAGCTTATTCCGTCAAAGGACGAGCATGGATTACTACGCGCGCACGGAAGATTGGAAAACATAAGGACGCTTCCTGATGAAATGCGCAATCCTATTATCCTCCCGAAGAACCATCGATTAGTCGAACTGTTACTCGTTCACCTACACGGAAAACGAGCGCACTGTGGTTACAAGAGCCTCATTTACGAATCAAGAAAGCGATTCTGGATTGTGGGAGTACGTCACATGGCAAAACGTCTAACAGGAAAATGTGTCACTTGCAAGAAACTGCGAAAGAAGCCATTGGAGCAGTTAATGGGCCAGATTCCAAAACTACGCGTAGCGGCAGGGTTTCCAGCCTTCAGTAACACAGCCATCGACATGTTTGGACCTCTGCAGGTACGACTTGGACGAAAAACGCTGAAAGAAGCACATGTAATTATATTCACTTGCATGACAACCAGAGCAGTCCATCTTGAACTAGTAACAGATAGAAGTACCGACACGTTTCTTATGGCGTTTCGACGATTTGTTTCCTTGAGAGGAAATCCTAACAACTGCTGGTCCGACTGCGGAACAAATTTCATTGGAGCTCAACACTACCTGAAGGAACTTTTGAACGACTGGGATATTCCTAGAATCCAGAGCGTTGTCTCAGAAGAATTTTCGTCTACCTTTCAGTGGATTTGGAATGTCCCTCGCGCCAGTCACCAGAACGGAATTGTGGAGAGTCTCATCAAATCAGTACGACAAGCGTTGGATGCTACATCCAAAAACCAAGCCCTCACAGAAGAGCAGTGGAGAACGTATTTAGCAGAAGTTACATGCTTAATAAATCAGCGTCCTCTCTACCCAAGCTCAAACGAAATTTGGGAAAGCCCGCCTATCACGCCAAATGATCTTTTGATCGGAAATCATTTTCCACCTCCAATGCCAGAAGTAGAATCGAAAGTAAATCCAAGACACCTCATGAGAAGTACAGAGAAACGAGTGCAAGAGTTTTGGAATTGCTGGATGAAATATTTTGCTCCCAATCTGCTGCCAAGAAACAAGTGGTTCAGAAAGCGAGAAAATCTACGAAAAGGAGATTTGGTGTTAGAAATTGAACCAACCCCAAGGAGAACGTGGAAGATGGGACTTGTACTCGAAACTTATCCCGGTGAAGATGGTCTTGTTAGAAAAGCAAAGATTAAAACAGCAACGTCAGTCTATGATCGACCAATTCACAAACTATGTTTAATCGCGACAAAAGAAGAATTAAACAGCATGCCTTAGTTATACAACTTAGTTAAAACTAACTTATGTAGTGCAAAAAAAACAAGTTGCTCAACCAATTACTTAAGTAATTCGCTTTCCGCACTGGGGGGGAGTGTTTTGCATTCCGCCCACAGCCGGCGTTACCGCGTAAATTACCTAGTGTTTATTAGTCCCTTGAGGATATTTTAGGTTATATAAGCGGTATTAGACATTAAGACAGGGCAGAAATGGACCAGGTTTTTTGACGCTCCCTCTCGCTCGGAGTAGTCAACGTTTAATAAAGTGTAATAAGGAGATTACAAGTGGCAGAATAAACGTGACGAAAGTGCAAAAACTGGTTCGTGATACTCTTCTACGTGGATACGACATATATCCAAATCACCGTGTATTTTCCCGTTGGTCGATCACCTCGTACAAGAACTAACTAGCAGGCTTCTGTCACAAGAGAATCGTTTCTTAAGGCAATATCTTGTTCCAGCAAAGCTGAATGCTTTCAACAGCGGAGTACAAGATAGGCTTTATGAAACCTACAACCGATCTTTCAAAGAAGAGAGACTTTGACAATGAAATTTTAATGTGGCAAACAAAGTGGTCTCATTCAACTGATGAAAAACCAGTGACACATCTCACAGAGACAGTCTCCAGCTCGCTAATCCGGACCTTTATCCCAACGTGATCACAATTATTGCCATCCTCCTGACAATGCCAGTGTCAAATGCTACCCTCAAACGATCTTTTAGCACGATGCGCAGAGTGAAGACGTTCTTACGTTCCACGATGAAAACAGAGCGACTCGCAGCACTTGCCCTCATTCAGGCTTACAAAGACATACCCATCAATGTAGAAGCCGTGATTCGCGAATTTTGCTCCAAAAAGAACAGACGTCTAGCTTTCGAATTTCTTTGAGCTCCGCCAAGATTTCAGATATGTTTGCAACTATTGTGTCGCTAGTCAGGTCATTAAGTCGTTGCTGTTGTTGACAACAACCACAACTGGCTGCATTTTGTTAAATATTCCATTATTTCTTGTCCAATATGAAATCCTGGGATTTGCCAACTAATTTAAGCGCCCAAATTGCACCAGATTACATCTCAGAGTACTTGAATTTTCAGAATTTTCCTGGAAATCATGTCCCCGGACCCTGTTAGCATGTCGCGCCTTGAGATCTGGGCGCTAATGCGCCCATATTGTACCTTAATATTGTATCTCCCCTCAATATGCTCCACCAAGGCTTACAAACAAAAAATGCCTAGGAACGCCCCTGCCAACGTACCCTGCTAGCAGAGTCGCTTCGATCTTTCCTACACTTATCCATATTTTTCCGCCCGTTTTGACTTTCTCTCGCCCCCATCTGCCCCTGGTCTCCGAGGATGAAGGAGACTCTGTTCGCAGGGTACTGCCAACGTAGCGCGGAATTCGAAAACTTTTTGTAAAATGTTCAGATAACAGCCTCGTTTCAGGGTGAGAGGACAAGCTGACAACGAGGCCGTTGCGACACCGCGTTTCGCGGCGGGAAAATCGCACTGCGTCACTTTTTAAAAAGCCATTTTGCTCGATCGGTTTTTTTTAGTCAAGCACTCCGAGTTTTAATCCAGGTACGGAAAAAACTTTTTTTTGTTTTATATTGAAGCTTCTTAATCATTGTTAGCTCTTTTTCAAAGGTTTTGCACTGAATTATTCAAAGAAATTATTACTTTAAATCTTATGTCATGCCAAAATGACTTTTATTTTAGAGTAAGCTTATTATTTTGCCGTTGTTGTTCAGCAGTGTTCAGTGTTGTTGTCCTCATTTGTTATTATTTTCGAAGAAACATTTAAGCCTTATTGCGTGGTTTCTACGATTCCCTAACATTGTTTAGACCTTTCTTTTTTTAATTTAATTTAATGTTCAAAAATTATTTTCTGTCCATCCTCGGAGACCCAGGGGCAGATAGTGTGGGCGAGGGAAATTCTAAACGGGCGGAAAATATGTCAAGAAGAAAAGTAAAGAACGGCGAGAAGAGCTCTTCTCGCCGTTCTTTACATTTCTTCGTGCCATATTTTTCCGCCCGTTTAGACTGTCCCTCGCCCCAAACTATCTGCCCCAACTGCCCCTGGGTCTCCGAGGATGTTTTCTGTCATGTTCTGTATTGTTCCCGCTTGAATTTATTGTAAATTGGCTTAAATCCAAAAAACTACTAAGAAATGTCCCGACTGCGAACTTTATTATTCGTGGCTAAAGATACTTTCAGATATGACAAGTATTTGCACTTTATTCGTTTTTTGTTGTCGAGCATTTTTTTCGTCGTATATAAAACTCGTCATATTGCTCGGCCACTTTGACTGTTAACTTTGACTGCCCCTAAAAGTGCCGAAAGAGACCGATGTATCGCCGATGTAGGGCTCTGGGAACGAGAGTTTCGTATTCCGAAGACAAAATGGCGTGCGAAGAGAGAGGTAACGGCCCTGCACCATTAAAACTGGTTGTTTTTGGTGGCACTGGACTAACGGGAAAGGAGGTAGTGAAGCAAGCACTGGAGAAAGGCTATTCTGTTACATCTGTCGTGCGATCACCCGAGAAAGCTGAAATACGGTACGACGCGCATTTTCAAGGTTGCACGCACCCCATAAATAAGTGTACGTGCAGCAAGATATGGCTGTAGTTGACGTAGTTCCTTCTACTTCAGTTACTTCTACGTCTCGCAATATCCAGTTCAAACAGTTGTTAGAGCTGAGTTTAAGGTCGCCTTGAAACAAATAACTTGTAAGATATGGGTGACTGGAGGGACTTTGGGGCGCAAATTGTGTTCTAATCATATATGAATCATTATAAATTTATATATGCGTCACGCAGAGATTGAAGTAGAATAAACTTTAGTGGGAGAGATCATTGGCAGGTCTGAAGAAGGATTTGATGCTGAGCATACGACGGAAAAATTTTTTTTCCAGATTTCAGCTGTACAATGGGCGTGTGCAGGCCATACATATATGGATGCTACGCTCCCGATATGCATGTTCAAATGTTGGTCTAACCAGTGATGTATTTGCATAAGCCTTGATTCATTTGAAGAAGCTTAGTGTCTTATTAGCGTTGTTGTTAAATGTATTAAAATTTTAATATGTGTGTTTTTTCTATTGAGTGTTTCAGTAATGATAATCCCAGGTATCGACTACTTCTAGGGCCTCATCTAACCATCAGTTTAACATGATATGATGATTACCAATGAGAATCTTGGATGTAACACAACACATAACACTTAGAGGAAAGAAAGTTAATTTGCCAGGTCTGAGACCAAGCTATAAGCTTGTCCAGGTCACTCGGTAGAAGGGGGGCGTAAGCGGGGTATGAATACCGCAAAACCGCACAGAAATACATATAAATACCGCACAGAATAACATGAGAAAACTGCAAACCCCATTGAAATTAGCCGAAAAATTCTAAATACTGCAAACCACTTGGTTTTGTAAAACCGCAATACCGCAACTTAAAATAAAAATCACCGCAAAACCGCACCAAAAATCGAGCAAAACCGCATCACTGCAAACCCTTACGCCGTAGAGTGATCTGGACAAGTTTGTACAAGGCAAGAACGTCTCTGTCATTGGTCAAAAAGAATTAAGGCTAAACTGCAGAGAAGACAATTAACATTTAAAATGCTCTGAATTCTATAGTCTTCCGCAAGTCAACTCTATGACAAAAAGTTAAAACAACTCAGATCAGTCAATAAGAATGATTGAACAAAAACATTAAGCACAGACAGAAGACTGGGATTCAGGCTTGTTGAACTAGAGTTGGGACATCTAAGGCTGTTTACATAGGTTGCATTCCTTTTGACTAATCGAAATCCGGATTTTGCCATCCAAAATTTGATTTTTTGTTCCATGAAGGACTAAACCAATCTTAGATTGCAATCTGAACGATCCACCTCTGCACTTGGGTCGTTCGGATTGGTATCTCAATCTGGTTTCAGATTTTTATTCCATTTAACAAAACTGCTTTTCAATTGCAAGATTGTGCTCATTCATTGATAAACACAGCGGGTCAAGTTTGGTTCTGGTAAAAGTTATTTACACTCCTTCTTTGTTCTATGCAGCTAAAGGATAAAATTTGTAGTATATTAAACTTAAGCTCCCCCGTAACTCTAAATCCACAAGGGAGTGAAAATGCTTGCATTTTCTCACAGTAAAACTATAGTGTCCATTGTGTGTGTGTATTTAGAACCTACTTCTCAGCACTTGAGAATTTTGTCAATCGTGTACTGAATTTTCTTGAATCAAATCCCGGATATTTTTTAGTTAACGAGTCCCAGTATGAACAACCACTACTAGTTAAAGAGCTATTTTTCTTTCCATTTCTCTACGAGAGGACGCTTAATTTAGCAGAAAGAAATAAAAAATGATGTGTTTAAATTGAGAAGAAGATCATAGCAGCAGGCAGCTACTGTATGGATCAATCTTATTTCAGATTTTTGTTCCGGCTAGCAGGAAAATCCAAACAATCTGGTTTGTCTAAACCTGAAAAAAGTTTGGCTAAAAGGAATGCAACCACATACTCAAATAGCTGTACCTGGACTTTCTTCCTTTGAGAGATTTCTGAGGAATAAACTGGTTAGCAGCTTTCAATAATTTTCCTCAAGTGTCTTAAGGGCTGGGTCAAAAGCTTGAAATTATGAAAAGTGCTCCTGTAATCCTGCCATATTTTTTTAGAATGGAAATACGTTATTTGTGACCCTCCACAGGAATTTGATGCTAAAGGTGAAAGCACGCGCACGACACGCTTGCATGACACGCTTAGCGTGCCGTAGATCACGGATATGCGCATATTAAATTGAAAAAACAAAGACGGACACACTTGCCTTTGTTTTGGCAAATTTAACACGCTAGACCTTTTGTTTTTTTGTAGCGTGCCATATGTCACCGTAAGTGTGCGAATTATAGCACGGTTAGCGTGCAATTTGGGTAAGACACGCTGAACACGCTTGATTACTAAAACCACTAAGATGATAAAAATGGCTTGGGTTTTCAGCGGATTTAATCAGCATTGATAACTGGTTGAAGTGAATCAAATATACCAATTGAGACTGTTTTGGAATTTGATAGTAACCGTGGCCATTTGAAAATCACGACTTAATGGTGGTCTAGCCTGGAATTAACGCAAGATCAGTGTAAACCAATTCCTCCGGCTGTCGGCGGTTGACCGGAATCGCAAAGACGCCTCCTATCGCATGTGAGGTACTGAAGTTATGTCGCCTGAAATTATAGTTATGCCACGGGAATATTTATTAGCAGTAATGCACAGAGAAATGAAGTTGAATAAATTAGTTTAATATATCTTTTAAGCCATGCTGAGACGAACGAAGGTAATTAAATCGTAGAAACAAAAACTGCCTAGAATTTTCTATAGGTTGAGGAAGGCTAAACATCTCTAGATGACTGTTCCATGCATGTACAATTTTCGAAGGTTATCTAATAAATTCCTTACGATTTTCTGAAGTTTAATTTTTTCCATTTCATTTCCCAGTTAAGCTATTTTTCGTAGAGAATTAAGGAATCCTAAAATTTTCGGATCCGAAAATACGATAAAATTCTCACTTTCCTAAAACCTTCAATTGGAAGCTAAATTTTTCGGGAAAATAATGCTGAGAAAGTGTCTTAAGTCCGAAACATCACTGTTTCTGAGAAAATTGCAAATGTGTTTTAAATTAAGGAAAGTTAAGATAACCTTTGCACAGCTTTGTCAGTAAACATTTCTGGAAAGAACTTTGATTTTGCAATGCTAATATAGTTCTACCCATAAATCCAGTAGGTCACACCGTTCACTGTTTATACTTTTCAAGCGACAAGGTTTTTTCAATCAGATACTATCGCTGCGATCGCTGAGGTATAACTTTTTCTTTCTCGATGGTTACCAAAAAAGGGTGCCGTTCATAATCATTTACGATTCCTTTTTGTAGAGGAAATTTATTTAGCTTATAGATAACACGCCTTGCGTGCTTTTGCGCACACTGAAAGCGTGTTGTGCTTTTTCGCACTGAGCTTTTGTTTGAAAACTTTAACACGCTCTTTTGTTCGACTTGCTCACGCTTAATTGTCTCAGGCGTGTCCTCTGAAACAAAAGAAATTGCTAATGAGGCAAGATTGCAAGCGTGCTAAAGCGTGTTAAAATAAATTCTTTTGTTTTAAAGTGAAAGCGTGTCGTGCGCGTGCTTTCACCTTTAGCATTAAAATCCTGTGGAGGGTCACATTTTACCTTCCATCTTTAGTTTGTAAACAGCCAAATGGCAGCTATGTCTAAATGTCTCAATGTTCAGATTATTTATTATAAGCTTGCTTGTAAAGGTAAACAAACCTTGGTGGATTTGTTGGTGGTGGAATCAATGTTGCATTTGACTACATTATGGTCAATCATTCCTTGTTCCAAAAAAGTGCCACTAACAGATCTCGGTGGGTGGTAAATACAAGATTTAAAATAGTTAATAACAATAATAATTATTTAATAATTGCCATTATGATGAGTTGACTAGCAAACTATTTTGCAGGATGTGAGATCTCTATGTTAATCCTTATCATCTATATTGTCTGCCTTTTAGGCATGCTAACTTGGAGGTAGTAAAAGGAGACGCCTGTGATGTTGAAAGTTTTGCCTCTGTGGTGAAGGGAAAAGATGCTGTGATGTCTTGTTTAGGTGTTGTTGCAAGTATTTTCAATCCAACAACTTTCTACTCAGAGTCCATGCATGCTATATTGGAAGGAATGAGAAGGTATGTAAAAAATATAGAGCCACTCATACAGGCTTCAATCATAATCATAATCATCATTTTCATCTTCCTCATTGTCAGCATAATTGGCTCAAGTTTTTCTCCTGTAATTACTGTCAAGCCAGGTTAAGCATACCCTCCAAGATTCCATTGATGAATTTTTTATTATTCAAAAGTTGAATCCGTTGGTGGTTTTAGATTTCAATTCATCTCCGCATTCTTTCATGTGTTATGAGCAGTGAATTCACATATGGTGTTATGAAATTTATACCAGCTCAGTTTCCTTGAATTTGATATACATCTGTAAATGTCTTGGGAGCAATTTTATCTATTCAAAGATTTTCAATTTGAACAAATACAGATAAGTTATCACAAAAAATGCACTGCTCATTGTGTTTGTAGGAATGCAGATTTGAATTTGATACTGGTTGCAACACAGACTAACAGATTAATTTTTTTTTCAAATAATCAATTCATTGATGGAATCTACGAGGGCACGCTTGACCTGGCTTGATTGTAATACTCAGCTTTCCATTAATTGTTTCAGTTTCGCAGATATGTTGTCATCCCAGATTCAAGTGCCTGACATGAGGGTTATCTTCTACATACCAGCTGGTGGCCACAGGCCAGCTACTTTTAAGCAGCCCACACAAGATCACCTCTTCCCTGATGTGTTGCTTGTGGCCACCAGCACCCGCATCTGAATTAAGGGAGTTTGTCTGTCTTTGGCACAGACACAATTTTTAATATTACTTTTTTTATAATTTGCAATACAGTCAAACCTCTATTAACCCTTCAAGCCTCAATATCCACATACAAATTCTCCAAACTGATCTCCATACATTTCCTTTAAGAATTAGTTGAGAGAATTTAATAAAACATCAAGGCATTTACTCTTTCGTGATCATTTTTTATATTCTCACAACCTTATCTCTTGGCAATGTATAGACATTGTTAGGAGAAAATTGCTGTTGGTCACTATTGGGACTTAAAGGGTTAAGCAGTCACCCTCGGGAATTAGCTTAATAGAGGTTGACCGTTTAACAGAGGTTCTCTCAAGCCCATAATAGGGACAAGAACATCGCTTAAAAAGTGAACTTGCATTTTTTCAGTCTTAATAGCGATTATTCCTACCCACATACTTTGTCAGTTGTAGACGAACCCTCCCAAAGCTGAATTTCAAGGGACCATAGCCAAGCTCAGAAAGAGAAATAAAATTTTGTCGTTGCTTGTCCTCCATAAAATGTGAAATTAGGCATTTTCACATTGTAGTCGTGCAAAAATGGGAAAGAAATGTGCAAAAAAGTGTGATGCACGTGCGAAGTTGTTGTTTTGCCTATGAAACCTATTGTTTTTTTGACATTCTCGTTGTTGTCCGCATCGTTGGATCTTAAAGTCCCTAATATGAATTTTAGGCTGGGACATACTTGGAGCAAAAGATATCTCAGTTTACCTGTTTAACACTTGTAAAATATGTATTTATAGATTTACAGGGTTCGCACAGTCTTGAAAAGTCCTTGAATTTTAGGGGGAGTCCTTGAAAGGTCCTTGAATCCTATTTTTACTTGAAAAGTCCTTAAATTTCTACCCAAGTCCTTGAAAAGTCCTTGAATTTTCTTCTACTTTGAACGTAGTGACCTGGAAAGTGTTTTTTGATGTTTTTTGGTTGTCCAAGACAGGATATGAATCATAGCTCAGAGAATTTAAAGGTTACTTACAGAAAGTGCTCAATGTTTTATGCAATAATTAACTATCAAGTTAAGACAACTGAACTGAAAGAGAAGAGAAGTTGGTGAAACAAACAGTTCAAGGCTTAAAGCCTTATTAGAATAGACTGGGAATGTGCATTTTTGTAGAATCTGTAAAATTATATTTCTTGTAGGTGGTCCTTGAAAATCTAATGTTGTCCTTGAAAAATGGTTGCAATTTATTGTATGAACCCTGTAGAAGAATATCATACTTACTGCTTATCAGAATTGTTTTACTTTATCAGTAAAATGTATGATTCAGGCCACAGGGATTTAGCCTGTGACCATTTGTATTTGTTTCTTTTAATTAGTATTTTTTTAAATATTTGTTATTAGACATTTTTTAAGTTAACATTTGTTGATAAAAAATAATCTGCTAGGGGCATACATGTACATGTATGAACGCTATGGTGAAAGATCCAGTGATTCAGCAAACTGCGATATGTTTTGGGATTAGTTTCTTGCTGAACAAATCCCAGTTTCTGAAAGAGCTGGATGCTTTGCTGGCGAAGAGTTCAAATGTTCTCGCCTTTTTGATCTGGTGACATTTTTTCCGCTTGTAAATAATGCTGTGGTAATTTTTTTGTAGCATTTTTTACCTCTATCCAATATTTATCTCTTGTACACATGGACCGTGAAGAGGCCAAGTTTTTTGGGGGTTTCTATAAATGTCTATTCTTTTTTAATGGAACTTTACCTTGGAATATTAGGAAAGCTATTTGAGAGTTGCATGACGACTTCAACACGATCGATTATAACTATATTATAGGAGCATTTTGTGTATGGTAAGGCACTAAGTAATGACTTCAGCACAGAATTGACCTAAAACAGCAAGATCCTCGAGACATAGAAAAAGCTAAAACGTTTGTGCTGGTCTCTAATATGACAGGTGTGGCATGAAACGGTTGGTTACAATGACAGCATGGTGTACCCAACCAGGGCCAAACAATAGGTGGCTGGTTGACTGGTTCATTAATCCTGTGTTGCTTAATGGCATGATCAAAGACATGGGTACCATGGAGAGAATGTTAGAGCAAACGGAACCTGAATCGTTGGACTACACCATAGTCAGACCATGCGGATTGTTCAGTGGTAAGCTTGTATTTTCTGAAAATTCACTGAATATTAATGAATAGTAAACAAAGGAAATTACTACCATGTGCGTGGTTCGGAAGTGCCGCAAATCACAGCTCCCCTAACGGAATGGCGTGAGCCATTTGATATTCCATCCACAATTTGCAGTCTTCCCATGTAATTGTGGTACGTACGTTACCATAAAATATTGTGGACTCATCACTTGGAATTTAGTTAGCATAATATAGGTAATACTATAATGATAATAGTTTATAGTCAGGACACGGTACTGATCAATTGACTAGAGTGGATTCTAGTTGTTGACGACTTGAGTCTAGTGGAGTATTGAGTATTGTAGAGTATTGTTGGTTGACTTCTTTTTTTTATCTCTTTTTTAAAAAAAGCCAAAGTATACCTTTTTTCAACAATCGAAAAAAGTGTCCAGGTTTCAATTCTAACGGTCTGGTGAGAACCGGGATGACTTTCTTGAAGATTTTGACCCAACTTACTTTGCTCATGGTGTTGGCCATCTCCGGGTTCCTTTAACTCGCACGATATGAATGCGGACCTGTTTTGAGTAGTCCACGACGTTTTTTCCCTCTCCGCTAAGATGTCAGAGAAAAGGGAGCGAGAAAGACAGTAGAAACCAACTGTCATACAAAGAAAAGGTGATAGAACGAACAATAGCGGAATCTCGCGTGATACTTTAGACTTCCAACTAATAAAGTCGGCGGACGCTCTTTAGGAGTGGAACGACATTGAGGGCGACTGCAATGTATAAGTCGTGCTGAACAAAATTAGAAGGCACTTAGACTTCTAGAAGAAAACCGTGGTCTGCGTGTTCTATGGTCTATTTCTTTTTTGCGATAGCACTGACAGTTTTAACAAAAATTTCCGGCTAAATTTATTGGAAAATCGCGTGCGTGCGACGGAGAATACCATCGTGTCATGTCCATGCTCTATACTCGCATGGACAATGGCTCTCAATCAATCAGTGCCCGGGAAATCGCTCAGTTATTGTAAAATGCTGTTTTCTTTTGCAGTAGAAAAGTATGAATAAATTAGAAAATTACACATGAAATAACTTTTCGTGCCTTTTACTGAAAACTAATTGTTCGAAGGAGCAATTATTGCCAAGAAATGTCTAAAGCTCGAGAAAGGCTTAAACATTTGCAGATAACATTCCCATTTGTCGAAGATATTCGGAGTTTTTCTACCATCTTACCTACGATTTTCTGAGGATGTGTTTTTCACATTTTATCACCAATATATGATGATTACGTATTGCTAAAAAAGGTCTCCTGAAAATTTCGGTGTAATGGCAAAAACGTCCCTTAAAATTTTCCGATGAAAGTACGGTTACTCCATGTTCTCGAACTTTCGACCAGACCCATCAGGGAAGCTATCATTTTCGGATGAGACGAAAAAGCCACCCAACACTTTCGAAGCGACCAAAGTTCCCCCATGCATCCAAGCAGATAAAAATTTATTTAGGGCAGTAACCAAACAGCCTTCTTAATCATTGAGAAAACCATTTGACACAAGTGTGACGTACAATACAACCTCGATAACTCGAACTCCCCGCTAAGTCGAACTGAGGTCTGTTTCCCTTGGCTTGCACCCCCCTTTGGGTCATTTTTACTTGGTTAAGTGGAACTCGGATAGGTCGAATTCCCCGCTAATTGGAACTAAATTTCCCTTGCCTAGACCAAAAATTCACTGAAACTTCTCGATAACTCGAATTCTTTTAAACCCCACTCGGATGCCATCCCACCAGCTCTCATTGTTGTATAATTGGTAAAAACACAAAAACTAACCCTCCTGCAATTTGCTGTTAATTGGTGCAACGAACAGATCACGTTTTATGGTAAAGATGCATAATCATGCCGTTTTTGATGAAATAAGTAAATTTGCACTGTACTATACTCACGGAACTGCTGAAAATCAGTAACTATCCGGCAATTATAAGTCGCAAATTGAATATTTAATCGATTCCGATAACTCGAACCACCGCTAACTCGAACTGTTTGTCGTTTCCCAGAGTTCGTGTTACCGGGGTTCTGCTGTATTTGGAAACAGTAGCTCGCGAACCCTGATTTAATTTCATTTCATTGGTGATCTTGAAACAATCCGTGCGAGAAGAAGGTATTGAAATATAATTTTAGCATCCTTTGACCGGAAAACGGAATAAGCCACTTGACATTGCCAAGTTATCTCTAATATCAACAAGCGGTTTTAAATCTGATAGTGCTATAATACTGAGAATCTTTTTAAAAGGAGACATTTTGTCTTTGTTGACTAGTTTTTGAGTGATATTAACAGGAAAGAGTAGATGCTGATAAATAAATGGGCTTCAGGTGTTAAAGAGGCAAGATCGCTCTATTGAGGCAATTCTGGTACGCACTTACCAATCAGATATCAGAATTGAGGGTCTCAATATATAGGGCGAAGGCATTTATGGTTTTAACGGCAGGAGCTTATGTTAACGATGAAAATATCGGTTTCTTTTTACCGTTTCTTTGCTCATTTGTAAAAAAAAATTGTGCTTTAGGAGTTTTTGTATCAATTTCCATTGTTGCAAAACACATCTTTCAGGACTTTCCCGAATTAAAAGGAAAAGGCTGAGATGTTTGGCCGTTTTATGGCTAACAGTCAACCCCAGGAGCCTCACCCCCCATGGAGACCCTCAAACCGTTGAACAACACAAATTACAGAAAAGCACGAAAAGAAGCGGGCATGAGCAGAACTGAAGAGGATTAAAATGGATTGCACTCAGGTTAACTTGAAAAACAGCGGTCCGCTTCTGTTAAGTTTGTCACTATTTGGGAGAAGGTGTGGCCTAAAATGCTCGGGAATCATAATAGCTCTTCTGTGGTCATGATGTTTTCGCTAAAAAGTATTTCGTCAACCGATTTGTAATTTTAAGCTTGTTTAACTAGGAATATATAAGCATAAAATATAGCCAACCCTTCGTGGCCGAGCTCGTTTTTAATCCTTTCAGTCAGCTCCCAGAGTGTCTTGTGATGTATTTTTAACTTATGAGGCTGTGAACGAAATGCTTTCATTGGTTTAACCGTTCAAATAAAACCTCTTTGCTAAAACTTTCTCGTAGTTCTGCTTGTTTTTTTCAAAGAACATTTAAAAAAAAAAAAATTGAAATTCATGTTATCGAATACTTGTGAGAGTGAAGAGGTTCCGATGTGCGATAGCATAAGTAGAGAGGAACTCTTCCAGAGCAACAAAAACCTAAAAAGGTCACTATATGCAAAATCAAATAGACACTAACATAGGTCTAACCGTATTTTTTAGGCGAACGGACAGGGAATTACAAAGTCGAAGAAGGACAGTGCAACACTGGAACCAAGTATTTCATTACACGCGCTGATGTTGCAGAATTTATGCTTAAGACTTTGGAGAGTAATGAGTTTAACAGAAAAGGTTTTGCCGTGGCTGGATTATGAGTGTTAGAAGTGGTTACATCCGTGCTAAATTAAGAAAATCCCGAAATCAACAGATATTATCGCGAAAAGCCGAATGTCTAAACCATGCAATCCACGTTTTCGCACGATTTTTAACCCGTAGTGGTAAAGTAAGTAGGTAGATATTGATGCTTTGTTTCTGTTAGCTTCGGAATTCTTTCAATAACAGGGTAGAACATTAGATGGTGTATATCGAGATTCGCTCAGAGGTGTGATAAAAGTTTAGATGGTTAAAGGAAGTTCTAAGACCCACACTTGAAACAAGGACCATATTGAAAAAGTATTTTAGAAAATTCAAAATTAAAATCTGCTAAAGATAACCTGTGAAATCTGAGTAGTTTAATGCCCAAATCCGTTGATCAATAAAACTCTCTTTAAGAGATCAGGATATGAAGGATCTCTGTTGAGGTATAGTTATGTATTTCTTTAAGACGCACGTAAGATAGATGAGTTACATAAACGAGATAAACATATCTGCTGAAGCAGTGCCCTCAGTTTTCTAAACAGTGTGCAAACCAAGTCATTTGACTAGTGAGACTAAACTAGGTCGTGGAGGCAACAGTTTTTAAAAGAAAATCTTAAAGCTTGTCGCAGATCAATATTGCATTTCACCGATACAGGCCTGCAAGACAGTCCATAGTAACGTTGAAAAGTAAAAGTATAACAGTACCCTTTGTCAATAATTCAAATTCATTCATAGAATATGTTTTGTCGGGGTGTAGAAAACTTGAGGCGAGGTTCGGCTGCATCTTTCGGAGAGCTATTAAAGTAGTTAGAGTGTATCGTATTGAGGGCGTGGCTTTTGTTTCATTTTCCGCTGCTAGGTTATACTTATGAGTCTTAAAACGATTGCTTATCTTTCAGGATTCCAGAAATGTAAGGGCTAGCTCGTACTCCAGATTGAAATCATCTGTCGAAATAAATGGCAAAATTCGGGGAATAGTAAGCACAGCGCATTTGGGAAATTTAATGTTGGTTTTGTTAGTGCCGAGTAAGTGGTCCTCGTTTCTTTTCTTAATATTTTCCTATGGATTGGTTTTACCAAGCGGCTCTTGTGAAAGCAGATACATTGCAAGACGATGTACAGAGACAAGAAAGTACTGGGCGGCAGTTTTAGTGCCAACGTTACAAAATCTAATGCAAGTCACGTCCTTGTGAATGGTCACAAGTTAAGCACAATCCCAGCCTTTGAATCTAACCTAAAATAAACTGTACCACTGTAGAAGCTAATTAGCTCTTCACTTCAGGATTTCCTGACAGACTTAAATGTTAAAACCATCTTTTACAGCGTGATAAAAATGGCAGCAGTAGAAGAATTGCTCGGCGCCATTCCCTTACTTGAATGGTCTTAAGGCAGGCTGTTAATTTACAACCATATTTCGACTTAGCTAGAAACGATCATTTGCTGTCAGTAGCAATATACAAGCTGTGCCTTGTTGTGATTTTTAAAGTAGTTGAAAATGGTAGTAGAAGTAAGAATATAGTCAATTGGGCAATTCAATTGAATAACTAGTTATTATATGTGACCAGGTCAACTATACTTCCGTGAATGGATAAGACTCGACGTTTTCTGTGGGTTACCTTGAACCTTTGACCACGAGATAATTACGCTTAAGAGTTAAAAGAAAAAACCTCGCTCACGAAAGAGAAAGAAATGGGATTACTGTATAAACCCGGTGCGTGTGAATGTGTGTGTCTCGGGGGGGAGAGGCTCAACAAAGTTTATACGGAGTAGCTCCACCCCGAGGTGGTCCAACCGCTTACCCTTTCATATACCGTTTTTCACAGTAAAAGTACCCCTTTCGGTTTATTTTTATAGACAAATGGTACCCCTTTCTTTGCCCTTTCACATACGTACTGTATCATACGCTGCATACTTTACTGTCGTAAACTCACCGTCTTTTAATTATGACTAAACCAGGAAGTTTTCTTGTCTCTTTCACAACCATAAGAGGCGTCTGTTGGCTCTTTTAGGTCATTTTCACAGACCGAAATGACAGCCTTCCCTACCCTTTCCAGGGCTTTCGTTAAGGACCGGGGGCCAGGGATCTCCCCCGGCTATTATGAACGTGATCCCCTGCTACTTTTGTAGGAAAATAGAAGAAAAATAGAACCAAACAAAATCCCTAGCTGTTTGATTCCCCACCTACTTGTATAATTTACTCGGCAGCTTGAAACTTTTATGACAGCCTTGCTGGCTGTCATATTCTTCAACCAGTGAATCTAGATGGCACAGCTGTCCGACAAATTATTTCATAGCCGATAAACTAATCTCAAATTCAAATGTTGTAAAAATACGGTAGAATAAAAATCCCTGCTGGCGAGGTTTGATTTGAACCATTGCTTTTTCGCCTGGATTTAGAGCCCAACGTCTGTGGGGATGAACTTGGGCAAGGCTGTGTACTTGGATTGCAGACTATGATAGTCGTTTACGTAGTGCAAATGTATATTCGCCGTGCAATCGTTATTTCTAGGGTAATTCGTCTCTTATTCATTTTTTTCTATTAATTTAAGAGTGCCTGGGGAATAATCCCTTGAAAGCTAGGCGTTATCCAGCTACAGTCGAGTAGCACATTTCCAACGAGTTGGACAACTCTTAATTATGTACAGGACAGGTAGACCTTCCTACATCTCCTTCCTCTGTAATACGGACACTTGGCTCTGTCTCAGTTTTGTTGCGTGGATGACGCACGTGTGAAAGACACGCGAAAATAGTCTTGACGGATTTAATCTTCCTCGATACCTAAACAAAAGCTTGATGGACTTCTATATTATTCACTGCCTGCTCTTGTACCCTACAAGTTGGACTTCGCCCTGTAGGAAAACGGATGCGAGAATTGTTTCCGAGTTCCCCTGTTTAATGTACCTATTTATGCTTTGTGGCAAAGTGACACATAAGTAAAAATAAAAAAACTCTCTAACATGACTTCTTTGCAATGGGCCTGTCTCCTTTACAAGTCCGACAAGTGGCACGCACATCCGGTGTAGATATACGGAACAAAAGGGTGCGGTTTTTGCAATTTTCTTGGTTGTGGGCTGTTTGAGCACGTTAGTCTTAACACGGGTCTTTATGTACGGGTCAAATATAAACTGGATATCAATGCTGGTCTAAATCTTTTCTGGATCCACTCTAAAAACTTTATAATAAAGACAAAGGTTGAAAAGTATCAACAAGGGAATGACTTACCTTTGTCTAAAATGGGTGTGGCGTTTTAGACGATTTCAACCAAAATCGAATAAAAATAGCCTAGGTGAATCTCATTTAACCCAACACTTCTTAAACTGTTTTCGTTGACCACATGGCCTGTTCCGGATCTTAAAATTAGCTGACGGGAAGTGTGATTGTAATCCATGTATATATTCACTCTAAATTCCAGGGGTCATTGCGTGTCTCCGTGACTTACAAGAAGAGACTAATCATGTAAACAAAACTAAATAATATCGCAAGAACGAGTTCCATAATTTGATTTGTCTATTGGATTTTGGTCTGTTTAAAAGGCTACGGAGAGGCCCTATAGACTCTCAAACAATAATAAGCTTACAGTATCGGAATACGTATACTGCTAAGGTACTCCTTTAAACTGCTGAGAATACGTTTGAAAAACAACTATTGTTATTCAAAAGATGTTAACTCTTGTAGTTTACTTCTGCTAAAACAACTTTCTCATCAACATTTAATACGTGATTTCTTCAACTTTCTAATGCAGCGGAAAGCCTAATGTTGCATTTCATGAAGCAAATTTAGTTAAGTAAAAAGTGATGCAATTCCTAAGCTTTCACGTCCGGCTTATGCAATCACTGGATGAATGAAAGCATAAATGTCATAATGTTTTAATCTTTTCCTTTGTTTACTTCTAATTATCACTCGTGTAAAACCTCCGTAATACCGATAAATGGATTTTCTGTCTTCACGGCAAAATTCAGTCATTGTTCGGTGGGAAGATAGATTTTTTTTTGCATGAGAAATTCAGTCACTGAACGTTTCACTCCAGCTTTAGGTGAATTCGAAACGTGGAATCTAGGAAGTTTTGATTTTGGCCTTGGGAGTTCCCTTAAAGGCCAAGGGGTTAAACCAATCTTTAGCAAAACCAAGATAAGCCTTTTGAGTTTGCTTTGGTCAGATTTTTGGTGCGCTTGTTTGTGTATCGCACACTTTATAAGAATGCCTTAACAATATAGTCACGTTTAAATTCCTATCATGTTTCTTTTACTAATCTTTATCCGGCCAATTTTGATACCGTCGGAATAAACATGCAAGAAAACTTTATGAGACTTGGTTATCTCTTGAGGTGTTTTCTGGAACTTGCTCTGATCAGCGCTCGAGACTGGAAAGGAAATGTGCTTGATCTTGATAGTGTGCCGGCCAGAACGGTAATGTCCCAAATGAAACACATATCTTAAATGTTTGTCAAGATACCTGAAGTCGTAATGCATGTTACATACAACGAGTTTTGTTTAATAAAGCAATCAGCCATAGGAAAGTTCAAATATTAGGAAAAGAAGGCGTATTTTTCAGTTAACTGGGCGCACGTTTTCAGATGCGATTGAAGCAACGTCAAAATGAAACTTATGCCAATGCGATTAAAGTGATAGAATTAAAATTTTAATAAACCACATATTCATTTTATTTCGGCTTACACTGGTTTCTTACAAGCCGACAAAGATATAGCATAAACGCACGTTTGATGACCCAGGTAAAGCACCCCGTACGTGTAAGTTTCGATGAAACCATTTTGAAAGCTTGATAAACCACCGTTTTGCCTTTTGTTTCCCGGTGATTACGGCCTTTTTTCTTACGAGCCAACAGAAATTTCGAGGGTCGAGGTATGCAACTTGGTTTTCGCAACCCTGGCCCTATTTCACACCAAGATATTCGATTCTCCGTACCCGGTTTCAGACCAGACCTCAGCGGCGCGCGCACACTCACACTGTTACATAATCTTAGAAGTTACTGAGTCCTGCAGCTACTTTTGGTTTATATCCTCCGCGCAGAGACTAGTAAAGATTGCGTCTTCTAAAACGCTAAGCTGTACCCACTACTTCAACAAAACAGTTACACTAAACGCTCACTCAAATTCATACCAGAAGGGCTCAATGATACCGTTCCCTTTGCGTCGCTCGCTCACATCTTCACGCACGCTCTCCCCCATCTCGGTGCAGTTTAGCAGCCCTTGATGTCGTCAGGGGCACCCAATGAGAATATAGTTCAAAACCACTTAAACATGGCATTGTTAAACGTATTTTAGTATTTAAACGGTAGATATAGGCATATTTTTATACCCTAAAAATTTTTCATTTGTTCGGATTTCCTAGCTGAAAGTCTAGTGATCCGAAAATTATAGGGATCAAAACTTACCTTTTCGAAAATTTCAGCCGGAAAAAAGGCTCTCGAAAATTCTAGGTGACCTTTTTAGGGTAAAAATCCGTTGAAATTGGGCAATTATACCATTTTTTAGATGTTCGAAAATCCTAGGAGCAGGCAAGCAAGAAATTTTACAACAAATGTTCCGAAAATTCTAGATCTCAAATCGTCTTCCGAACAGATATTTTCCGAAAATTGACGTTGGGTGCCCCTGATGTCGTCCTACCAGTGACTATCGTTTTCACCGTAAGAATTCTTTGTTGTGCGTGTTGACATAATTTTGTTGTATTAAACAAACCGAAGTTATTAAACGTTTCAATGAATTCTTTTTACGCAATTTGATATGGCCCCTGCTGGAATCTAGCTCTGGTTGCAGAAACAGTGGACGGTTTTTCATTGATTTAATTGTACGTTTAGAGGTAAATTTTTGGTAATGACAAGGCTTCCGTTCGTAATTTTCTTTAAATTACGCTTTTATAAAAACATTTTTATGCCCTTTCGCCAGTGAAACCCTTTTTTCTGGCGTAGCTCTCATGTGATGATAATGATGTGTTAAAATCTTGATAACCATTCGAGAAGGCTCCACGCTTTAGATAAATACTAACAGATGGCTTATTTTACTTCTATAGACCTTTCATACATTAAGTAATTCATGCGGCGTTTGTAGTGTTTTTAAGGAGTCTGCTCTCAGCTTTGATCTTTTTGACCTCATGCATGTATTTCTTAACCGTTATTACGCTCTCAACTGAAGCCCGGTCTACACGTTTTTACTTAAACCATGAACATTCATTCATTCAATTTTTTTTTCTGAGAGAAGTAGAGTAGATTTCATGCCTTGCAAATGGTTGTGGAATGGTTCGAATTTCTGAAAGGGGCGAAGCTGAGAAAATTGCTATTTTTTTAGTGCAACAGCCACCAAAGAACTTCCTGGGCTTTGGAGTTTCTCTTGAGAAATTTAATCGCAAATGGGTTCAAAAAAAGGGAAGATGTGCCAATGAAGTAACCGCCCGCTAACAAATAGATAATCTACTAGCAGTTCAACTTCTTATACGTCAGACCCGTCAAACCAAAAATAGAAGTAGTGTAAATTATCTTTTTTTATTTGCTCAACAAATAGAAACTAAGCCAAGATATGCAGGTAACAATTTTTGCGGCAAACAAAGCAAAGTAAACACCGACGAAGAACAGAAAAACGGTCAGTTACGTTGACAAAAAAGAATTTCTTAAAATATATCTTGGAAGATCCCGAACCATGTTGTGAAAAATGTCTCCACCCTATTCTTTGAAATGCCTCTAATAACTTCAGGTAACATGGAAATTTGCAGTATCGCATGACGTGAAACCTTGCAGTTTATTTCTCAGATGAGTGTTACGTAAGGCTCATGTAGCGGCTTTTCACGACATAGCAAAAAATAAAGTCCACGTCTGCTTTTTGTAATTGATTTTTTTAATATATAATTATTAGCTGATCCTGAAGCCCTTAGCCAGAGACTTCTAGCTTTTCCCACGCCGCTCCGGAAAGACTAAAAAATCTTATCACCGCTTGCTTCTTTCTCCAGAAAATAGAACTTAAGGTGAACTTTTCTGAAGACCTTTTAATCTTTTCTCGTTACTTCAGACGAAAACTCGTCACATCCTTTATGATTGAGGTGTTTTCCTGTTTTGCAATATTACAGTTTAACAATTCAGTGTGTACGGTATATGACGAAAAAAAAAATTAGTGTGAACAGTATCTGCCTAAAAAAAAATTTACTATTGGAACTCATAATTAGCAGCTCCCAAGAAAAATTTTAATATTAATTATTACAAAAAAACGGCTACGTTATATCTCATTCCTCGGTTATGCTTGCCACTTTAGCAGCACTTTATACTTAAATCTTTTAACCTTTGGCTCCTCAACTAAATGACACCCAAGAGAGTGACGAGGGCTGCTTATTGGGTGTTTAATTGAGTATATACTCTCTTAGTAAAATATCCAGAATGTCTATTCACTGTTGGTTACGCACGAAAGAGAGGACAGTTTCAATTACCGTTCGCAAAGGAGTTAATGTGAGAAACCTGCGACTAAACGCGTTTGTTTCCTCGCATTGCTGCTCAAGTAACAAATAAACATAAAAATAAGTCGCATATTTAATTTCGTGACTGCAGAGAACAAGAAGATTTGATGGTATTAACTTAACGAAGATTAAATAAGCGGCTTTAAGTGCTCTAACAGCCCGGAGATTTGAACTTTTCCATACGCTTTTTTGGCACTTACTGTTTGGTGAAACCGTTCAAAAATCAATTATACTCGAAGAGGCAAGCCAGCTTTCCAGCCGTGCGGTATTGAGCATTTTTCTTTGATCCTTCTAGTCACAATGAAAACTATTCTTTGATCAACCGACTTCTGTCCCAAGTGGGCAAGGAACGTGCTGACCAACTTATTGCCTAATTTAGTCCCCGTCTCTGCTGAGAAGTTGGTTCTCTTTTTCTCGCTGGAAGGTTCTGGAGAGGTCGTCAAGTTTTCATGCGTTGGCACCTGTGTCTTCTGCATTAACGCGTGCGCGTCGAGTTTCTTATCAGAAGAAAATATATAAATAATAAAAAAAATAATATGTAAATATTTATGTTAGATTATCGGTATCACTGCCTAGAGTATTAGCGGATGCTCCAATGGCGTGCCCATGTGCTTAATTGAAGGGTTCTAATTAAGTCTCGCGGTAACTGCATTGATTGATTTTGATAATTACCAATTAGCGCAAGCCTTTCTACTCGCCGCAGCCAATCCACGGCAGCTATCAGAGTTGAGCAAGCTACAAAAGACTGCTCGTGCTCCCACTTTTCATTACTTCTGACTCCTGTTTGCGGTGCCTGTTGTTTAAAATCCATTATTTTTTCGGCAGTTGTAGCAAAGATCTGTTGTTGTAGAACGCACATTAGCAGTCGCGATAACTTTCAAGTTCATCCCCTCGCATATTGCAAAAGAAAACTGTTGGTGAACATAGTGCAAGACCTTAAAGGAACGAAGAATTATTTTGTTTTTGCGCAAAAATGGTAAGTTGAAGTACCAAGCAACATTAACAATTTCTTTTCGACATTTTACCATTTTAAGTACTGACGTTATCTGTTGAACCCTATTCGTATCTGATCGTCATCTTATTTCATTAAGAAATCAATTTACCACAATTGGGAGCAGTTATTTAATTATTACGATGCTCAATTTGCTAACTAATCGAAAACACTAAGACTGGCTCGATTGTAGTTATGGTAAAGAAAGAGATTACCAAACCGTACTGCTTTATTGGTAGATAAGCTTAGATTTTTCGCTCATGAAGTCCTTAATTTTTATGATCAAGAAACTTCGACAAACTACTTAACGTTAGAGGGAAGCATTATGCTCCACCCAAGGTGGTATTTTTATAATTGTTTCACTCTAGAAGAAAGTTTCCGCAAGTATTTATCCGGTTACCGAACGGTTCTTTTCCACTAATTGTTGTTCTTATATACGTAAACGAAAGGATTTCCTCCTGCTCGCTTTATCACTTTGTGGAACTTAAGCTATGCGTGAGGCACGTTTATTAAACAAATAACCTTGACATTTGTTTCGTTTGTTTGTATTTTTACCCAGTTCCGTGTTTTCATCTGCGTGGCAGTCTTTTCAGTTGTACACGTGAACTGTGCCTTAAATGACACCAAGGCGGAGCTCAATGCTCAAGTCGCCTACCTTTCCCAAATCTGCCCTAGCGATGTGTCCCAAATGGAATTACACACCCTTGCTGACAAGAACGCCACATGTAACGACGGTACTACGGCAGGGTAAGTGAGAGATAACATATTAAAACTCCTCATTTACTAGAATGCTCACTAGTCAGCGGCAAATTTTTCACCCGAACAGTTGGCCTAAGAAGAATCGCCCGCACCAGACAAAACTATTGAAGAGCTAGCTTTTAGATGAATAGTCACACTTGGGGAGAGAACCTAAAGCTAGTACTTCGTTAATTGTCTAGTTAACTGACTCTCGGAGTGTGAGATTTGACCTTTTCTATGTCCTGTAAGTCAACCCTCCGCCTACTGTGTGTTCGTTATGTTTGACCTGTTTCATCAAATTAGCCGAACAGAGCTTTTCTTGGCATGATTCGTTTTTCACCTTTTTTCACCACCAAATGTTTCATGAAATTTGCAGTATTTGTTCTCTTTCACTCGTGTCCGTACCTAGTCTTGCATTGTTGTTATCGACGTATCAACAGTGACGTTATAAAACATTGTTTCCTTATAAGACCTTTTCGTTTAAAAAGTAGCGACTTATCAGAACTTTTATAAAAATCGTATCACGCACGAGGAGAATCGTCTAGCACCCCTGAAAGGGTTTTAAGAATCACATGACTGGCTTCGCAAAGAGATTTAAGAAAGAGATGTTTCATGTTTATGTACCAAAAAAACCGTCTTTGATCTTTACCCCGTTCTGG
Source organism: Porites lutea (assembly GCF_958299795.1). NCBI lineage: Eukaryota > Metazoa > Cnidaria > Anthozoa > Scleractinia > Poritidae > Porites > Porites lutea. The sequence goes on along the minus strand of NC_133201.1, from coordinate 50,622,938 downwards.
GGGGCAGTGCTTTCGGGCAATTTAAAGGTTCTATTCGTTCACTCATGCTGCAATAATGAGATTAAATTGAATGAGCCCGCTCTCAGTAGTCTATTTTTGGACGTAAGTTTTTTTTACAACTAGGAATTACATTGCGCATTCGTCTGTAAATTGTTACTAAACTTTACTTCGTCGAGTTTCAATAATTGGTAGTTAATTATCTCAAACTACTTGTGAAGACAGTTTGGTGCCTCAGTTGTCTTTTTTTTAAAGATGTCATTTCAATCAGTTATTTAACCTGCTTTGTTTTTGTTATTTTTTGGAGAAAGTTTTACTTTCCCTTTCGAATTCTTCCCTTCTTTTGTGCTCAACGTTTGCATTCATTTAACGACTTCCTGTTTAACGTTTAACCGGACGACAAAAAATTACTTACAGATATAAAGCAAGTTGTCCAACAAATGTTATGAAGCCTCCAACGAAAGCGCTTTTTTCAGCAGATTCGTAGTAAATTAATGCACGTTTATGCTTTTTAGTCTATTTTCCACACTTGATGAATAGCACTAGTTGTTCAGTTCATCGATAAGCTCATTCGCTTTAAGTTATTCGCGTTTGTGCTATTGACAACGAGTTAACGGAAATTCGCTGATATCTCACGCTATCTCCCGTCTTCGATTTGTATTACGATGAAACGATTGTCAAAGAATTTATCGTCCTAAATTAACGGTTAAAAGTTTTTAAGTAAACGATTTAAACGTTTGTTTGATTAAGCAAATAGAATAATTGATTTACTAGTTCAGCAAATTATAAACTTATTTTTTATATCATCCCTATTTTCATCCCCTAGGATTTTCTGATTTAATTTTTCACATTTCACTCCCCAGGTTAGGCTATTTTTCGTAAAAAAAGAAACCTCAAATTTTGGATTCAAAAATGCGTCGGAGACTGAGAAGAATTAGAAAAATTTTCATTTTCGTAAAACGTTAACTTGCATCTAGAATTTTCGGGAAAATAGTACTGAAGCCCTTAAAATTTCGAAAGGACTGAAGTTGTCCTAGGAAGATCGAACAGTGACAAATTTTATAGCGCCGGTTAGAACGTATTTCTAGAGACCTAAAAGTACTCTGGATAGCCTGAACAATGTTTTCAATGTATTTAAGAGGAAACCGTCCTTGGGTGCCCCGGTCATCTAAAAGTTTCTTATTGTTTCGTAGTCACGAAACTTTGCTTCGCCTTCGAAAGCCGGGGAAAGTTTCCACATGTTGTTTAGTAAAAGGAAGATTAACCAGAGCGTGTGTTTTATTTTGATAAGATGTTTATCCCGGTTCTGGAGGAACCGCAAAATTTCTCATAGGCTTGTGGTGCCAGCTTTGGTCTTTGCCAAATGATAAGGAGTGGTGGTTTTGATAAGTGAAAACTCCCATCTGCAGAGAATCTAACGCTAAGTAGAAATAATTATTATGTAATGGATTCCTGGTTTGGTAAAACGTATAAAGAAGGACCGCAACATCGTTGATTGTTCCTTTCGATCTTCATCCATTAAAAAAGATCACTAGAAATTAACTCCGTAATAAAATTCACACAAAGGAGTGATGGAGGTTATTTTAACGAACTTGTCTTTTCCGTGCAAACGAGTCAAGTTTTTCCTTCGCAAATATGTTTGAATTGGAAAACGTTTATCAATTTGATTATCTTTTCATAACAAGTAGCAAAACGTCGTTTTTGTGTTAGAATAATTAAAAAGATTATTATCAGGCTACAAGGTTTATGTCGTTAATATCCTCAATTATTGCTGAGAAAGATTTTACGCTGATTAGGTCATTTTATCGCTTATTTCAGGTTTCCTCTGTGTGCCAGTTTGTCCCTGGCTTAGCTCCCTGCTAGTAAATACGTACTAAACGTCTTCCTTGTATTAACTTCTGACGTTTTTGCCAAACATTTTAGGTATTATTTGAGAAAAGCTAATGGAAGTAAAAGATGGATCGTCTATTTGGAAGGTAGGGAAAATCACGACTATACTCTTATACTTTTAAAACTTGAAACTTGGCTCCAACCCCACCCCGGGGCTCCAACATAACTCTTTAACTGTTTCATCTTTATCGGAAGCATAAGACCATGCAACACCCGCAGATAATTAAAACGAGTCACCGAGATTCTGGATGTTGCTTGTGGCCATAATTGCGTCACAGCTTTAAATACAGCTTTGGTGTTCAAGTCTGCGGGGTTGTGTTTTTTGGTTGTTACACTAAGTATACTGTATTTGCAAAAGTAATACAAACTCTTTCAAAGTAATAAAAACAAGAAAGTGTGTATAAATTAGAAGAATTTATTCACCGGTTGAAGACAAGGCCGAAAAAGTCAATGAATGTTACATTAGACAAAAACCTGCAAATTCCATTTTCGATCGTTTTTTTTTTTCCTCGCTTGAGCTGCAAGTACCAGTACACGAGACTAGTAGCGGATCCACACATTTTCATAAGGAAGGAAATATCCGTATCTTTTTATCCTATTTAGACTTTAAAAAGGTATGGACAAAAGCAAGAATGTCCCTAAATACGATTACGTAAATCTTTTGTCTGAAAAAAAAAAGAGAAATGTCAATTGTCAAAGCGGAACTTTATAATAATAACATCACGTAAAATATTTCGTTAGTTATAATTAAATATCACGCAACGATCAAGAAGGAAGTTCGTATTCTTCCGATCTGCTCGGGTGATCTGCTACCCTGAGACCAGCCTGAAATTTTGGAGAGTTCCTTCCGTAATGTGCTAACGTATTAGTAGTTTTTTCATGCAACTTAAAAGTGTTATATATATATATATATATATATATATATAATTTTTTCCCTTTTTTAATCTTTACCATCCATAATGGGGTGTTGCCCTCCAATCCCTAACAGCAAAACGCATTGCTTTTGATTCTACAGTAGACTTGGTCTTAAAAAGGAACTTTTTGAGCATTAGTAGATTGCTCTTATGAAGGTCAATGTAATAGTTTAAAAACCGATTAGTGCAATGGCCTATGGGGTTAAACTAACAAAAACCAAAAACGAAACTAGGCTATGCAAATGTATTATGATGCAACCCTAACATTTTAAACCGAGTTTGGATTTCGCTCGTTCGTTTTTTGCTCCACAACGGAATAAACGAAAAGCACCAAAAAGTTCTCCTCGAACGCATGATAACGTCTGACCGCGGACGGTGTTTTTTCTTCTTGTTCTTTTTTTTCTTTTTTGTTTTTTGCGTCTTGTTGCCCCCGCTTTGGGAGGCTAAGTTGCCAAAATGTCATTTAACAATGTTTGTATAGACTCACAAGAATAGCCCCATACACTAGAAAGATTTTCACTTCAAGAAAGTGCTACTTACGAGCCCTCATTAATTAACACCTACAGACCTCACGGAGAATTACGTTAATGCTGTCTGATTCCGTCAGGAAAATACGGGTTAAATACACAAATTATTCTGAGCTTGCAGGTTTCCAATTGTCATAAGTGGTGTGCGCCTAAGCACGAGTTTTTCTCCCATCAACGTGATATCAGGAAATAACTTTTAGGCGCGGCTCTTGGCCAGGTATGAAAGGGAAAATATTTTCCTACGCGTTATCGTAACGCGTAAATTTTTTTGGTTGTTTTTTGCGCGTTTTTTACCCAGGTAACGGATCATTGTTTCGTTACTTTACCCATTTGGCTTACACCTCACTCAGGGTTACCTTAATGCTGTCTGATTCTGCCAGGAAAATACGGGTTAAATATACAACCTTCCTATTGTCATAAGTGGTGTACGCCCTAGCACAACAACTTTATTCTTTGTACACAAATACAAAAGTTGGATAGTTTGCCCCGCCAAAAGCTGAAAACTAGTCGTGGCGGGGCAAGACAAGTACATGAATGACACAATTATCTAGCAAAAACAAAAACCTTAAACTATTAGAAAGCTTTGCAGATTGCGACGTAAAATAAATAAAACACCGGAGTTGAGTGATTTAATTAACACAGCGCTTACTGACGTACAGTGCATTAAGACAAGGAGTCACTGACTCTTAAATGATAACGCAGAAAAAGAAAAGTAGACATAAAAACCTCAGCAAGTGTATCCATGTACCTACTTTTGAATATAGTCATCCTCCCTCTCTAAGATATCAAATAGCAATTTGCGGAGAACTCTTTTGAAAGCTTTCTTTCGAGGATCCGTTATATAGCGTGTTATCTTATTCCACAGCTTTACTCCGAGCCAAGAAAAAGAATTGTTTTGCGTTTCTAGTCTAGAGCATTTAACATAGAACTTTCCAGAAGTAGACGATCGTGTATTGTGTGAGTGAATATTAGACGTTTTCTGAAATAAATTTAACATGTTTGCTGGGGCTTTATCATTATTGATATCGTGCATTAAGGTTGATACGGACTCATAATAGAGAAAAGTTGTTGGAAACACGTTATCTTCGGGAAATAAAGGAATTGCATGGTTATGCCAGTCTGCGAAGTACAGAAAACGAAGAGCTCTTTTCTGAAGAATTAGAATTTTATTCAGACAAGTCTTGCATGCCTGCCCTCAAGCAGCAAGACCATAGGTTAAATAAGGATGAATTAGTGACTTACAGATATTCAGTAATGTTGGTCGAGGTACAGAGAGGTGTACGAAGCTTTGCAATTAGCCCGACAGTTTTAGTAATTTTTATAACAATCAATGTGGTATTTCCAAGAGAGATTTTGATCAATAAGAACGCCCAGGTATTCTATGTAAACTTTAGACTCGAGACGAACATATTTATTCTTTTCATTATCAAACATGCAAAGTTTTGGTTGGTAAGCAAGTCGCTTTTGGTGAGGATGAAAAATTACAAAGTTGGATTTATTAAAGTTAAGAGTTAGTTTGTTGGCTGTCAACCAGTTATAAAGGTTTTGTAGCTCATTATTGACTACTGTCTCAAGATCTTTCAGATTTTTGTTCGCATAGAGAATGTTAGTGTCGTTTGCAAAGAGGTAAAACCTAAATTTATTCTAGCATCTGTGGATATCATTGACATACAGCAAGAAAAGCAATGGTCCAAGAATTGATCTTTGAGGAACACCACATGCAACGACGGCTTTATCTGATATATGATGGCCTACTTGAGTTGTTTGCGTGCGACTTTTGAGATATGAGGAGAATCAATCATTAAATTATTCCAAGAAAACCATAGTGATTGAGCTTATCAAGCAAAATGTCGTGATCGACGGTGTCGCAGGCTTTTTTAAGATCAATGAGCACTCCACAAGATAGCAATCTCTGATTTCATGTTTGTTTTTATATCAATAGCAATGTCCATTATTGCGTGTTTGGCTGAATGCCCCTTACGAAAGCCATATTGTGAGGAATACAAAAGTTCGTGTTTCTTTATATAGGTCGTCAATCTGTTGTAAATTATTTTCTCAAATACTCTATTAAAATTTGAAAGTAAAGAGATCGGTATGTAGTTTTTTGCGTCCGTGTTATCGTCACTCTTAAATACTGGAGTAATTTCAGCAATTTTGAGCTTTGATGGATAAGTCCCTAATCTGATCGATGTATTTAGCATCTCTGTAAGAACAGGAGCTATGACGGCACTTGAACGTTTGAGTAGTTTGGTAGGTGAGGAGTATAAACCATCACGATAAGATTTATCATTCGGTATAAGTAATATTTCTGACCGTAATTCTTCGGGTAAAACGGGTCGAAAAAGGAAGGATGAAATTGAAGATTTGCACTCATCAACATGGTCTAGATGATGTTTTTGGGGAATGGGCAGCTTGTTAGCAAGCCTGTTTCCGACTGTTGCAAAGTGCCATTAATAATGTTAGGTACCCGCGAACCATCCTTAACAATTTTGTTGCGATTATTAAAATCCTTTAGGCAGATATGACTTTTAAGTTTTTTTTCCGTCGATGTTAAAGCTCATTGATTCCCTGCCAGTTTTTTTCATGTTGGCCATATTATTTTCGAAAAACGTATCATAGTATCTCCTTTTACTTAAGCGTATCAGGGTACAAATTTTACTTTTATAGTGCTTGTACCTAACTTCGTCTCCAGATGCATATAATTTACTTTTAACCTTAATAGCCGCCTTAATTCCATTAGTTATCCGGGGTTTAGATAGCCTCTTTTGCTTTGCGATTAGATAATTTTTTCTTGGGGACTTGTTTGTCAACAATTGAATTTTATTTGTTGTAAAACGATGAAAACAATTTGTTCACACAATTTGTTCCTTTTTCAATTATTCGATTCCAGTCCGGCAGCTTCAGACAGCTCATCGTTAAAGCGATCAGCAGAGAATCTTGAATAGTCACGTATTTTTATATTTTTAACTCGTTGAAGTTTATCTTTCGCTGACGTTGTGATACAGAACTGCGAAAAATGATCACTAATATCAGAAATAATGTCTCCGCTAGCGAGGAGTTGGTCATGATTGTTAACAAAGGTGTCATCAATCAACGTAGCAGAAGTTCTATGAACGCTTGTCGATTTGTCCACGGCTGGAAAAAGATAACAGCTTGAAGAGAGAGTGAAAAAAACCTGGCTTATTTGAGATGATTCACACTTGAGCAGATCTATATTAAAATCACCCATGATGTAAACGTCCTTGTCATCGGACACTATTTTTTGGATTGTCTTATCTACATACGTTAGGAAATAATCGGGCGAATTGTGCTGACGATGAATTACTCCACAAACGATGTTTTTATGGTTGGCAAAAGCGATTTCAACCCAGACGGCTCGGAATGCATCATTTGAAGTTTTTTCAAGAACATTGTAGTTTAGTGATTGATCAACAAAGAGGGCAGTGCCCCCAGAGGCCAGTGGTGTTGGCACATGCTCAAAAACATAACCTTGAATGCTCGGATGGGCGTTGCTCTCATTAGAATTTGTAATTTTTGTTTCCGAGATACCAATAACATCAAAGTGGAAATCAAAATCGTCTAATAACAATTCTACATTTTCTAGATTGCGGTGGATACTCACAATATTGTTATGAAAGATGGAAAAACTAGACTCAACCGTGTTTTCAGTGAGGTTTTCCTTAAGCATTTTGAAGCTATGCGGGGAAAAGTATCGGCTTTGGATGCGCTGATTAGGGAGTTTATACTCAGTATTCAAATAAGCATCCTGATTAGAGTTAAGACTAGAAATATCTAAGTCGTATACACTGTTTGATTTATCTAAATTTCGCCTTGGCCACCTGTCAACAGAGATCGAGTTTTAAAACTGCCCATGATAGAGAGCCAGGTTACCCCTAAAGTTAAAGTAAGGTAGCTCACGCAATAATAATTTATTAGCGCTTTCTTCCGGTTTATTTCTACGCAACTTTATTTAGCTTGTTTCTAATGATCGTATAATCTAAACAAGAGTACTTAGCTCAACTCTGCGATCCCACTCCTTGCAGGTCTTCTAAACTAGTCAGTTTTACTGTGGTTGAGGTATCCGACTTCCGCAAATAAACGAATCCGTTCTTCGCCTAACAGTATTTGTAGCTATTCGCATCCTTGAGTCTTTTGCTGTCAAATAGTAGCTCTTGCAGCCTTGGTGTAAGATGATCATATAGGTTGATGTGGCTTACATCTACCGCGTCACTGAAGTCCAAATCTTCTGCATGTAGGTTAGACACTCCTCTCCTGGCTGCCATGACTTTCTCTCTGGCTAACCTACACACGAATTTACAAATGTTGGCGTTGGGTCTGTTGGAAGCCACGCGGGATGGCCCCCGATCTGCAGTGTCGATGCCACTCAATGATACTTCCTCAAGTCCCTAAGCAGGGAAAAGCGTCATACAGGGATCGGCTGTTTGTTGTGATGTTTCACGTTCGGCTACAGTTGGTGAACCACGATTTTAATGTTGAATTGATAACTGTATGCTTCTGAGGCTAGATTTCCTAATATGATCGCACAGAATTGATATTTCGTTAACTCGTGAGACGAGTACCTGAATTTGCCTCTCAGCTTCCACTTTGAAGCGGATGAAGTTGTCATATTGGCTTGACGTAAATTCAATTGAACGCCCTTTCCTGGTGACAATTCCCGTTCGGCGTGTCTGCCATGTTGATTCTTTGACAGCTCGTCGATAACTTTCAGTAGTTTCTTCTTTAATTCTTCAATTTCATTACGCAAAACTTGATTTTCCTTTCGTAGCTTGTCGTTAGCCGTCATACTGAATGATTTCAGAATTTGTAGGTTCAGGATAAGAGAAGAATTCGTGAAATAAGATCGGAGCACACAAAACACGTCTGCACAGCTCACTGCACAAGCGTGTCCACGAGTGTGCACGAGTTTTTCACCTCTTAACGTGATATCAGGAAACAACTTTTAGGCTCCTGCTCTAGGCCAGGTTTAAAAGGGAAAATATTTTCCTGTACGTTATCTTAACTTGCAAATTTTTTGGTTGTTTGTTGCGCGTCTTCCCGGGGGGAGGGGGGGGGGGAGGGGGAGAGAAGAGCCTAATGGCATGTAATGGGGATGTGCCGCTAGATGGGGTCGCATTTTCACGACTGGATTGACTTTAATGGGATCGCATTTTCAACGGAGTTACTAGAATGGGGTCGTACATTTTCGGATTATCGGGGTAAGACAGTTCTTCATATTTAACAATTATTCGCCGAAGGCGAAGTTAATATTGTTGAATAATCCCCGAGACGAAGTCGAGGGGATTATTCAACAATATTAACTGAGCCTGAGGTGAATAATTGTTTGAGTATATTCACACGAAGTGATCTGAACAGAATCATAAAGGAAACCATTAAAAAACGGTCAGTTTTATTGACGGTTGAATAGCGTGAACACGAAGAAGTGAACACGAAGCCGTAAACAGTGGATGCGCAAAAGTTAGATCTTTACAGTATCTTCAAAAATGGCAAATGATAGTTTTAATCTTTTTGTATCGAGTTTTGTAAGCTTTAGCATCGACGGTGTAAAAGAAAACGCCGAAAATTTATATTACTACCCAATTCTGAGAAGAAAAGTAGAGCTTTATTTGTTTCTGTCAACTCACCGTGAATGAGAAAGTTTTCTTTGTCGCTTCTTGCAAATGCTGTCAATAGCGGCTACGATCAAGGTGAGCGTTGTTTATCTCCAATGTTTTTTGTTTTGTTAACTTGCTGGCACGTACAATTTTCGAAAATGTTTGCCTTCCTCTTTTCTCCATAAATTAACTTCTATGGCAAAATTGGTCTTGCAAGAAAATCCCGAAATCACAAAACAGTGACAAAGCGGCCTCGTTTTCCTCTGAGTGGTAAACATAGCTTCGAGCGTACAAAAAGTCAGCTACAGTAAACCACTTCACAATAGATCACGCTGTTTAAACACCATGAAGTCTTTTCTTGCCTTCAAAGTCATCAGCACTTGGATATTCGTGTATTTTCAAAAAGGCTTCACTATGAAACTTTGGCAAAACACGACAGCGATTTTATTCTGCTTTATATTCACCACCTAGCGCGGTGAATATAACGTCATAGTCCGAGATAGCGAACCAATCAGATTGCTTGGATTACCAAGATCACTGAGTGTGTATATACTAATTACGGTTAGCAAACGTACCAGAATGTTTATACTGTAGGTGAAAAGTAAAGTGTTCTTCATTCAATTAAAAAAAACGGGTCAATTCATTTTAGGATGACCTAATTAAAGGATTTATAAGGTAGATACATAATTAAAAAGTGACTAAGTTGGGATCGCGAAAATTACATATTTGCCCAAAAGTGACTAAGATGGGGTCTATAATAGAGAGGAGAAGTGTGATGTCACGTTACCACGGTAGCACTATTTCTGGATGAAAACAAAACCAACGACGACGGCGACGGCAAGGAGAACGGCAAAAATGAAATGTTCATACTAACAAGCAACAACGTTGCACGTGAATCACGCTATTTTGTACATTTCTTTGCCATCATTGCACCACTACGACATGAAATTTCCTTATTTCACGAGCCCGCTTAAGTAAACACAACACAAAAATTATCGCTTTCTTTTTCTAAACTTAGGTAACGATAGATATGGTCCCAAAGAAAATTTCGCCAAGATTGCCAAATTAAATGAAATTGAATAAGATGGGTGAAGTTTGAAATAGTGCGAATAGACTTTCAAGTGACTTTATCGGTTTGTTGTCATCCAAAAATTTTGCTACCATGGCGACTTGACGTAAGGACTTCTCCTCTCTATTGGCCACAGAACAGACTGTAATGGGGTAGGGGCTCTGAGAGGCCAGCGGCACATAGCCAGCACAAATTAACCCAAGTAACCCCCCCGGACGCGTTTTCTACCCAGGCAACGGATCACTATCTCGTTACTCTACCCATTTGGCTAACACCTACAGGCCTCACGCAGAGTTACGATAATGCTGTCTGATTCTGCCAGGAAAATACGGGGGTTAAATACACAAATTATCCTGAGATCTCCTGAGCCATGTTTCCTATTGTGATAAGTGGTGTACGCCTTAGCACGAGTTTCTCGCCTCTTAACGTGATATCAGGAAAAAACTTTTGGGCTTGGCTCTAGGCCAGGTATAAAACGGGAAATATTTTCCTGAATGTTATCGTAACTTGCAAATTCTTTTGGTTGTTTGTTGCGTGTTTTCTACCCAGGTAACGGATCATTATTTCGTTAGTTTACCCATTTGGCTAACACCTACAGGCCTCACGCAGAGTTACGATAATGCTGTCTGATTCTGCCAGGAAAATACGGGTTAAACACACTTATTATCCTGAGATCTCCTGAGCCATGTTTCCTATTGTGATAAGTGGTGTACGCCTTAGCACGAGTTGTTTGCCTCTTAACGTGATATGTGGGAAAAAACTTTTAGGCTTGACTCTAGGCCAGGTATAAAAGGGGAAATATTTTCCTACATGTGATCGTAACTTGCAAATTCTTTTGGTTGTTTGTTGCGTGTTTTCTACCACGGTAACGGATCATTGTTTCGTTAATTTACCCATTTGGCTAACACCTACAGGCCTCACGCAGAGTTACGATAATGCTGTCTGATTCTACCAGGAAAATACGGGTTAAACACACATATTATCCTGAGACCTCCTGAGCCATGTTTCCTATTGTGATAAGTGGTGTACGCCTTAGCACGAGTTGTTTGCCTCTTAACGTGATATCAGGAAAAAACTTTTAGGCTTGGCTCTAGGCCAGGTATGAAAGGGGAAATATTTTCCTGCATGTGATCGTAACTTGCAAATTCTTTTGGTTGTTTGTTGCGCGTTTTCTACCCAGATAACGGATCTGTGCTTATGGGTGCAACACGTGAAATAAATATAACTTGCAAAACAGTGTGTTTGCGTGAGAAGTCGCACCATAATGTTAAGCGGTGACTACTTAGCCTTTAGTTGCACAATGAGACCATAATTGACTTGTGCAGTGCTATTAATACTTGTAAATTATTCTTCTTTTGTCTTACCTTCTAAGGTGGCTGGTTTTGTTATAGCCCAGCGTCCTGTCGAAAAAGGAACAGGACAATGAGAGAATTGATGACGTCAAACGGGTGGAAAACAACAAAGAGAGGTTAGCTAGAAGGTTGCTTGCTCTCTTACAGTCGTTCAAGAGGAGGAAACCGGAAAAAATAGAAAGAAAAAAAGCAAAGAAAGAAACGGGGATAGATAGATAGAAACCTTTATTTCAATAGGATAACTCCTTCAGTTTTTGTACAAGATAAAAACTGCTATCCATAGAGGCCCAACATAAATGATAACCTAAATTGAAAAGAAATAATGGTGATAATTAATTACAATAACAAATACATAATGGGAGGAAGTGACTCCTTGAGAGTGCTAGCCACGATTTGCTTCATTTAATCCTTATTGACCTTATTCTATTCATACCCAAGTCAGTGGTCAGTTATTGAGATTTTCCAGTTTCGTATTGCTACATAGAGGCGATGCACGGAATTACTAGCAGTTTTTGCAGCCTTTGAGGCAGGCAATTTGTTATTCCCGGCTTTTTTTTCCTTTCTTACATTTCAATATGAAGACAGACGGTTTTGAGCTTTAAGCTTGATGTACTCAGGATCACTTCTCTTATTATTTTCCTAACAGGAATGGGAATACTATCACCTAATCCACGTGAAAATCCAAGCTGGTGGAATGCCAATCACGTGTAAGACTGAAATCGAAAATTACGTAAATAAATTAATCCGAGGAATTTACCATAGGGTAAGTTCCCTGGGGACTCACTATGTGGCACGGGGAAAGACCACTTGCAGAGGATGATTAATCGTACGCATCCACAGGAGCCGATTAGTACCTGATACTAGGAGAGGAGGATGAGTGGTTGCTAGTATGTTTTTAGTGGTTTACTGTTCGTTTTCAGTTTGTCAATCTGTTACCATAGTTATCAGTTCCTCTCTCTACTTGTTAGTTTAAACCTTTAGCTCACTTTTAGATTAATTAGATTAACTACTGTTACTGTTATTATTCTTTAATGGCTTAATGCTACTGATGTTGTTTTATATACATTTTGATTTTTATTTAATCTTTTGCATAGTCTTTAAATACTATTGCCTAATGTAATATTTTACTAAATTAGATTTTAAAATTAGTTGTCCCCGATAAGTGGGCAACATGTAGCAGCTAGAAGATGTGACACGTAAATAAAGGTGTTCAGTTCAGTTGTTCAGTTGTTCAGAGGCACACAATTTGGAGCCAATAAGATTACTCTCCTTTGGAAAACCCCTTGTTGACTAGTTTATCTAATCCAAACTAAAAGACACTTCAATTCAGTACAAGAAGTGCGGACAAGGAGCCAATAAGATTTCGCCCCTTTGGCACAACCCTTGACTAGCTTATCTAGTCCAAACTATAGGTTACTTTTAAAAGCCTGCAAATTTGTTGTAAGTTTTAAGGAAGATTCTGATGTCGTTGATCTTGTTGATCGTTAGGTACATACCTTATTGTTCGAGTGACGTGTGGAGTGGAAATGCATCAAAGAGAGAAACAGGAGGTTAGGATCGATTTATTTAGATCCAAATGAGAAAAAAAAGGATTAGGCAAGCGTTCTTCCAATTCAAAGAGGTTTCATTTGAATAGTAACACCATAGCATTTCGCCCACAGGCTCAAACGTCCTCATCTTAACGTCATCTAGAATTGTAACGGTTAACCATAGTTTACTGAATGAACTCAGTGCTAATGCACCAGTCAATTCCAGGTGCGCCCATGCCCTCCCCAACCCCCCCCCCCCCCCCCTCCCCGGGCTAATCCCCGGGTATTAGAATTTTTTTGCCTTGGATGGTAAATTCGTGTGCTAAGGGACACTTGAGCTGCCGAATGCACGTCGATTCAGCTCGATAGTTCCCGACTTCCGGTTTGATAAGCAATGAAGAAATCCAAGCACAAAATCGAGAAAACATACCTTAAAAAACCTCTACAAGTTTTTTCCCGTCCTTAGCAAATGAGCCAATCTTCGAATCTGCTTATGTTTCCAGTAAAATCGTCCATGTTAAGTTATGTTTGGATAGGAATGCACGTGTATGTCAAAAGCTCTGGGTGGCCCCGGAGTTGGCAAATGCCCGATCCCCGGGCCGCGCAAAATTTGCTAATACCCCACCCCCGGGACTGACTAGGAGGGCAAATGCCCCGCAGTTGCCCGGGGTGTCACGGGCGCATCTGGAATTGACTGATTCATTTATTGTTGTAACTTCGTTTCTGTAGGAAGAACCTTCCCTGTTTTAATGGGCGTGCTCTGCTTAACGTTCTTGCTGTAGGCAAAGTTAATATTCAAACTTCTTATTCTGTGCTAAAGACTGTGCTAACTCAGTTGCGTTATTTGCTTATTAGGCACGATTCCCATTCGTTAATGTCTGACTCTAACAAAAACATCAACCGCCAACTTTTTGACACAGCAGCTGTATCTTGACGTTATCTTATATTACTTTTCTTTGAAAGCGACGTTTGTTTTTTGGTTTGATTCTCTGTTCGTTTTTTATCTTTTTTGCTCTTATGTGGACATTAAACAGATCTTTTTCTTATTATTAATTTTTTTTTGCAGGGCAATTTTCATTTCTTGGAACGAGGATACTAGCAAGGGTCATCGAAGAATTGTTACCGGAAGGACTCTACCATGCGAAGCACCTACTTCTTGCAGGCAGCAGGTGAACTTTTAGTGATTGGTAACATCTTCCTTTAAACCAGCGGACTAATAAAAATTTATGGCAAAAGAAAAATTTCATTTTCTTTTTTTCATTAAAAAAGGACAAGAAAAAACGAAAGAAAGATACAAAACACGGTAATACTGCTTAAGATTATCATACTGAGGGATTCCGTTTACAAACCAAAACATTTACACAAGTAAATAAAATAACGATTTAGAGGCAGCACATCCATAAAGTGGTTCTTCATCTACCTGATTCCTGGTCGAATTGGAATTTGGTAAAGTTGTATTTTTAGGAGAGGGGAAAACCGGAGTACCCGGAGGAAAACCTCTTGGAGCAAGGGAGAGAAGCAATAACGTGTGGGTCGACGCGTGGATTTCAGTGAATCGGGGCCAAATTGGCGGGAGGCGAGTGCTTTCATCACTGTGCCACCCTTGCTTTCAATTCCCTCCTTTACTCTGGTAAACAATCAACCTATCGACATGTAAAAACAACGGCCGAACTATTTCAGTTTTCAATAGTCATACAAACAGATCAACCTGACGGTACGATCCGGTGCAAGCCCGCCCAATCTACTCATTGTACGAACCGAACGTTTTTATCTAACGAGCAGAATGTTCTTGTCCTCAACAACCACAGTTCACTGGAGTTACCGATGTCCTTACCTCGTTCTTTAAACCATGACCCGAGACAAGCCTGACCCTGCACATGTAATATACCTATCCTCGTTCTTTAAATCATGATCGACACAAGCACGTTAATTCCCCTATGAATAGAAATGAGGAATTCCAGTGGAATGTAGTCGTTTATTGGACAACGCTCGCCGTTTTGCCAGTGTTTTAGAGTATTTTAAAGTGAATGTGACAAAAAATTTTTTTAAAAAATGATTTGGGTCCTTAGATAAGTTTAGTGAACAATTTTGAACTCTAAAAATGGGTTCCCCAAAAGATTTCGTTTAAAAACTACTTTTCCCCTTCAGAAGTGTCCCTAAGACTGGGCTCGGAAAAAAAAAAGGGCTGATGATGTGATTTGAAGTCAGTTGATCTTCTCAGCTTTTGCTTCCGATTCTGGACATAGCTTTGTTTTGTAAAATTAAGCGATGTACGTATCTGATTGTAACGAAGGTTTAGGGGCGTAAATGAAGGTTTTGGAGATGATTGGGAAGTTGTCAACAGCGACAATCCTTCTTATTTGTTGTCATCTTGTAAATCATTCTAAATTTGTGCAAATCGTTTGTACGTCATAATTGTCAATTTTGAGACAAATTTGCGTGTTTTAAAGACGGAAAAAAAAAGGTTTTGCAGGATTTTTGACGAGTTTTTGACATTTCGGAACCATATTGCACACATATTGTAAAATAAAATTCGTGTCATATACACTGTAATATTGGGCTTCTCGTGTTTCAGTGCCGGTGGAGTCGGCGTAATCCTCAATTTAGATAGGCTAGCCTTGAGACTCAAGATGGCTGGATCCAAAGTTAAAGTCCGAGGACTGGCCGATTCTGGATGGTTCCTAGCAGGCGCAGAATTACCGATGACATCTACAGCCATTAGAAACGGCATGAAGTAAGTGATTACACTGTTCGCCGTTTTGTAATTTACGCAAAACTTAGCTTGCAAGCATTTACACCGGCTGCAAAAAAGGGACTGAAAAGGAGGGCAAAAATCTTCCTGGTTTTTAAGGGTGTTCGTCAGAGAAACTCTAGGTTCATCGCCCAGTTATTCGCCAGTTTAGAAACGAGTAGGGAATCGAACAGCACTTTTCCCTTTTAATATGCCTTAACGCTATAAAGTTTGTATTGCTAAGATTCTTTATACTTGTAGAGACGATTTAACCCTTTCACTGCCAAATGTGGCCAAAGGCAAATTTCAAATTTCATTTTCTAAAATTTTGACAAACAAATAGCACCATGTTAAAGTACAGGCAGATAGCTTTCATTTGAATGGTCACATCATAGGATTTCGTCCTCAGACTCAAAAGTTAGAGTCACCTTACAAAACTCCATCAAACAATCTGGCAGTGAAAGGGTTAACTGAATATTTTGGCAAAACCACTGCTCAGGAATGTAAAAAGTCCACTTCCGGTTGACGTGTGTCGCTCAAAAACGCCTTTGCTTGTAAGTTCTCTATTGGCAAATTTCTCCCCTGTCGCTAGTGACAGTCCCTGAAGACTTTGCAAAAGTTAACTTGGTCCAGTTTCTTCCTTGTTTCTGAAGTGGTGAATAAACAGGGGTCAATTTACAGTCAACTCAGGTCAAGCGTACCCCCGAAGATTCCATTTATGAATTTATTATTCGAAAGTTGAATCCGTTGTTAGTTGTAGGATCTAGATTCATTCTTGCATTCTTGCATGCGTAATGAGCCGTGAATTCACACGCAAGGCAGTTATGAATTTGTCTACCAGCTCAGTTTCCTTGAATTTGATGTAAATGTCTTCGGAGTAATTTTATCCATTCAAAGATTTTCAATCTGACCAAGTACAGAGAAGCTCTCGTAAAATATTCACTGCTTATTACGCATGCAGGAATGCCGATTTGCCGTAGTTAAGGGAACGCCCAAAGGATTCATTTTTGAAATAATCAATTCATTAATAGAATCTTAGGGGGAACACTGGACCTGCCTTGACTGTAATAAATTTTTTACAAGTGTAACTTACTAGCGTAGCTAGTAAAATGGCGCACTGTAAGCTTCATTTGCCCAATGCAAGGGTCAAGGCAGTTATCCTGTAACTACAGCGCTGTATACCATTAACTAAGACAAGCAAGCAGCGGGACTGGGCGATCAAGTGTGAGAGCTTCTTGTCCAAAAAACAATCTGGAATTCAAGCTTTTCACGAACTCTGATCAACCACTCTAAGCCGAGGACGTTGCGCGTGTCAAAGAGTACCTACTATATTCCTATAATCTGGTTCCTCCTTTTCTTCGTGGTGTCAAATGACCTTTCTTTGTTAGAAAATGTTTTTGAATGTTTTAGTTACTGGCGTGGTATTGTACCGACTGATTGTGCAAGGCGCAATCCACTCAAGAAATGGAAGTGTTACTTTGGAGAGCATGTGTACAAAACGGACAGCGCCTCACCCAAGCACGGTAAGATTTCCCTGAACCCACCGCCGCTCTATATTTGTAGCAAAAAAATAAGAGGCGGTATAGCAAGTTGGTGGGAACAACAAGACCGAGCAAGAGATCATAATAATAGTCTTCCGAAAGTCATGGAACCACTTTACCTGAAACTGTTTCCGCATGGTCCGCATAGTTTCTAAAAATAACTTTTCTGAAATTAAGATATCCCAAAGGCATGCCTGGGAGACTCCCGCTCTGTCCTTTCATGATCTCTTGGACAGAGTAAAGAATTCATTTTCCAGGTGCAAGCATGATCAGGGATTTTTTTAAACCGGTTTACACAGTGTGAAACTTAAAAATGCCGGTCTGATGTTTTATTCGACCTCTTCCGGCTACCCGTCATTAGCCAGACAATTCTTAACTTTTAGCTAAACAAGGCTACTCGGACGGAATCTTTACTGATGCGTTAGTATACTCTAGTTGTTAACTGCCAAGACCCTTTTTTGGTGTCTAGTGATTATAAAGGGAAATCTTTTAAAGGTGGTATGCCACGAGGGTAGCTGTTAAATTTATATTCTGTGCTAAAAGTTATTACTTGGTGCTTTACCAAGAAGAATATGCCAAACAAATCTCATCAGGGAACACTAACCATAATACGTTTTGTGGATTTTTGTAGGCATAGCCTTGAAACTTGAAAAAGTTTGGCCCAATTTTGTTGAGAGTCAATCTTTATATTCATTCTTGCTATCCGTAGCAACAGACGACAGGAAACAGTTTCAATGCCTAGATATAGTCTTTTATAAAATAACTAAGATAGTACGCGCGTTCTGATTGGTTAAAAAACTAAGGTTTACTGTGCCGGTAAACTCATAGAAAACTGAAACGACTCCGTTTTTCGTAGAGTTATTTTATAAACGCAATAGACCACACTTTCTAGGGGTCTACCGGCATAATAACGTGATTTACAAGCTTTTTGAGTGTTCTCCCAAAATCTTGCGTGGGTTATCACTCCGGTAAACCTATAGAAAGTGTGGTCTATTGCTTAAAAATAACAAGACTGCACCATTATTTTAGTAATTCAATTGATACAAAGACACGTTTTTAATAGCTTTTTAAAATAATAGCAAATAGCTTGACATAGCCCCTTCAACTAGTTACTGAGTAGAGTTATACGCCATTGACAGCCTCAGTCGAGTTTATAATTTTTCTCAATTGTTGTGTTTTTGTTTTTTAACAGCTCCCCTGTTCGTTTTCCAGTGGTTGTATGATGAAGAACAATTAGGTTGGGTTTTGCAGGGAATTTTTAACATTACCCGAGAGAAAGATAAGGTTAAAATCGCAATTAAGCTTGGAAAAAAGATGAATGAGTCACTTTCTAACACCGACGGGCTAGCTTGGTGAGTTTCATTCTCGTACACACTTTAAGTAGGTCCATTATGAAAACAAGCGGGTAACCGGTAATAAACTTTCTATCTTTGTTAAATAAAGTCTCTTCTTCCTTAACAATCGTTGATGCTCCCACGTTTATCAGGTGAATTCATGCTGTGATTGTATTTGATAAAACGCTCAAGTCCGGTGATAAAATATTTGAATCGTCAACTCATTTGCGTTTATTCAGCACTTGTGTTTGACAAAAATAACGTTTTGGCGAATTTAGTGGCGGCCACTTTTAGTCAACTCGTTCACATAAATACTTGTATCTGGAGGCAAGTGCGGAAAAATACTTCCACAGACACTAACTTCGCCCTAGTTTGAAGTCTTTTTGTAGCGTGTAATGGATTTGGCAGCATTTGCCATTACGTCAAAACCGCCATTGTCATTTTTTTTTTTGTACAGGAGGCAAAGCTTTTAGCAATTTTTCTTTTTGCTTTTGTTAATTTGTTTTCTTTAACCAATTTTTTTTTCTTGCTAGTGCTGTGTTTGCTCCTTCGTGTGTCTCGCACACTATCCTTACACGAAAGTAAGTATCTTTAAATCATAGAAGCAATAACTAGGAGCCATGCTCTATCAGTAACAGAAGCATATATGCTTTTGTCTGTAAGTGCTATAAGAAAGATTTGTGATCGGTGCTGGTTCATAGAGTTAGTCACGTGATCATAAATCCCCTTTTTATACCTGAAATTGTCGGACTCTGTTGGCATCGCCATTCAGCAGTCTTGGACTAATGATCTTTCGTGTTTTAGATACTGTTGAACAGGTGTCTGTAAAGGTGACAGAGAAACACAGTGTTGTTTGGCTTCTGACATTTCGCAGGGTCGCATAATGTCGGCAGTTTTTTCAGACTAGATCTTCGGCCGTAATTTACAGGTTGAAAGGGCTCGTCTATCTTTTATCTCACGGTAGTCATGTTGTTATTGATCGTGTCGTTTCGACCGGATACTGCTGTCTCCATCAGGCGATGGTGTAGAAAGCATCGCTTATCTGTAAGATAGTTGAAAGTAGTATTATCCTCGGTTTTTGTATCCTACGGATATCCCTATCAGTTTATAACAACGTCATGATCCAAAACCCAGGAACCACGCATCGACATGAACAGGGACGCGTAATCGAAAAAAAAAGCATTTTATTTGAGTGTCAATATATTTAGCAGGAAAGTACTGATTGGTGACACTATTTTTACGTCTCCTACTTGAGACGGGACCGCCATTTTACGTGATCATCCGAGCCACACGAAGGTCTACTCGTTTGCAGGGTAAAGGCAGTACCATCATTTCTCAGTTATTTTAAGACCCTGAGTATTGGTCCGGCCCCGGGAATTGAACCCGCGACCTCTCGCTCCGCAGTCAAGCGGTCTACCGACTGAGCCAATCTACCACGGCTAGCCCCATCAAAAATCAATTGAATGGTTATCTAAAGCTCTTCTTCATTGCCTACAACAATATTGAATGTGCTGGGCCATATTCAGATCCGGTATAACACTTGTATCGAACTTTGGGCGACTTAAGGATAGAACTAGGTGGTGTAGTTTATAAGATTCGTTATAAGTTTTAATTGGCAAAACGGACAGATGCTTGAATGGGTTAAAGAACGTGACAGGGGCATTAGACTTTCACAAACTTAACCTGCGAATACAGCCGTCTCTCGTCAGGCTATCACAAACTTAGACTTCAACCGCATCCGAACAGGCAAATAAGACATGTCACTATCCGCTCTGGCACGACATCAAGTTTATTGACCTAGGTAAAAGAGAATTCTCATACGACGTTGCTCTAACAACATCAACAGAGGCAATGAAATTGAAATTCAAGAAGAGTGGATACCCACGATCAGACAGCACAGCTGTCGATCGGTGCCACAGTAGACCGTCGAGGACAATGGAATTGAGACATCCAGAAGCGTGGATGTCCATGATCAAATAGCACCGCAGCCGATCGGTGCTATTTTAGCAGACCGCTAAGGGAACAGATTCTATTCCTTTCGACATCAATAGAGACAATGGATATGAGCGAGTCCAGAAGCGTGGATGCCCACGATCAAACAGCACTGCAGCCGGTCAGTACGACAACGGACCACTGAGGGAACAGCTTCTTACACTACAATGCTTACAAAGCCCAGTATCGATACCACCAACAGTGAGTGATATTCGTAATGCACAAAACTACGGTACCACTAATAGTCCGACATTATCGTCTTATGAAGATGAAGACCAACAGTACGCAGTTTAAATGCCGCTATCAACTGTGAGATAAACGATAAGCGAGTTCGACAATACACAAATAACGATGAACATAATTTTTCATTTAATTTGTAAATTTGTTCAGCATTATGTAATCCCTTTGTCGTTATTGTTATTTCTTTACAGTGATTGGCTGAAAGTCAGAGTGAGTGGAAGAAACCTGGACGACGCTCTAAACGCATGGTATCGGCATCGGTCCTCCGACCCAAACACGGACAGTTGCAAGACCCTCATTGAAAATAATTGTTACTACCCGCAATGCGATAAAACGTGCCCGAAAAGTCGTTTTGAACGATCAAAAAAGTCTACTATTAATTCGCCTGGAATGCCCGTTAAACCGGATTCTAGGAACAAACCTCATAATCCGCTAAGAAGACGAAAATCTCGCAGTTAAGAGATAATTTCAAGAAACTCTAAGACTAGCCTCCAACGCAGTTCGTCACGCGTGCCTCCCCTACGAGTTCGTCACGTGTTCTTTCCCCGGAAGCGTCCTTTGCGGGGAGGACCACTGACCCATTTGCGTTGGAGGCTGCTTGGTGACGAAATTTGTGCAAGTTTTGCGTATTAATTAAGCAGATTGACAAACAGAGGAAACTTCAACTCTATAGATTAATATGATAGGAAGTAACAGAACAGATATGCTTCATGTTAATAAACTGTCTTAGGATTTTACAAAAGTGATGTCAGCCCGTATTTTTGTTATATACAGGGCATCATTCCAAAAAAAAAAAATACGTATTCCGGCTTCCGAAAAAACCAATATCGACTTGGAGCACATTTGTGAAAAATGAAAAGTTAATATTTACGTTTGTAACTGGCCTTTCTAACTTAATAAATATTATATACATCATAGCTCCATGCTATCATTTGATGATATGATCCATCTGTTCTGTTGTGCAAAGTTCTTTTTGGCCGGAGTTTGAAACAAGCACCCTGCCGAGCAGAGCCTCCTTTTGTCTTCTTCATCGAGGAGGAGAAAAACAAGCTCTGCATAAGACTATGTTCCCACTATGCCGGATAACTATTGCGCCGGCAGGAAAACCATACCGGATATGATAGGGCTTCTATTCACACATAACCATATCATATCTTACATTATTAAAAACTGAATCATTTGATAATGCAATTCTAGCGTTTTGATTGGCTTAGCCATTATGGTATATGAGCCATTATATCATGCTCTCCATATATGGTCGGTGTACGCGTCAGTTTTAAATTGGAAGCTAGCTGAGATTTTTTTCCCGCGAAGGATAGAATGGCAACCGAAGCAAATCGTTTTAATTCATTTCTTAGAATACTAACGTCCACAAAACAGTTCCCATAGTAACTCATTGTGCAAATTATCCCAGCACCGACCAAGTCTCTTAAAATGGCCAATGGCAATAATTTGCTTTTCGTGTTAAAAGACCCTACTTTCAACTTTCTTAAAGAAATTTCCGAGTTTCTCTACGATTTTTTTTGCTTACAAAGGCAGTCTCATGGTTCATCCTTCTGAATAGCGGAGTGGCAGAGTAAGAGACTTTTCACGTTTAAGAGTATGTTTGACGTGCGAAACCAAGTCGTGCTACAGTCGCGCTCTCTACTAGCACAGCTGCAGTCGCACGACGTTTGAAACAGGCCTTATGCTCTTGAAATGCGAAAAGCCGGTCACTTCCCCCGGTTATACATTGTCGTCTGCATCCATGCACATATACCATATTTTAATTAAACCACCAACCTAAATGGTAACTCAGACTTAACTCAATCTTAACTCAAACTTGACTGAACTCAACTCAGACTCGTAACTCGATTGTTATCCTATTTCTTCCATGCGGCATGTTTGGTATCCAACTTTGCCACTCAATTAAACTTTGAGATGCGCTTTCCAGTTTAGGCCTAACCAAAATATTAACTGGCGCCTGCCACCCAGGTCAGATCCCAGCAAGAGAGAGCCTATTAGGTGGCGGGCTTTGCCACTCTGTGCAAGACCGCAAGACCTACGATCTGATCTTTTTACCTGGTGAACAAAGAGCAGACGAAAAGCTTTTTAGAAATTTCACGCTTTGCTGTTTATTTCCAGTATGCATAGTTACATAATAAAGCAATCAGTGTTTCTTTTCCCTTGGAGGATTTACCAAAACGACCAACAACTCGGCGAAGACGGTCGTCCAATAGGGTTTTACTTGCGTTAAATCGATGATAAAGTGAGGAAATTGCATTGAGATTTCCCGTCTTCTCTCGCTGGTAACTTACAATGTCCATGTAAAGACGGAAAAAACGCCCATTAGGTAATCACTACACATACACGCACATGTGGAATTTACTGATGTGAGAAAAGAGAAGCGAAATGAAGGTTTTCACATTAATGTTCGTTTGAAACTGAGGCCGCTGGTTATGGGTAGAACCACGATAGTAATTCTCACTGATGTGGCATTTGGCCGTAAAGGGCGTCTCTCTCGTACAACATATGCGAGTAGCGATTTTGCAGTTGGTGCTCACGGTCTGTTTGTCGCCGCACATCTTCTCTAAGTGACTGCAAGAAAAAAAACAGTTAAAACTACGAAAATCAGTTTATCAATATACTAAAATTTCAGAAGGTATTTTAGAAGATATTAAAGCTCTTTCATTCAAAACTTAGAATACATAACAAGACAGCAAGTAACAAGGTTGTGGATGAAAAGCTACAGATTTCGGAAATGCTACAATTATGCCAGAAAAAAACCTCTGCGTGCAGGGTAGATGCAGTGTAGAGGTTCTTGTCTTAGTATAACATCACATGCAATACACTTCGCTCGGAATTCTATCAAGCTACATTCAGCATTACAAACCACTTTTGTCCACACCTAAATCTACTTGCTAAATGCTCTTTTTGTGGACGTTTTTGCAAGGAATTTTATGCTCAAAGCATTAATATTACGCTTTTTGCCTTGCCTTCACACTAAAACAATGAAAAAAGTGGGTCTATCTTTCAAGTGTAAACGACAGAAAACCCGACGGTCTCCGAAAACGCTAACGAGTATAACCCGGCACCACAATTCATTAACGAGGGATACTGAAAAATAATACGTTCGAGAATAGCTTGGAAACGAAAACTTATGGCCAGTATGCGTTTTCGATGACTTCGAGACTACGATCAAAAACAATGCACGCTAGTGTGGAGGCGGTGCCTTTGATGCGATCTGAGAACAAAACAACGAAGGTTTTTCGAAAACGCATCACTTTCGACATGGCTGGGCCAAAGGTAGCCACTATCTCGATCCAAGAGCGTTTCACCCGTTGTCGGTTCAATTGGCTTTGTTGACGCTTGCGTCTTGATCAAAATGCAAGACTAAATTAAATCAATATCTGTACCTCGACTCTTTTGGGAATGGCTCTAAGTTCGTGATCTCTGAGGGATCTGAACGTTTCCTTCTCTATGTGAACTTGTTCAATCTGCTCGTAAAGGTCACTGATCTGCTTAGTCAAACCAACACTTCGACTCTAAAGACAAAAATAATATAGAAATATTTCAATTTAGTATTGAGAGTAACTACAACATTTCTTAGTTTTGAATCGCTAAGCTTTGTGATTAGATAAAAATTCACGCTCTGATTTCTCAACCAGTCAGGAGTGGAGAAAACAAGGGTAATCACGGGAACACGCGCCTTCCTGCGCCTCACGCTGTACACAAATATTACATATATTCTCGCTCTAATTTCTCAACCAATCAGGGCTAGAGGAAAGAAAAAAGGGTAATCACGGGAGCACGCGTTTTCCCGCACTTTGAGCTGGCAACGAAAAGAAGCTTTGTGATTGAATCAGAATGCACGCTTTAATTTCTCAACCAATCAGGAGTTGAAAAAAGAAAAGGGCAATCGCGGGAACACGCGTTTTCTTGAGCTGGACGCAGTCTACACGAAATTGCCACAAATACTGCTGGTTGGTTCGCTCCAGTGATTCCATCTCCTGTGATCGAGTTAAGAAAACTAATTACACCTATGTTCCCTTCCGCACCTCGCGGTCCACTTCGCTTGACGCTCAAAATTTAGAGCATTCTCGCAGGCTAAAAGGCAGGAAGAGGAGACAATCACAAATATGCGGCTCAATGTTCTGTGTTCTGTTTCGAGACTCATACATGCGACGATCATATCTTCACGTAAAAATTTGTATTTCGGCAGTTCACATCATCTTCATATGTTTCATTCCATTCATGGGTTAAGATGAACTCAACAAATTGGTCTGTTCCCAATGTATAAGTCTTTATAGCTCAATTGGTAGAGCACTGCAGCGCTAACGGAGCGGCCATGGGTTCGAATCCCGTAAACTCCCGAATTTTTTTTTCGGCTTAATTTGCAATTGCTTAAATTGCAATTACCACTTCATTTGAAAAAAACAAAAAACAAAAAATACATGTAATAGTATGTTGCCCTTTGTACCTGATAACCACCAAGAAGAACTTTCAGCTTCTTTTCTATTTTGGCTGCACGTTTCGCATCTTCCGTCATATGCGTTCGGTTCATCTACACGTTTAACATGAAAAAACAAAAGTGGAGAAGAAATAAAAATTGAAATGAGATGAGAGAGGAAAAGAGTAAAGAGAGATTAGATTAATTAAGAAACACGTCCCATCTTTTGGAAACGTCGGGAAACGTTTTTGCTGAAAGATTAATAATAAAACGCGCTCTTCATAACAGCTTACCTCAAGTCGCTTTTCTAACGATTCTAGCCTGTCCTTTTTGCTGGCTAACGCCGCTCGGGTGTAACGCTGTTGTGTTGGTAAAAACAGTACCTACAAAAAGAAAGCAATCAAAACCAAAGAATTAGTTTGAAAAAAATCCCTAGACTCCGTCGACATTAGAACTTGCTCATATCTAAACCGTGTCCTTGGCTGTCTGGCTGAGTTGGCCCAGATGGAGATGGCTCAATTATTGAAGACTTTACCTCGCGTCATTAAAAGGTGATTACAATGCCCATGTTATTAGAATTATGTTGTTCTTTTGCAACGATTCACTTTACACTGTCCCCTTGATGTTAAAACAGCATCGAGTCAGTGGCTAAGTAAACGAAAGTGTAAAAAACGTAACCGCTCTAGTTTTCTAGTTGTAGTCCGGGAAAAAGGAGGATCAATTTAGATTTCTGGGGAAACTACCCACCTACCCCTCCCCTAAGCCATCATTTTGCCCAAAGTGAGAAGTAAGTGTCAATGTTAACTTATATGGGGTAACTGGGCAGTTTCCCAGAAACCTAAAAATACAGTGATAGCAAATGCACTCGACTAGAACCCACGAAGACGGTACGGGTAAATTACCGGTACGCGTAGCGGTAGAGTGCCTCTTACCCCGGAGAAACGGTTAGGTTTCTTTTTCTTTTGTTCAAAAGGCGTTTTCTCGAAAACGTTTCTCAATACTTTTAAGTGCATCCAATTATCAAATTGTGGACTAAAAGAATTAAACGGAATTTGCTTTGTAAGCTCTTACTTCTATATTCAAATTTTGCAACAACCCTGGATTATCTTAACCTAGCTTTGAAAGACCTGGCCCTAGGAAATAATGGTCGCCTTAGCAACCTACCCGTACGCGTAGGCAGAAACTGTGTATCTTAAGGTCACTACTGTAAGCCTGAAGGAACATTCGAGAGTAGACATAACTATCTGTTGTGTGCATGAAAAGCACATTTTCAAGCCGGGTCCTTTAACTCTTAAAACTACTCTCCGCTAGCGCAGTAAGGAAACTGAAAGTCTCCGACCATTTTTCTTATTGTGAGAAGTAGAGTCCAAAAAGACGCCCCTAGTTTTGCCTAATAAGGTAATTGTAACTGACAACAAATTAACCATTTTGAGATAACGGTTGAGACTGGGTTAGTGTTGTGTCGAACTGCATTAGACACTGACCTGAGCGTAACATTCTTCCCAGACTTTAGTGTAGCTTTCAATAGGAAGATCACCATGGGCCATCTTCGATCTCACGAACTCCATTTCGTTTGCAAGCAGTTCCTTAGCATGTGCAATCTCCTTTTCTGTAAAGGATTCCAGTGGCTCGATTTCCAAAGCGGCGCGGGTTGCGGCGATGACCGCCTGAGCTGCGTTTTTGGATTTCTTGTGCGTGAGGTTTTCGATTTGTTGAGCTGTCGGGTGATTGACGATGTCGCTTCTTATCATGGTCACCATTTCACGCTTGATGAGCTCTTCTGCCTGAAAAACAACAGCAACTGTTCAGCTTGCAATTTAATCAAATGCAGGGGAAACCGGTCAAGTCGCCCGAAAGTCATCTCGCCCGAATTTTGTCGTCCGAAACAAGAGTAATGTCGCCCGAAATTTTATTCGGTGTAGTACACGGAGAAATAAAGTTAAAAGTGTGTGAAATACATCTCGTTTTTTAAACTATCATGACTCGAAACAAGCGATAAATTTGTGACACGTTAGGATGTTGTTGAGCATGATAATATTGAATTTCGGGTGACATAACTCTGGTTTCGGGCGAAATAACTTGCAGGCATTTTTGGGGAGGAAGTTTTGAAAGCGAAAGAAATGACATACCTCTACACTAGGTTGCGGTTTTCTAAAGACTAAAAATCCTTTTCATGCACTCATCATGACATGTTGGTTAAAATACAAACAATTTTTATCACTTCTCGAAACCATTTTTTAAATATGAATAAGATAGCTTTGCAAGCTAGTTGCGAAAGTTCGTTATTCGTGAGCACAGCACAGGCGGTAGACAGCACTCGTAAAGCAATTGATACAGTTCAACGATATCGTCTGAGTGGGGCAATGACTTAAACGTTACTTAGTACACAAACCTAACCAACATCTACACGTCCATTGTAACATAGAGAATCGACACGAGGGATTACACTTGTCGGTGAAGTTGCGCAGTAATTGCCCTGCTTACTTAACTTGCGAAGAGAAATTTCCTATTTAACTTTACCTTCTGCAGTCCAGTGAGAGGAGGATCGACATTAACCGGCCGCAGAACAGTAGCGTTCACATCAGATGGGCGAGGCATTTCTCGCTGAACAGCCTGAGACTGACGTCTTCGCTCTCTTAATTCTGTACTCAATAAATAAATAAATAAATTAATTAATTAATAATTATGGCGGAACCCTCAGGTAAGGACCGAGGCAAGTGTCCCCTGGATACTGAAGAGGTTGAGCGGGGGTTTGTTAATAATTAACCAACAAGGAAAATAAGTTTTTATTCTGCCTTGAAATATCCTGCAGCCATTATTTTAAGCAGCTAGATAACGTATAAAGAATCATGATTTACTTTTCTCTGCGACATTGCGTGATGAATTCTCACGGGTTTACGATCAATCTTCGGGTCACCTGGTCCCCGTGCGGATCATAGCGGCGCGCACATGAGTTCGTATGCGTTTACAAAACTCTAACATCTAGCAATATAAACGAACGTGGAAATTTAAATAAAAAGCGAAGTATTCAGATGACAGTTCAGGACAACAGACCTTCCGCAGCCTTCATGGCCATCCGCCTTGCATCAATGTCAGCTGCATCTTCTACAAAGCTCTCATCTGTGGCCTCATCTACCTCCTCTTCTCCAGTCTGAAAATTGAAAGGAAAACGATTTTGTAGCCTCTGCAACAGGCGTTATCGGGGCGCTCAGGCGCGTATTAGGGCGCCATCGCAAAGCGCGAGACACGCAAAAGGCGGGAAAAAAATTAACTTTTTAACCTCCTGTCGCTAGCCTCGCACCTTCGCGCACACACCCAAACAAGCGCCCACACCCAAAAACGCGCCAAATCACCCCAATAACGCCTCTTGTTCAGTTTACCTCTTTTGAAGCCTACTCTGAACAACTTACCAGACTTTATCAGGCGACGAATTATATGTTCTTTGAAGTAAATAGCTGGAACGCTTTACTTAGGATTTTTATCACTGATATCTGAACGATTTACTAAAAGGGTTCGAGGTCGAGGATAAACGAGGAGCAAATTATTGTGCAGGGAGACAACAAGCTTTGCTTCGAATTACAGAGAAAAGTGGAGGCTCACAGCGATTTGAGTTCTATCTACTCGGGTGAAGCAATGTCAGATGTAATGTGGTTCTCACTGAGTCAGCGAGCGAAGTCTTACGGTGTGACCACTCAACTGAAACCGCTTCAGCGGTACTTTTACACCGTATGTACTCTATAATTATTTGGAGTGTTGATCTAACTTTTGAGTCTGGAAATGAAATCCTACGTTCCGAGCATTCAAATGAAACCCCTTTAGGGCCCCAATTGATAGCAGTACCTAAGGCGTCTGAATGGGCTACCCTGATACGAATAAATAAAGATCTCTCTCAGCAGTAACAGCTTGTGGCACTTTTATTGCGGTTCAAAGGGTGATTTTAACTCCTGGATCTTCCAGTGAAAAGCTTAAGAGTTACCACATCTTCAGCTCTCCTTTGGTATAGTACTATTTATCATGTAGAGTTTTAGAAAATAAAGTTTGGGACGTTTGATAAATTCTGATTTTGTGCGTACCAGTTAGTGCAAGGGATACAAGCTGCGGTCATCTCATGATAACACTGAATACATCTGTAACCCCTACCTCAGGTAGCACAATCTCGAAGTCATTAGAAGGTGCTGGTAATGACGCTAACCCTGCTTTCAGCTGAGCCTTCATTTCCGCCTAAAAGTTAAGAAAACAATTAAATTTTAGCAAGCATCAAAGCATGCTTTTTAAAGTGTTTGATGTATGTTACAGGTCACCGTCGAATAACAACACATGAGACACTGTTATATCTACCCTGTTAGCACAGGTTTCTTTCCGGCATGGTTTTTGGCATTAGGGTCCTTACGATCCGACAACGGCGAGGACGTACACAAGCGACGACGAAATTTCTTCTCTCTTCCTGAACTTGGATATGGCTCTTAGGAGGTCAACTTTAGGATGGTTGACCTACATTTGACAGAGTGAACTGAGCTGAAATAATCGCGATTAAGAAGGAAAGAACGTGAAGTCACTTCAAGCGACGTTTTCGCTTCCGCCGCGTCGGATCTTAAGATCCGTAATCAACCAGACGTGGACACTTACTCACAGCGTTCAAAGAACAGTACAACTAATTTTCACTTTTCTGAAGAGTTAAGAGATCACGATGTAAAAAGAGCAACTATATTCTTGCCTGCTGTTGTTTTGCTCCGTATCCTGCTTCATATTCCTCCATCAAAGCCTCCTCTGGATTGATGTTGAGTTTATCCCGAACTGACGAACGCCCAGGCGTGACCGCGCCACCAGCCCCGCTCCCTCTCTGGGGTGTTCTGCCCATGCGCGGAGTAGTACCTTAGACAACCAAGAGACAGACAAATTGAAGTAACTTATCAAAAAATGAGAGACAGTGTTTCATCCCGAAATTACGATTGCTCAGTCTCCTGCCGTGGGTGTCATTATGGAGCATGCGCTGGCGATTCTCCCCAGGTCACCCCTGAGGGGGAAAGAATCCCGAGCGCATCGAGTCACTTACGGCTGGAGACCAAGACAAGGTAGCAAACGCTCTCAAGAACCTCAAATTTTATTGGACTTTTGACTGAATACAGCTCTGCTGTTTCACGTAATGTGTCAAAGACGAGGGCGAGCAGCGGAGCGCCAAATAAAGTTCTCCCGGTCGCCAGATTGGCTTCAAAGTTGCATTTTTTTTGGCAGATGCTTGGGCATGCAAAGCCAGGTCTACCTGCGAGCGCAGCGATATTTGAGGTTGTCTTGGTTGTCTTTTCTCGCTGCCTGAAAACTGAAATAAATCTTGGTTTGCAGGTTAGGACGGGGAGCTGTGATCGTGTTGTTGGTCAACGGTAAGAAAAAGGTGACTTGCATACAGTCTCTCAACCTTATTCTCGTGCTTGCCCTGACATTCTCATTAGTTTACTTTCAAGTTTTTCTGCCTTTGATATACACTCCGCCCAAATAAACGCTTTTGACGCGTCTTCTTGAAACAATGTACTCAACTCCAACACGTTTCTACACATTCAACACTGCACATATTGCTAACAAATAAATAAATAAATAAATAAATAAATAAATAATGATTTGGAGGTACGACATCCACAAAGTGGTTCTTTGCCTACCTGATTCCTGCTCGCACTGGAATTTGGAAGTGCTGGTTTTTGAGGAGAGGGGAAAACCGGAGTACCCGGAGAAAAACCTCTCGGAGCAAAGGCGAGAACCAACAACAAACTCAACCCACATATGGCGTCGACACCGGGATTTGAACCCGAGCCACATGGGCAGGAGGCGAGTGCTCTCAACACTACGCTATTCTTGCTTCCCAACATAGCATGGAGATCCAAAATAGTCTATCTTACCTGTACCTTCTCCCTGTGGAGTTCTGTAAGGAGTTGTAAGCATCATATTAGGAGTTTGAATTGCCTGATGTTTAGGGGTAACGCCTTCAAAATTACTCTCTGTCAGAGGTGTGTTCATGCCGCCTTTCAAGGGTGTGTCCACATTCGATAATGCCAAGATGTTTTGAGCCTCCTGTAAAGAGAAAAAAATAATTAGCGAGCTTTAGCAACAACGAAGACGACGACAACGACAACGACAACAAACAATTGGTTTTATATGAAAACAACTGCTCTGCACGTGCATCACGCTTTTTAGTACATTTCTTTGACGTCCACTGCACGACTACGACGTGAAACCTCCCAAGGCGACGTTTTGTGGAGGATGTGGACATACGATGAGAAATTATCCTTTCTCTATTTGAATATGGATAAAGTCGTTACGAATTCAACTCCAGCAAAACTCGCCTAAATTTGACGAATTGTGCGGTTTCAAATAGACGCGATTAAGTTTGAAAGGACGCAAATTCAGTTTTTTAGTGATGTATTCACTGCCGTCGTCGTCGCTGTTGCTTAAGGTCCCTAATATTATTATTGCTTGCTGTGGGAACGTCTACAAACGCTACTACATCCAAAAAAGTAGAAACAATCACTTCCACCCATCATTTGCCATTATCGTCTTTGGCAGAAACAGTTCATTTTTTCTGTTGTCTAGAATAAACAAAGTCGACCGCGATTTCTTGTATCGGCAAATTTTAACACTTGTTTGCCCCCTGAAATGCCACGTGAGATTGCTTTTATCCCATCAATTTGCGCGTGCGAAGATGGTGAGTATCGTGAATAAGGTCTATTCCAGAGAATCGTATGTTGTTGATTCACCCTACCTGTAATACCGTGTCCTGCTCTGCAGGGGTACGCGGAGTCCGCAATGCATGAGCTGCGGCAGGAGTCACTGAGTACTCACTCAAAAGAGCATTTGATGCCATGGTACTGTCCTCTACTGACAGACGAGCTGATTCACTGGCTTGGCCCATTTTCACAATCTACAGTGTAACAAAATAATAATACAGTCAACTTGCTGACAGTCAACACCGTTACAAGATGTACAGTAAGTAAAACCCCGCAACTAAGAACCTTTATTTTTTTAAGTTAGCCTGAACAGGTTCTTATATAAATGGTAGTTGGCAAAAGTTTAGGCTATTTAGGTTGTTAAATAGTTTCTAATTTTCTGGAAAAAAAATACAATAAATTATAGGTAACAGTATTTCTGATTTATCTTAATCCTAAGACAAAATCTGCATACCAAATTAGAAGTTGTGTAGAAATAAACATTAAAAGGAGA